>NC_056742.1:417931058-418296058 GCF_019279795.1 Protopterus annectens
AAGCAGTGAGCCATTATGAAATATACTTCGGATTCTTCAGATATTAGGATCATCATCATATGTAGACAGAGGCATGTTCTGGAATCCAAGAACAAGTTGTAAAATATGGTCCTATGATCCCAGAAGTATTTTTATAGATATTCCACGAATGTTACGCACATTTATTACCAACAATGGGATTTAAAGGGGAAATTAAGTCATAGCCAAACTGGGTTGGGACACAAAGAAATGTGGAGTATGTACCCATTGTAAATATAGAGTAGGTATGTAATGGTACATATTTGCCCTACTATATGATAATAAATTGCCATTTGTAGCCAACTGTGAGGTGCAAACCAAAAAAGCCCTGTGACCAGATAGCCAAGAAACCATTCCATTATGTGACTAGAGATCATAAGAAGGATTTAGCCAGGAAGGGTGGGAGTGATTGGTCAATGGTGGATTGCCCACCCCTGGGTGAGAGAGAAAATGTTACAGATAGAAAATAAAGAAAAAAAAATAAAATTCACATCTGTTGCATACAGCAAAAACAAGTAATGTACATAGCCATCTGTGATTCTGAAAAGTATTTTTACGCAAGTCAAACAAAAATAATGTTTAAGGAAGGGATTTGTGAAAATTATTGTACCTTTCGAAGAGGGTGCAACAATAGTCATTTAGCTAAATACTATGTATTTTTTCTGGTTATAGGTTCTCATGTTTCTGTATTAACTATTTGCAAGGCTAAGTTGCTTTCTACTGATGGAAGCTGGATTGCTGTATAAGGACAAACAAATGTGCTGGTTTAAAACAAGTAGCTCAGTTAGAGATTTTTTTTTTAGAAATATATAGGTATGCATGTCATGTCTGACTGAGTGAGTGAGTCAGTATGTGTTTGTATACTGGGATGGAATGGTACCCTCACAAGATCCAGACCAATCAAGACCTTCCGCAGAAAAATCCAGTCAGTATGGCTTCATAACTTTATCTCAGAATAAGTGATAAAAGCCCTCTCCAAAAATGAAAAATATATATATTCTAGCTCTGGGGATCCAAATAACACATTAGGCTGTATGAAAGAACAAAATATAGGGACCTCACCAAAGGTCTGCTATACGCACCTCACATTCCAAATAAAATAAATAAAACGTTGCAGACCACCACTGTGAATAAGGAAGGGACAGTCCCTTGTGGGTCATGTAAGGCTTGTGAGGTTATAAATAAAGCAGTGGATTTTATACATCCTGTTACAGCAAAATAATTTCATTTTAAGGCCAGGGTGACTTGTAGAACCACAGATTTGATTTATTTAGCTGAATGTCAACAATGTGTGAGTTTTTATGTAGGAAAAACGAACTGTATGTTTAAGGTTAGAATTTTACAGCACTTATCCTGCATTAGGATAAAGAATCCACATAATGCATTGTTCAGGCACATAGATCAGAATGAGGGGCATTGGTTTAAATTTAGGGCTATTAGGAATATGTATAGAAGTTTGAGAGGGGGGATATGAAACAACAGACTGAATTACAGGAGACAAAGTGAATAATTGAGTTGTTGGCTCATAGAGCACCAGGGCTCAATGAGGCAGTCCCTATGAGACCCACCTTAAAAAATAGGTGGGTGCTTTATTAGAGATGATTGGATACAAGATAGTTTAAATATTTTCCCCTGAGTAGAGTAGGATTATCTGAAGAAGGGTTAGTACCCGAAAGCACTAAGGATTTGACAATTGTTTCTACTGAAGCTTCCTGGAATTTTATTAATTGATTTTATCCATCGACTTTGTGTTTTTATGGATGTCTGTCATGTGAATTAAATTGTGGAACACAGTGGTGGTCTGCAACATTTTATTTATTTTATTAACACATTAGGCTGTGTTTGAAACATGGCCTTACAGGCTCCCTTATAAACTTATTCAACCTTAGCCTCTCCACTGGTTATGTTCTTGAAGACTGAAGAACTGTTGTGGTCCCCCTCCCCAAGGGTGGCCAAAACATTAACTCTGAGAACTACAGATCCATTAGTCATATCAGTCTCATTTGCAAGGTATTGCAGTGTATAATCATAGTGTGCAAAGATTATTTTATACTATCTTTTTTTTTAGTATATGCTGTCATCATGTAAAGTGGGCTATTTGTTTCTGAAATGAGTAGCTTTGACTTTAGTTATTTCAGTGGACCTGCATTTATTAAGTTCAATAAACTTCTGTTTCCGTTTACTATACGCTGCCCAGCTGTCCAATTACTTCCTGATTCCATGTCATTCAGCCTCGCCTTCTGATGATATAGAAGTATGAAACAGTTTGTATTGAGAAGGCATATTTTATGTAGTCTGCAGCAGATTTTCTTACAAAGTAACCAGAATCATTCAATCAATGCAATCAGTTACTCAGTCAGACAATAAATCAAAAAATATAAACACAGTTACCTTCAAACGAAAGGTAACAAACGTAAGATGGAACAGGATGATATTCTTAGTAAAGTGTAGAGTGCTTGGCATACAGTATCGGTTCATAGGTAACAATGTAACAAATAATTGTCTACTAATGGACTAATCACACTTAGGGAGAAACCTACGGCTATGTGAATCACCTGAAGCGATACCCCTACTGTACAGTGAGTTTCTATGCTATACCACCAATGGATTACTGTTGGAAAGAAATCATTTAGAACAATGTGTGTGTCTATGAAGGTGAAGATGCAATAAAGTGGTCATGCCACAGTAGACTGCTGTTTACTATAGTGTGACATCTGTGTTTTACACTATATGCCAAGTACTTAACTAGGCATTTATTTGTAGTGCACAGAGCACTATGACTACACTCCAAACTCTAGAAAAAGATTGCTAAAGTTGGACATCGATGGAAAAGAGGCATGTTTAGTACACTAGAAGTTATCACTAGGAGTTGTGACAGTGGGAGTTGCTTGTGTACAGTGCCTTAGGTTCCAGGAAGAGTTTTTTACAGAGTTTAGCTGACAGAGGTTTAAAAAGTTTTGAGAGTCAATAATTAAAAGTGCAGATATCTTTTATTTACTGATTTGTTGTCTGAGTTACTGTGCTGCATATCCTATTCACGTTGTACTGACATCTGCTGCAGAGTACAGAAAACATGCCTACCCACTATTGTATCACCAGAAGGCGGGCCAAGATGAGACAGATCCAGGAACTAATTGTACAGCTGTTCATCAGACAGAAAATAAAAAAAACTTTATTAAACTTAGTAACTATAGTTCCAGTGAAGTAACTAATATAAAACTGCATATTTTAGCATCATAGAAGGTAGAGGTTTGTAAAATCTTAACATGATAGTAGATGCCCTTCTGCTCACTGTTGCACTATTCATCACTAAAGGGATCCCCTGCCAAGGGTAGCCTGACAGCTGGACAGTATGCCAAAGCCTTAGGTTGTTACACAGGGATATCATACATCACATGTATGCTTCCTGTTCACAGAGTAGGGCATAAAGGTGATGTACAGATGTCCAAACCTCAGACCTGAAGAGCCCCAGGAGGAACAACAGTCAAAGGAAAAGAGAGGAACATGTGCAAACAGAAAGGGGGGGGGAGAAGAAAATAGGGGGAGAAGGGAGGAAGTGAATACTGCAGCAGGGAAGGGAAGGACAGCTATTGTTATGGTAAGATTTTACTCAACTCTACTACGTCCTTCCGTATTATTGTTCATCACATTATTCAGCACTAAAGGGAAAGTACAAAAGTTCAAGAGGAAAGTTGGGGGGAGGAAGGCCCAGAAGAACCCTCCAGAAAACCATGCAAGACAGCTCTGGCAAATTCATCCCTTGAATGTAAGTTATAACAGAGACCTCGTTACTGATTGAGGAACCACACAGGAAATAAATTATAGCAGCAAAAATGACCACAAAGGTTCCAAACACGGTAAACACGATCTTTGCTTTGTTATATTGCTTGGTCTGATGAAGTGGAGTTTCTATCCGTGAAAGCACTTCCCAGTTTGTGTATTTTAAAATAAACGAAGCAATATAACAAAGCAAAGATCGTATTTGCCGTGTTTGGAACCTCTAATTTCAGCCCTTGCCCTGGAAACAATGTCCAATTTGTAATGTTTAATGAAAGTATGGACAGAGTACCAAGTAGCAGCCTCAAGGATGGAATTGGTATCCAAGCCCTTAAAAAAGCACCAGAGGAAGCCACAGCCCTGATAGAATGAGCCTTTACAGAAGCAGAAAAGCTTTTTCTATGAAAAGAATAACAAGTAGAAATGACCTTAGAAATCAAACAGGAAATGGTCAGTTTAGAAGTAGCCAAACCAAGAGATCTAGGATGAAAAGAAAAAAAGTTGCTCAGACTTTCGAATGGTCTTAGTCTTATCCAAATAATACAGCAGCTGTCTATGTAAATCCAAGTTGTGATGACCCCTCTCATTGGCAGACTGTGGAGAAGGAAAAAAGGTAAGCAAATGAATAGACTGATTAAGAGACAATTCATTAACCACCTTGGGCATTAAAGAAGGATTAGTACGAAGAGACTCCCTGACCCTATGAAAAAACAAAAAGGGAGGAACAGCCATAAGGGCCTGAAGCTCAGACACACTTCTAGCTGAGGTAAGGGCCAAAAGGAGGACAGTCTTCCAAGAACAACGTTGAAAGGAAGCAGAAGCTGCAGGCTGAAAAGGAGTCTGTGTCAATTTCTCAGTAACAAAACTGACCTAATATAAAGGACGCATTTTAGAAACTGTTTGACCTCAAGCCTAGATGCCAAAGGAGGCGTCAAAGGCAGACAAGCAGAAATAGCTGAAAGATGAGCTTTAGCTGAAGAGTGAGCAAACCCAGCATGCAGCAATTCACACAAATAAGAAAGGACCAAAGGAACCTCCACAGAAAATGGATCCTGGTTATGAACAAGGCACTACACAGAAAATCTCATCATTTGGACAAATAATATTTCCTGGCAGTGGGTTTCCTGGCCTCCTGCAGAAACCGGAGCACATCCTCAGAAAAAAAATGTGCCTAAAGGGATCAAAATCCTATTAGCCACAGTGTCAGTTGAAGAGTGAGCAAGGGGGGGATGGATGGGAAACCCCTTGTCTTGTGCAAGTAGGTCCACCACATGAGGTAACTTGTGCTGATTGCCTTTGGATAAGTGCAGAAGAAGAGGGAACCAATTCTGTCTGGGCCAAAAGGGAGTCACCAACAAGATTTTGGAGGAGTCCTGTTCTATCTTGAACCGGACCCTCGGAATGAGATGAAGGGGAGGGAAGGTATAAAGAAATATCCCATTCCAAGAGAAAGACAGGGCCATCCACCTTCCATGCCATGGAACACGGAACTCTGGTGCAAAAGAGAGGAAGTTGTCTGTTCACAGGAGGAGGCAAAAAATATCTACCTCAGGAATACCCCACTGGTGGACAATATCCAGAAACACATCTCTGTGAAGCATCCACTCCTGAGTCTGTGTTATAGAACTGCTCAAAGAGTCTGCCACTGTGTTCTGTTATGAAGGAATATAAACCGCCTGAAAAGTGAGCTGATACCGGACAGCTAAATCTCAAACCTGAACAGCTAGTCTGCATAGAAGGTATGCTTGTTGATGTACCACATCACTGTTGTATTGTCTGTATTGTCTGTAAAGACCTTAACAGGACCTGGGAGAAACAGGAAATGGAAGGCCTGAACAGCAAGGAAGAGTGCTCTCATCTCTTTGATACTGATATGGTCTGCTCTCTGTCAAACAGATTAAAGGCCTTGAACCTTCAGATGGCTAAGAGAAGCTCCCCACCCCACAAACCTGGGTTGAGAGACAGATGTTGAAACCACCACTGAAGCTCTAGCTTGTGGCATGGAACAGGAGGAACTGGAAAGTCCAAAGGGTGAGAATGTCGATGCCAGACTGACTCCAGGAACTGCTGATGTTTTCTCATATGGAGCCTGGCTAGAGGAAGCACAGGGATAGTGGATACCATGTACCCTAAGGTCCTTAAATACTGCCTGGCTGAAACTAAAACCAGAGGAAAAAGGGACTGAAAATAAGCAACTAGAGTCAGTTCCTTGAGAGGTGACAGGGATGCCAGCATAGGGATGATATGGAGCCTGCAATCCAGAGAAACATGATCCTGAGAAGGATTAAGGAAGGAGTTTTGGAAATTTACTGTAAACACTGGGTTTGCAAAAGGCAAATAACATAATGAAAGTGCTAAAAAAGGGTTTCCAGAGAGGAAGCCTGAATGAAAAGGTTGTCCAGGTAGGGAAAATTTTGAACCCCCCCCCCCTCATCCTGCAGAAGGCAATCACAGTTGTGAGGTATTTGAGGAAGACCCTTGGGGCAATAGAGAGGCTAAAGGGCAAAGCAGGAAAGTGAAAATGCTAGGAAGAAATAGAGAAATGCAAAAACTTCCTGAAATGGGGATGAATAGGAATATAAAAATAGGCATCTTTGAGATCCAGAGAGAGCAGGAAAGAAGAAGAAAAAGGCTGTGTAGGGACAACTTTTGAAAGGAAGGACCCTTCAGAAATGTGTTAAGCTGGGAAAGATCCAGGATGAATCTTCAGGTACCTTCTTTCCCTGGAACCAAAAGCATCCTTGAATAAAACCCCTGCCCCCATTATAGAGCAGAACCTGCCTAGAGAGTGCCTTGAGACACAAAAGTCTGAAGCACATCTGGAACAAATTGTAGCTGTTCCTGAGAAGGTTGAGGAATGCCCAGAAAAGGTGGAAGGGATTTCAATACTATGAGATACCCCCGATGAATGATGGACAGAGCCTATGAATCCTGAGTGACCCTTGACCAACTGGGAAGAGTCAGGGAAAGATGAAGAGACAAAGAAACTTGACCTATGATAGAGGGAAGAGAACAGTCAGACAGAGCCTGGCTTGTCTGGAAAAGGAGGCTTCTGAGTAGCAGGAGTCTGAGTAGATTTAGCTGGACAAAGGTAGGTTTGGAAGGATAGTTCCTCTGAAATTTGTGAATGAGGAAAATAAAAATGTTTCAATTCCTGCATGGCCTCCCCTTCTCTTGAACAGACTTAAACAGTTCAGCAGCTGCAGATCCAAAGAGATGTGCATTGTCAAGAGGAGCATCCATTATCTTAGCCTTAATATCATCATGCAAATGCTGATGGTGAAGCCAGGAATAATGCCTCAAGACAGAGCCAAAGGCAGCAGCTCTAGAACAGGTAGCTGCATCATAACTGCATTTAATGGAATGGCTGTCCACCAGAAAAGAACCCAACAAAGAGAAGGCCAAATCCTTCCCTTCAGAATCGGTAAGGTCTGAAATAACTTGAAAATCCTGAGAAAGGTCATATGGGTCTGTTAATTCACAGTCTATAAGGCCAGAGTAGCGGCAGTGTACACTTTCTTGCTCAACCTTTCCACAGCCTTACTGTCCTTGTCAGAAGGAAGCAATCTAGTAGAGGGCAAAAGTTTGGAAGGCTTATCAAAAGAAACAGAAATAACAGAGGGGTCAGCAAAAGAACACTTGTAAAGTAATTTAAAATCATCAGTCACCTCATAAAACCTATCAGGCTTCTTAGGAACTGGGAGATGGGAACCTAGAGCCTGAGAAGCAGCAGAGAATGTGTCCAACAAGGCAGCAAGAACAGGTGGAACAGCAGAGGGCTTAGGATAGTTCATTTGAAGGAGTTTATAATACCTCTTCTGGACATCAGAAACCTGAGTACAGTCCCACTTAAAAAAACTACATCATAAGGAAAGCAGTATCCCCAAAGGAAATCTCCTCAAAAGAAGAATCTGGACCAATAAAATCCACCTCCTCAGAACCATAATCCAAGGGAGAGAGAATCTGGTAGGAATAGGCCAAAGACTCTTTATCTGAGTTTAAGTCCTCATCAGAGGAATCCTGCTCCCTAGGCCTCTTAAGGGGATTACAGGACTAAGGAGGAGCAGGAGGAGAGACTCCCTGAGGGGGCTTTAAAGACATTAAAGCATTAAATATCCCCCGTGTAAAATCCTGCAATTCACACTGAGAATCCTTAGCAGCACGAGAAATATGCTTTTCCTTCTGTTTCTTCTTCAAAGGGATGTCAGCCCTAAACAGCTTAGGAGGTTTGGACCCCTACTGACACTCATTCAGTGTAGTGGGAAATCTCCTCCCTAAGAAGAATATGCGGAACATAAATCGGTCCTTCAGAAATAATCAGCCGCGGTTCCTCCTGAACATCTGAAATGGACATCTGCAGAGACTCTGAGGATGTGTAAGAAGCTTGATCCATTTCAGCCTCCAAAACTGTCACTGCAGAGTAATCTGACTGAAGAATGGGGCAATCCTCCAGGCTTTCACCAGCCTCAAGAAAGCCTTCTGTGGGAGGCAGTACAGCAGAAGAATCCGGCCTAACTTTTTTGGCCTTCTTCTTCGCAGACTGCTAGCCCTCAGGCTGTGATGATTCCACCATTGTATCCTGCTCCAACAACTTAAGGCATTCATTCACTAGGTAGATTAGGAGGAGAGATGACTATGAAGAGTTTTAGGGACAAACACTTGACAAATAGGACACAAGGTATGGTTGTGAGAAGCACCTAGGCAAAACAAACACTGATCATGATGGTCCTTTTGGGGAATCTGTCTCCCACACTGGCATTTCCCCTTTCTGGATGACATGTAATCTAAACAACACAAAAAAGTAAGATAAGAAGAAAATCCCCAGTGAGGCACTTATCTGAAAATGTCTTGGTAACCAGCAGGCGAAAGACCTATTAGACTAACAATTGAAGATGGTGTTCAGACTGGAGGCAAAATAGTTCTGAGGTTTAGACATCTGTACATTACCTTTACCATGAGTGGGGAGAATACATGCGATGTACACCATTCCTATAACAACCTAAGACTTAGGTATACTGGCTGGACGTTGGGCTACCCTTGGCAGGGGATCCCTTTAGCGATGACTACTGTAATAGTGATATGGAAGGACATCCCACTTTACAAGATAAGAGCATACATACAGCAAAATGAAATGGCAAAGAAAAATCCTTGCTCTTGATCTTTAAGATTTCTTGGCACTACCCAGTTTGGTTTTGTGAAGAGCAAATCCTGCCTACTTAACTTGGTTGACTATTTTGAAAAAGTTATAAAGACACTGAATGAAGGCAAATTTTCACACACTAACTTCATGGACATAGTCAGAGCTTTTGACACTATTCCACACCCTTGGTGATACTAATTAAGTTACCCAGTTAAAAAAAAACTCGTATGTAACGTGCTGTGTAGCAGTCTGGCTAGTAGACTTTCAATGGGGGCTAGTGACATGCTTTCCTCAAAAATGCCCTTCATCAATGGTGTCCCTCCAGGCCTCTGTTCTGTGAACACTACTCTTTGACATATACATAGCTGTTGTGAAGCGTCTCTACCTGACCATGTTTGCTGATGACTACAAATATGGGCTGTCATCAAAAGTCAGTGATATCCATATCTTACAAGAGGGGATTGTCCATACAAATGCATGGTGTCAGCAGCATGGAATAAAGCTTAACATAAAACAATCTAGTAGTCCACTCTTTAGGAACCAGCACCACTCCTGCACCAATAACATAAATAACACATTGCTCAAAACAGAAATTGCTTTTATAGACCTGGGGCATGCTATGGTCAGTGAACTCTCCTTCAACCACCATGTATCAACTGTCATTAAAAGAGCCTTCTACCTAGCCCAACTAATAACCAAAGGTAAGTGTGTGCAAGAAGTTATTCTACTGATTTACTCCTAAAACTTCAGTGTAATCCCTCTTTTTCATGTATCTATCAAAGCATGCTGGAAAAAAGGCAATGTATTTCTTACAAATAATCATTGATATGAATTTCCTGTGCTATATAGAGTGATATGAACCTCCTATGCTATACAGACCATCTAAACATTCTGTCACTCTGTTCGGTCTCTTGTAGACATACATACATACATAAATACATTCATACCTATAAATACTTCAAACACTGGAAATAATGCCCCTCTAGCCTACCAATACACTAAAATAGTCATCCTCATAATAAGTGTCCAAATTCTTCTTAGAATTATCTAAACTAGTGCTTGCTTTAACATAATTTGTAGTCTATATCAGGCACCAGCTTCTCGCTCAGAGAGCAAATTAGAGGATCTCATATTCCTATAGTACCTATTACACAGGTCCTCTGATGCTTCTACACTATTATGGTAACCATAAGCATTCCCTGAGGTAGTTCTCTCTAAATACCCTATTTATCTCCACTTAAATATCTATATGAGACACTGATATTTAATATTTCAAAATAACTTAAGTATTCACGTCTTCTGTATATTTCTACTTTACTTATTCCAATTTACTTGTGCTACTTTTCTTATAAGGGTTCCATACTGTTATTGCACACTGTAGTTTGGGTCTTAAGCAACTTATAAACACATATTTAATAATTTCTGATTTTCTAGACTTTATAAATCTTTTTATACAGCTTATAGTTTTAGAACATTAACAAAATTGTTGATATCATCAGACAAAAGTCCTTAAAATAATCCAACCATACAGCTATCCAGCTTATTAAAATTACATTAAAACCTAGTTGCTGTAATGTATTGATTAATGTTTTGTGTATGATCCTATCAAAGCCAGAAGATAGGGCTACACAAATTACTTTTTCATTTACAGCTGTTATATTATTGTTACTATCATTGTTATTATTATTATTATTATTATTATTATGAAACACCATGCTACAGAAGTTATAGATCTATTTTCTGCATATGCATGCTGATATATGGTTTCAAGTCCCAACCTTTCCCATTCTGACAATTTATCCAAATAACTTTCTCCATTATTTTTCAACAACAAGACAGTAGACTTATGAGTTTATATCATTCTGGGTTTGTCTTTTCCCGTTTCTCTTAAAGATGTGTTTGAAAAGTGCATGATTCCAATCTTGAGGAATTTCTCCATACTTAAATGACTTTGTAAATAACAGATGTAGTGATACTGTAAGTTCATGTTCAAGTGCTCACCGGTCATTGTCACTAATTCTCTCTCCTCCCTGTGCTTTGTTTGGGTCCACTTTACATAGTTCTTTTCAATATAACCTAATTTCAGCATCTGAAGTTACCTGGATGTTACTATCACAAATTCTATGTCCCTTTGTGGGGCAATCTGTTTTGCATAAGATTTTGTAAATATACCTACAGTCTGTTGTATTTGAGAATATATTTTGGAATCTTCACACAGTTTATCAATTGGTATGTCTTTACTTCTAGCACATTTTATGTGTCTAGAAAATGGCTTCTTACTATACTCAATAGCTATATACAAATTTTCTTCAATTTTTTCATGATCTTGTCTCACAACATGTTTAATTTCTCTGCTGAGCTCATTTATTATTTATAGTTCCTCTCATTTCCACTTCTTATACGTTTTATCTCTCATCGTTTTCTTATGGAAATATACCCTCCTGACCTTGTATGCATAGATCCTGATACTAATTTTTTTTTATTTGCATTCGATCAAGTTCCGTTTCAGAACTTGTCACATTGTTCCTGCTATCTTTCCACTGAAAACATCACTCCTATTAGTTTTATACAGTCACTGTTTTGCTTCCATATTATCTTTTAATAATCTTCCGTGCACTGGTGCAGATGTAATTGTGGCATAATTAACTAACAACATAACCCTGTGATCACTACAGAAAGTTGATAAAACTTGACATGATGTAACACTCACCTCCTTAAGAACACAAATAATATCCCGTATGTTTTGTTCCCTGGTAAGTTTGTTTACAGTATGCAACAACTGTTGTTCCTGCATACACTTTGTAAATAATTTCTGTGTTGACATTGTAGAATCCATATTATTCCAGTCTAGTTCTGCTAAAGTCAAGTTCCCCAGCTATTATCATTGTATTTAATGCAAGAAACTTATGAATTCTTCTAAGTCATCACCAGTTGATTTTGGTGGTATACACACTCCAACTGTAATCTGTTTCAGGACTGCCTATATTGTCACAGATTTCATAAACTACAGTACTGTTACTGTCATTAAAGACATCAGCATGAGAGGTCTTATAACAATCTTTAATCCCTATCATAACACCTCCTCCAGATTTTTGTGTTAGAATGTCTGTTACAAAAATAACATTTACACCTTGACAGAACTGGTTTCATTTCATTGATTTTTAACCATGTTTTACAAATAACATCACTGTTATGCGAAAAGAGCATGTTTTCCAATACACAAACTTTACTGCTTGTGCTAATAACAACCAGGTAACATCATCATCCCCTTTTCACATTTTATCTAGATGGGGTTGGAGTGTTACATCAGCTGCTGCCAACTCACTCAATTCCGAGCCACCATCCTATCTTCTTTGACAGTCGTATCTAACTACCGCAGGTCTTCTCTCATGCAATACCTCCATCTCTTGACTGGGTATCTTTATTTCTTCTTGTCTTCTTCCTGTGTCTCCTGAATCTTCTGCTTCCTTGTACATGCCCCCCCCCCAAAAAAAAAAAAACATAACCTGTTCTCTTTCACCTCTACAATTGCAACTACTTTGACTTTTGCTCTGATGTCATCATGTCTTCATCTGTCCCACAGTGTGCACCTTATCATCCACCTCAGACACTTCATCTCCACCACCTCTATCTTCCTCAACTGCTCAGGATTCTGTGCCATAATCATCCACCTCAGACACTTCATCTCCACCACCTCTATCTTCCTCAACTGCTCAGGTTTCTGTGCCATAAGGACATACTGGTCACACAACAAGTTTGTACACCTTGTTTTTCAGCTTCTTCAGTATTCGTTTTGACACACACACACACACACACACACACACACACACACACACACACACACACACACAGACACACACAGACACACACACACACACACACACACACACACACACACACACACACACACACAGACACACACACACACACACAGACAGACACACACACACACACACACAGACAGACACACACACACACACAGACAGACACACACACACACACACAGACAGACACACACACACACACACACACACAAACAGACACACACACACACACACACACACACACACACACACACAGACACACACACAGACACACACACAGACACACATACACACACACACACACACACACACACAGACACACACACAGACACACACACACACACACACACACACACACACACACACACACACACACACACACACACACACTCACACACACTCACACACACACACACACACACACACACACACACACACAGACACACAGACACACACACACACACACACACACACACACACCTCATAACACTCCATGACAGCTGGCTGAAGCACTTCTGATTCTATCTTTGATGTCCTCGATTAGATTTCACTATTCCTCAGCTGCCCCTCAAGCACTCTTGAAGCTGTTAATCCATTCCACTGTTTTCCTTTCTATCTCACTTTTCGCCTCCTTCTGACTTTCTCAATTTGCTGCCATGCCATCTGTCTTATCTCTACTCAGTTTTATCCTGTGTGCCTTCAGTTTTTTTATTCAATTACCATATCATTTGCTGAAATTTCTCTTTATAGTCTGCTTGTAATGCCACATTGTTCTGCACAGAGTAGCTTTGTTGGTCTGTTCCCTTCAACCGGTTTCTTAATTTAGTCCATCACCAGTATGAACAGCAGCGGGCTGAGATCTAAACCATGATGTATGTCCACTCCCACTGGCAACTCCTCTGTGTGATTGCACTATTTGTAACAATGTTTCCAGGACTTCAAACCATCACAGAACTGTCAAAATCAGCTTTACTAGGAATGTGTGATATGCTTTCTTCAAGTCTAGGAATACCCAGTTGGACTCTTTCCTTACCTCCAGCTTATTCTCCACTATCTGTCTCAGTATAAACACTGAGTCAGCTGCACTGCATCGTGATGTGAACCTGAAATGCTTATCTTCCATATTTCTTTCTAATGTGTGTATTCATTTATCAATCATCTTCTAAAGCACTTTCATGAAGTGTGACAGGAGTTTGATACCTCTGTATTGCTCATAGTTATGAATGTCCCCTTTGTATTTCTACGCTGGCACTAAAATGCTTATTCTGCAGTAAGCTGGAATACACCTTTCTTTCCATACTGCTTTGAGTATTCTGTGGAGCTATTTTTCCCCTGATTCAAACATCTTGAGCCTAACTGCTGTGGCTTCATCTGAGCCTGCTGCTTCCCAAAACTTCATTTTCTTCAGTGCTGTTTTTACCTCTAGTAGGATAAATTATTTGTTTTTCACATAGGCTGTGTGCAGCTTCTTTTTGCTTTTATTCATTCAGCAGCTGCAGGAAGTACTTCTTTCATCCGCCTTTGATGTCCTGAGTACTGGTCAGCAAACTGTTGCTGGCATCCCTTTATAAGAGGTGTCTGATAACTATCTTCCTTATCTTTCTGTTTTTGCCTTGCAACCTGAAAACAGTTTATTTGTGCCATTTGCAGACTCACTTTCCAGAAGATGGTAAAGTGCCTATGATGCCTTGTTTTTTCCTATTGCAATTGCTCTCTTAGCCTCTTTGTTACCTACCTGTGTTCCTTCTTAGCCTGGTCTTTCTTTTCTATCTTTCACTTCTTCTAGCACTCCTTTTTTTTTTTTTTTGATAACTTCTTGGACTTCTGCATTCCACCACCAGCTTTACGTATGTACATCATTTTCATACCTGGCTCAGCTCCACAGCTGCATATCTGTTCTATAGTCCTCACACATGATGTTTTATGGCACTGCCATTCTTCATCTCCACATTTTTCCTCTTCTTTCTGATGTGCTAGAGCCCTGAATATTTCTATTACATTTTTTTTTTAATTTAGTTTTAAAACAATAAACAAACAAATCAATTATAAAACAAACAAATAACTATTTACATAGGTCCACAACTGAGCGATACATCAAAGTTATACATCAACAACAATTAATATTTTTCAAGCAAGTCTTTAAGTTTAAGCCAAGATTTATATGAATGTGTAATATTAGAAGTTCTCATGTTTAAAGTATACAATTCACTACTGCAAACAATTTTCGCCATACTAATAAATTAAACACTAGAGGGGGTAACTTTATATTTCCAATTTTTAGTAATTACTTTTCTGGCTATAGCAAGAATAGACCAAAAAAGATGCAGTTGGGTTTTTAGAATTATCTCAGCAATCAGAGCATTAATTAAAAAATAAAGATTTAGAAATATTACATATCTCTGACCATACATCTTGAATAAAGTTATTAATTTATTACCAAAAAGGGGGAGATGACTTCAGATTCATATAAAATGTGTGTCCAATCAATTATTTCAGAATCACATCTCCAGCATTCAAACTCTGTTTGATTTATACATAACTAATTTTGTTAGGAGTGACAAAAGTTCTGTTAAAACTTTCCAAGTGAAAATTTTCCAAAAATAATGAAGATGTAGTTTTATCTGTAGATTTCAATATTATTTTCTTGTATTCCTCAGAAATAGTTCAAATAGGAATTGTCTTAATATGTTAAATCTAACTTAAGAATTTTATAAATTTGACAAATATGATTTTTTCACTGCATTATTATTATTATTATTTATTAAGAATTCCAATAATTTGGAGAACATTTTTTTATCTAGATTAAATATCTTGTTTATCTCTGTGTTCACAGTCTCGTAATATCTGTAAAATTAACCAACTCTCAGAATCTTGATTGTATTTGGACTTAAATTTTCAACAGTAAATGTATCGGCTTCATTTAAGAATTGATGCCAATAAAATAAGTTACTTTGTTGTTTCAATACTAGCATTTTGTTGAAGTTATGAGTTTCTTAGTCATTTGTATATGCAGTTTGAAACATAGACAATATTAAATCTTTAATATAATGGTTAGAATATGTGAACTTCTGGAAAGATGAGAAGTAGGTATAATATAATTTATAGAAAAATCTTTTAATAACCAGCTAAAACTATTAGGTACTATTTGTTTATGGCTGGTTGTGATTTATTATTTACTAATAATATTTCTTGATGCATTTGTTTTCATTTTGAATCATAAGATGAATTTATCCACAACACTATAATTTTTACAATTGCTTTAAGTAGCATACAACTGAGTATCAAGGAATCTTATTCCATCATTATCCCAACCTTTTCTGTGCCAATCAAAGGAAATCCTAGGTTTATTAGGATGCCAAAAACATTAAGTAGAATCTTATTTATCTTCTTCATCTTTTTTTGATGGAGATAGTATTAAAGACTGTAAAACAAACAATATTTTAGTTCCAATTTTTAAGTAAACGTAAAATGTTATCAACAACCTGTTAAAAAGTTTGCATCATTTCTTTACTATTAGACATCATGATTATACCAGGGTTTTTCATTTGATTGTTATTCCAATTGAAGTTGGAAAATTTTTCTATGATTTTTTAATGTTTTTATGAATTAATAATGCACTTGTTTTACTGTGATTAAATCTAAGTTTGAGATTTCTTCAAATTGACTCATAGAAATAATTATACATTCAAATGAATTTTCTATAGTTCCTATTGTTAGTAAAATATCATCAGCAAAGAGTTAAAACTTGAGTTCAAAACCTTATTTTATTTTGATACCATTAATATTCTTATTGGATCTAGTACTGTTAGCAAAGGGTTCTACAGCTAATGCAAAATGTAAAGGTGATAATGGACAGCTTTGTTTTGTGGACTTTGTAATTTAAAGGAATTAGAAAGAAAAGAACCTATTTTCGCATAAGCACAAGAGTTATTGTATGACTTGGAAATTAATGCAATTAGCTCAGGTGAAAAATTATACACTAAGATTTTAAACAGGTATGACAAATTAACTGAGTCAAAAGCCTTATTTAAATTGAGATTAATGATAGTTCTTTTTTATTTTTATTTGCATAGTCTATTAATATATGCATTCTTATTATATTATCCCGTACTTGTCTATTTAAAATAAACCCAGTTTGATCAGTTTAGGTATAAGTAGATTAATTCTGTTAGCTACAATGGACATGAGCATCTTATAGTCCACATTTAAAGGTGAAATGGGTCTATATGATGAACACTTTGTAGGATCCTTATCTTGTTTTAAAATAGGTGATGTGAGGAAATATTTCCATGATGGGGGGGTTCAGCAGTTGTATTTATTTCTCTATAGATCGTATCTAATATTTTAACATCATCATCTGGTAGCATTTTATATAGATCTTGTATAAGACCATCTAAGCTGTGTGCCTTATTGTTTTTTAACTTTTTTATGTTATCTTTTATTTCTGTTAAAGTGAATGGTCTTATCATTTTTATTTGTTCACTTGTTTATATTTTCCCTTGGAAAAGTTTCAACTGTAGCATCATTATCTAGGTTATTTTTATTATTATTTTATATTTTTATAAACTATTTTCAAGCTCTCAAGAATATCTTTAATATATGTTCAACTTTCTTTTTTATTACTTATATGTGTTATAATTTCTTTGATATGATTTAGTTTATTCATTTTCTTTGATCTAAGAGCAAGTTTATTCAATCTTAAAGGATTTACTGAATATACTGGAAGTTTAAGTTTTTCCAGTTTTATTGAAATTTTATGATTTAGAATTTCAACATATTTTGTTTTTAAGTTCAAATTAACTGATAATATCATTGGTTTTAGATTTAACTTTAGTGTGTCTATTTTGGCCTGTAGTGTATTCAATTCTTTGTCCCATTCTCTTGTTTTACTAATATACCACCTTGTAACTCTTCCATTTAATTAAGCTTTTAGTGAATCCCACAGGACAATGTTAGTTATTTAACCATTCATGTTCATTTCTAGGAAATGTTTGATCTCTAACATACAAATCCTAGAATCCTCTTATTTTAATAAGTAATCTCCTGTGATGTATTAAATTGTCAATTTTTAAAATAATATTAAAGATTATAGCATTATGGTTTGATAATGGACATGAAACTATTGAAACTTCTCTGTATATTTGATAACAGATTGTTTGAGAAAAAATTTTACCAATATTTGTTTATGTTCCATATCTATATGAATAATGGGTAAACTGAAGTGAGTTTGTTTTCCTTAGCTCATATATATCCTTTAAATTAGATTTACAAAATTCATTAAGTGTTCAGCTGAAGATTCTCAGTTTTTTTTATCTACAATGGAATCTTTGTCTAATAAAATACAATTAAAATCACCAACCATTATGACTTCATCTTTCACGTAACAGGCTATAGTGTCTAAGTAATTCTTTGCATCTTTAGCTGCAACCCCTGGAATCAAATAAGAGTTCAACAATGTATATAGTTTTCTGTTCCACTTAGTTATAACATGCTTAACATAACCATTTTTAATCAACATAGATATCTTTTACTTTAGGCATTACTAGCAAGTTCTTCCATAAAATGGAATTAGCTCAAAAGACAGAACCATCTTTATTAAGAAAACATATTTCCTGTAGAAATATTATTTGAGCTTTATGCAATTGCAAGTATTTGAACTGACTCCCCCCTCTATATTGGATTGTTCAATCCAGTAATATTAATAGATATGCATTTAAATCAGACATTTATATTTTATTTATTTATTTATTTATTTATTTATCATTTGTTAACCGGGAAAGTCCGACTTGGAACTAAGCCAATTTTCAGCGGTGACCCGGGGATAGGAGAAGAGAGAAAAAAACACAGGTATAATGAAACTGCATTTATGTACATAACTTATTATATACTTTATATATAACAATAGGAAATCTTCAGCCATGGATAAAACTTTTGAAATAAATAAAAATTATCTAATGATATAATCCTAAAACATTCTACAATGGAATAACATATTCCTTGTTTGTTGAAAAAGATGAACAAACTACATCTCAGACTCTCCATTAGACTAACATTGCTTGGCTCATGCTTATGGTTCATATTAATGTGTCTCATGTTTTAGTCTGCATCATCTTAAAAAGCCCATGTGTGACTTATTATAAATAATAAAAGTTAAACAGGTACTCAGAATCTTTATTATAAGTTGACCAAACTGAATATCTCTACAATCATTTTTCTTTGTACCTCACATTATCTCCCTAGTCTACTATAGGGAGGAAGTCAGTTATTTTCATATTTATTAATTTATAGGTCAGGTGATTTTCTATTTTTTCTATTTTATTTACTGTGTGTAAAGTTGTTCATAGGATCATAAGTTCATAAATTAGCACCGAGCTAACTATCCTTGTGGACCAGTCCAAACCCAGCCAATTACCACAAGAGAGAATCAAACCCTGCAACGTGTGCCTAAAAGGTGAACACCTTAACCACTATGCCAACCTCCCACCCTTGTAGACATATTTATATTCTTTAACTGTATACAAATTTACTTATTCTCATTTCTTTCTATTTGTATACTATGTCTTGTACTATTACTATATTCTTAGGTTTTATATTTTAGCTATAATTCTAGTGTAGAGTGTCATATAACAGAACATTTATATTTACCCTTATATATTTAATACTTTTTAATCTAGTACTACTGTTATAATCAGTCCTATTTTTTCCTTAAATGCTACGTCTAATAGTTTGTTTGTTTGTTTGTTTGTTTGGGCTTTTCCCGGTTAGGAGTCGCCACAGCGGAACTCCGGTCTGCTAATGATTGGCAGTAGATTTTTTTACGTGCCGAGTTTGCCAGCCCTGATGCACATCCTTCAACGAAGGTACGCCCATTCACGCATGTCTTCACACAGAAGACACTCTAGCTGAGAATCGAACGGCACAATCTACATCTGAAAAATCTTCCCTTTTAAGATTCAAAATTTCCATAATAAATTGTTCTGAGATACTAAGTTTTGTTATCATTATAAAGAGACAATAACAGAGAAACACAATCCTAGATTTTTTTTACCAGAAGTGTCATTCTATAGGCTAGTATATAAACTGTCCTTTGGTATACTGCGAGCATTCAGAACTAGTTAATAACTGACAGTGGTTTAAAATGCAGTTCACTGTCTTTTGCTTATTATCTAACTTGTATTCATTGACATTTAGCATATGATTCCAAATATTAAGATTATTTACTTTTAGACAGGAAGAAGTAACCTGGACAGTTCAAAGAATTTTAGAACTTTTGCAGCATTACAAAAGTGCTCATGATTCTAGTTAAGCTGGTGATCATGAGAAGGGCTTGCAAATGAACAGTTCATCAGCTACAATTCACACAAAAACATTACGAGTGAATACAAGCCACCTCTCCTTTATACATCAATCCTTCTAACCCTTCCAAACCAGTACAAAACCAACAAAAAACATTTCAAAGTATGTTAACCACTAAAAAGGCTATTGTATTTAAAGAAATAACATTTAATGATTCAGTAAGCACTATTTGTATGAGATGTATAGTATAAAGCAAACTGTCATTTTTAAACGTGCATTAAAAGAATGATAATTATGTGTGATCCAAGTTTAACTTGTAAAATTGTGAATGTTACTCTAATTATGTGATAAGATTCCAATAATAACTAATATTTGTAAGAAAGTATATTTTTATACTTTGTTTATAGCATAGTATAACCTCCTTGTGTGCTACTGCATGTCAAGAATATTATCAGTAGCAAGCATTCAGAATTGTTTAATAACTGACAGTGGTTTACAATGCAATTCACTGTTTTTATTATCTAACTTGTATTCTTTAACATCTTAGCATATGAGTCAAAATAATATGATTATTTAGTTTTAGACAGGAAGAAAGTAACCTGGACAGTTCTTAGTATTTTCAGAACTCCTGCAGCATCAGCAAAGTGCTCATGACTCTAAGTTGTTTCAAGCAGGTTTTCATGATAAGGGCTTGAAAATTAACAGTCCATCACTTACAATTCATACAAAAATGCTCACAAGTGAATCCAAGCCACCTCCACACACACATCAATCTTTCAAATCTGTTCAAACCACCAAAAAAAAAAAAAAAAAAACAGCAAAGAAAATCTCAAAGTATCCCAATCACTAAAAAGCCATTGCACTCAAATAACATTAAACGATCACCAAGCACTATTTGTATGAGATGTTTCATATAAAGCAAACTGTAATTTTTAAAGGAGACATACCATATAAACTTGCATTAAAAAATAACAGTTATGTGTGATGCAGGTTTAACTTGTAAAAGTGTGAATGGTATTATAATTATTTGATAACATTCCAATAATAACTTTTATATATGTAAGAAAATATATTTTTTATGCTTTGTTTATAACATAGCTACTGAATGTCAAGTATGGCACACTACTGGACCCAGAGTGTAACTTAACATGCCTCTTTAGTGTCATTGTGTCTTGTATTATATTTAATAGTACATTACTCAGCTAAGCCAAGATATCAGAAGGTGTGCCACCTAACATAATTTTCATCATAATAATGATTAACTTTAAATAAGATGAAAAATTTTACCTTTTAAATTCTACTATAATATACTGTCTCCCTCTTCTTTTTCAGCAATCCCATAAATCCTGATGTTATTCCTTCTAGACCTGTTCTCTAAGTCTTCTTATTTATCCTGGAATAAGTTGTTTTGTTTCAGAAGACATTCAGTGTTATTATCATTTTCAAGTAATCTTCCATCAAAATCAGACACTGCCTCTTTTATACATATATAGGTTTGTGATGATTGTTGTTTAAGAGATTCACTCAGCATTTCAACTTGTTTTTTATATTCTTCTTTAAAATTGTCCATTTTGCTTTCAAATTTACAGATACCTCACTGATGTTACTTAGTATAGCCAGTATGTCTTTTTTCATAGTACTGTCCTGTACACTGGGCTTAGAGTGGCTCATTCTGAGAAAATTAGTTCTTTCTAGTTTTCTTGATAGGAAAAAGCTATTAAAAAAGTTTCAGTTATTTTTGTAGTAAATCTGTCAGCAGATGTTCAACTATAAATCCATCAAGTTTTGAAACGCTCTATTTGAGTTTTTTTAAGTACAAATTCTGTCAGAGATGTTAAAATGAACCAGAGCTAAAAAAAAAAAAAAAAAAAAAAAAAAGTGCTGTTGACTGATCAACATTTTGGCCATAACCCAACCCTGAATTGTGCTTATGCTCTGATCAACTTCCAGGTCATCATCCTAGTTTTTTTCTGTCTATAGAGAAATCTCTAGTCACTGCTTTCAGCAGATTTGGGCCACCAGTTATTTATGTTGTGGGCTCTTTCACTGAAGATGACTTTTCAATCTTTGAATCAACACCAATGTCCTTTCCTTATTAGGAGGAAGTCTACCTGAGCTGCATGTTGGTCACTCTTGTATATGATTGTTAATGTAAGGTCCTTACTCTAACAACAAGCACAGAAAAATCAAAATTTGCTATCTGTGAAGTGTTAAATTTATGACCTCACAAAAGCCTTGTATTGTGTAAGTCAAAAGTACAGTTGTGTACACTTACCATAAATGTAGATGCTCGAGTGTATTCACTGGTGCAGTCCTCACATAAGGGTTATCTGGCTCCCTGTAGCCCTCAGTCGGCCCAAATACCAGAGTCCTTGGTATATGACATCTGCTGCCGCCGGTTGTAAAACCGATGTCAGAACGTCAGGTACAAAGGGAGGCAGCCGACGCCATTTCCTCAGTTTTTCTTGCCTTAACTGTCAGGAGGCCCCAAAAGAAGGCTAACCCAGGAAGGTAGCACCCTGGACACATGTCATCCAAAAAATAAAAATGTATATAGTCTGTGCCTTAGGAAAAAGGGAGAATGGAGGGTGGGAAAACAGGACTGCAACAGTGAATACACTCGAACATCTACATTTATGGTAAGTGTACACAACTGTACTATGTTCTTCGTGTTTCACTGTTGCAGTCCTCATATATAGGTTGATTCCCAAAGCCCAGGGAAAAGACAAAGGGTGGAGGAAGGATCACAGATTAAGGGTTGGTAAGAAGGCCCTGCAAACTGCAGAGAATTTAGAAAACAAAGGTAGATTGTAATGCTTTGTGAAAGTATGGACAGAAGACCAAGTAGCTGATTCTAGAATGTCCTTAGTAGGCACACATCTCAGAAATGCTGCATAGTTAGAGGCTGCTCTAGTAGAATGGGTCCTAATACCCTGAGGGGGAACCTCCCCATGCTGCAGGTAAAAGTGAATACAATGAGCAATCTATTTGGAGATGGTTTGTTTTCAAATAGCTTTACCCTGAGCCCCAGGAGCAAAATTGTTAATGTAACTAATATCTACATCCAACCCTATGCTTATTGCCTATCATCCTCCAGGACATTTTTCTTTAACCTCCTAGTTGCTTAATTGAAGGACTACCTACTTGACTGCATTTTATCAGCTGTCTGGAAATTCAACCCTTTTGTATGTAAATCAAATTTATCTTTGTACTTTATTTGTATTTTTTACTTGCATCATCATTATGTGTTGTAACATTGTATTGTGGAGCTTTTCTCCCCGGGCCTCCACTGAAAACGGGCTCTTGAGCCCAGTGGACCTCCCCGGTCACCAAACTGGAATAAATAAATAAATAAACAAATAAATAAATAATAAATAAATAAAACTAACCAATAACTGTTCAGATTTGGATTTAGTCCTGTCTAAGTAAAGTCTCAGCTGTCTATGCACATCAAGAGAGTGCAGAATCCTTTCCCCTTTATTTTGGGGATTGTTGAAAAATGTAGGCAGGTGAATAGACTGGTTAAGGGTTAAACTGGAAACTACCTTAGGCATGAAGGAGGGATTAGTTCTCAGAGAAACTCGATCTGAGTGAAAAATAATGAAAGGTTTTATGTCATTAAGGCTTGCAGCTCAGATACCCTTCTAGCTGAAGTAACAGCTAAAAAGAAAGCAATCATCCAGGATAGAAACTTCAAATCCGCAGAGGCAGCTGGTTCAAAGGGAGGCAGATTTTCCAGGACATAATTAAGATCTCAAGCAGGAGTAGGAGCTCTTCTGGGAGGTCTAATATTACTATCTCCCCTCAGGAACTGCTTCATCAGGGGGGTGAGGAAAAAATGGGTTGCTCAAAAGAACAATGAGCTGAAATTGCTGAAGCATAAATTTTGATTGAAGAAAAGGAAAGTCCACCATTAAGCAATCCTGCTAGGTAGTCAAGAATGAGTGAAAGAGAAGGATGAGAAGAGTCTTCTCCTTTAGCCAGCATCCAAGAGCAAAATCTCTTCCATTTATCTGCACAGGATTTTCTGGTGTTAGGCCTCCTGGCCTCATGAAGAACTTCATCCACCTGCTGGGAAAGATTTAAAGTGTTAGCCAGGCAGTTAAATGCAGAGTTTGAAGAGGAGGATGAAGGAACTTCCCCCTCCATGAACCAACAGATCTGGTACCAGGGGAAGATACCAAGGCTGAACCTGGGAAAGGCTGTGAAGGAGGGGATACCAATGCTGCCTGGGCCAATCCGGTGCTATCAGAATAGCCTTTGGTTTTTTGTCCCTTATCTTTAGCAGCACTCTGGGAAGAAGAGGCAGAGGAAGGAATGCATAAATTGAGAGATGTGTCCATGGGAAGGACAACGCGTCCACCCTCCCAGCTTTGTTGTGAAACTCCCTGGTGCAGAAGGTTGGAAGGAGATGACTGGTGTGAGAGGAGAAAAGATCCACTTGTGGGGTGCCCCAATGATGAGTGATGTGATGGAAAATGTCCCTGTTCAGTTGCCACTCGTGAGAATCCAGAACATGTCTGCTCAAATGATCCGCCAAGGAGTTTAGCCTCCCTGGAAGATACTGGGCTGTTAGATGTATGCCCATGGATGCTGCTATGGACCATAGTCTCATGCTTTGTCTGCACAAGGGGTAAGAGTGAGTCCCCCCTTGCTTGTTGATGTACCACATGACTGTGGTATTGTCTGCCCTGATCAGCAGAGTCCCAGGGTAGAGTAGGTCCTTGAAAGCCAGCAAGGCCTGCTGCACTGCCATCAATTCTTTTAAGTTTATGTGCAGATGAATCTGTTGGGTGCTCCAAGTCCCCTGTATGCCCCTGCCTTCCAGATGAGCCCCCCACCATGCAACATCTAAGGCATCTGTGGTGAGAGTCTGGTTGGCAGGCAGTGGGCGGAAAGGCAGACCCTTGTTCTGACAACAGGCTGTCGCCCACCAGAGGAACTCCATTTGTAGACAGGGAATCAGGGGAAGAATCAAGTCTAAGTCCTGTGTGTGTTGGCACCAAAGGTTCTTGAGGTACCATTGAAGTTTACTCATATGCAGCCTTGCATATGGGATCATCAAAATACATGAAGCCATGAACCCCAGTGCTTGCAGGAATTGCTTTGCAGAGAGCTGGGTCATGCTTGCCAAGTTCATGAAGTAAGCCGAAAGATCTTCTTGCTTCTGTTGAGGGAGGAATACCATCTGGGTGGCTGTATTCAGAATCGCTCCCAGGAAAACAATCTCCCTTGTAGGAACCAACTTTGACTTCTTTTCGTTGACAGTGTAACCCAAACAGGTGAGAGTGTTCTTCACAAAATCTAAATCCTTTTCTAGTTGTTCTGGGGAGTTCGCTTGAATGAGACAGTCGTCCAGGTAAGGATAAATTTGAATGTTTCTCTGCTCGCAAAAAGCAATGGCTGGAGCCAGGCACTTGGTAAAAACTCTGGGAGCAGTAGATAAGCCAAAGGGCAGTGCAGAGAATTGAAAGTGTTGCTCCCCAGCCCTGAAGCGAAGGAACTGCCTGCAACTTTCCCTTATTGGAATGTGGAGATAAGCCTCGAGATCCAAAGTTACCAGCCATGAATCCTTGCCCAACATTGGTAGTAACTGTTGAAGGGTGAGCATCTTGACTTTGGGAATCATCAGAAAAGTGTTTAGAATAGACAGATCCAGAATAGGGCGCCAGGTGCCCCCTTTCTTGGGTACCAGAAAAAGTCTTGAATAAAAACCTAGGCATGCCTGATTTGCAGGAACTGGCTCTATAGCCCCCATAATCAGTAAAGAAGAAGTTTGAATTTCTACCTCTGCCCTGAGAGTTCTGGGTATGTCTGGGTACCCTTATAAAACAGGGAAGGTGTGAAAGTAAAACTTGTAACCTTGGTTTACCATATTGAACACCCATTTGTTGTCTGTGATGGCTAACCTTCATCTCAAAGGAAACCCAGGGCCCGCAGAGGTAGGCACAAGAAGGCTGGAGTCATTGAGAATATTTGCTTTGGGAAGCTGACTTAGAACTCCCCAGTTTAGCAGAAGAAGAATGCCATTGCTTAGCCCTTTGAGGGGCAGAAGGCTGCCCTCTGGAAGATCTGAAACCCCTGGACCTAGAGTGACCCTGCTTGCCAGGATCAGGGAATGACCAATTCTTGGAAGGATAATGCCTACTAAACCGAGAAGGTTGAACCTGAAGGAAATCTTTTACAGCTTGCATAGATTTTGCCTTATCCTCCAACTTCTTCAGTACCTCCTCAGCCTTATTACCAAAAAGATTGTCCTCATGCAAAGGAACATCCAACAATTTAGACTCAACAGGTTCAGAAAGAGGCTGCTCCCTGAGCCAAGCATGCCTTCTAATTACAGAACCAGTGGCTGCTGCTCTACAAGAAGCCTCCAAAGTGTCAAAACCACAATGAAGTGAATGCTTATTAACTAAAGTGGCAGAATTCAGTAAGTCTTGTAAATCTTTGTTCTCCATCATGGAAGGAATATCTCCAAGTTTAGCCTTAATAGCCTCCAAAGTATGCTGCTGATACTTAAGAATGTGAAAAAGACAATTCATGGATCTAATGGCAAGAGTTGCAGAGGTATAGACTTTTTTACCCCACCTGTCCAAGGCCCTAGACTCCTTATCAGAAGGCACAGGGTTTTTAGCAAGAGTAGCCTTAATACCCTTGGGGCCTTGAGAAATAATTTCTGGATCAGTAGTAGGGTTTTTAAAAATGAATTGATGAGATTCATGAACCCTATAATACCTATCTGGTTTTCTGGGGGCAGGAGGAACAGAATTAGGAGTTAAAGAATTTTCCATAAAAACATCATCCACAACTTCTAAAACTGGAGGTATAGCCAGAGGCTTATGCTGAGGCAAATCCAAAAATTCCCTGATTCTTTTCTTAGACTGTGGAAAATCTTGACATTCCCATTTAAAATGCTCCCTAAGGGTATTCAAAGTATCCCCAAAGGAAAAATCTTCTGGAGGGGAGGCAGAAGGGACAGAGTCCTCAGCATCAGACTCCTCAAAGCCAGAAAAAAGTTGAGAATGTCCTTCTTCACCAGCAGACATACTGGAAATCTCAGAATCTGAGACAGACAAAACATCAGGAGATAATTCCCTAGCCTTCTTTGAAGGGGGGGTGACAGCCCCTAATCAGGGAAAGAAGATCACCAGCCATCTTTACCAACTGGGACTGAGGCACAGGAGGGGAGGCTGACGCCTGCTTGTGAGAAGGTTTGCGGCTGGAAGGTTTACTAGCAATCCGGAGGGACTTGAGAGGCCTAGCAACTGCAGAAGTCTGAACTAAGGTAGTCGGTCTGGTTCTGGTCTCATGTCGAAAAGAAGAGGCGTCAGAAGCCGGTGCCTACAAAGTGGCTCTGGACCCATCTGAGGCAGTGACAGGTGGAGGGTCTGAAGATGAAATAGCAGCCTGCGGCATGGAGGACTCCGTAAAGGTCTTGGCAGAGGCTTGCGACTGAAAATCTGCAGAGTGCAGGGGCTGCGAAAGCGCCTCACTGACTACCGCTGTGTTGACGACCAATTTCACTGGTGCATCATCGGCAGATTTAATCCTAAGCCTGTTGTGGTCCTTGTCTTTGCGTTTCCAAGGTATATCCAAAGTCAGGAGACCAGAAGACGCCATACCGACAAACTTAGGCCAGACTCCGTAATGCTTATACAACATCTTAGCTCTACGGCGTATGGTACGTAGGTTAAGGGAAACACAGAGATCGCAGTTAGGGACGTCATGCTGAAGGCCCAAATAAGTTATACAAAATGAATGGAAATCATGGTGCGGAGTCTGTTTTCCACAGGCAAGACAGTTATTAACTTTATCTGACATTCGTTAAAGCAAGAAAAGAGGATCCACAATGAGGTACTTATCTGAAGGCATCTTCAGCTTGGTAGTCGGAAAGGAAAATGAAGGTAAACGGCCAACCGGCACTAGTGCGAATTGCATCTGCTTTGGGCTCAGTGGCAAGAAAGACTGAGGAAATGGCGTTGGCTGCCTCCCTTTATACCAGACGTTTTGACATCAGTTTTACAACCGGCAGCAGCAGACGTCATATACCAAGGACTCTGGTATTCGGGCTGACTGAGGGCTACCGGGAGCCAGATAACCCTTATGTGAAGACTGCAACAGTGAAACACGAAGAACATCATTGTAATATATCTACTGCAAACATTCCCTCCCCTTTTCTTAGCAAGTGGCCTCCACCTTTCCTACACACACGCTCAGATTCGTACAGACATTCCCTCTTTTTAAAACGAGAACTTTTCATAGAGGTATTTATCAAAACAATATTTTCAATCATGCTAAACTGATTTTCCTTTCCATATGTGATTTGTGAAACATACGTCCTAACACCTGTATATGGTATTTTATCTAGCAGGACTGTAGGTCCCCTAATAACAATCAGTGAGATCTTGAAGATGAGACAATCTGATCCAGCATGAAGAAAAACATCTCCATACTCCCTTAAATTTAGGTATCCTAAGGCCGTACTCTCATCCGGTATTTTTGTTCATTGCAGGTACAGCAGTATTTGATGTTCATCATCTCTGCAAACGTGAGCACCACTTCCTTTCATAACTGAATCCTTAATTACTAATATATCATTTCTAATCTGAAGAATTGCCCACCTCTAAATCAATAAAGTCTGCTCTTTCATTTGTTACAAAGAATGATATCCAGATCCATTAGTCTTCTTAATCTCATTATTTCACCACTTATACCATTCGCAAACAGTTCTCTTCTAGCTGTCTTTGTACTTCTACAGCCTGAGAAAAGTTGTCAGCCTCAGTCTTTCACCTATTTTTTCTTACAGAGATGTTTTTTAATCCCTCCAACTTAAATTTAGATTTTTTTTAACCTGCCACTTGCATCATTTTCTATACATTGAAATAAAGATGTACATTTCTGTAGACTGAATGTTTGGTCAATCAACGATGTTATTAATTCCCTGTAATCTAGGCATTACATATCAAAGTAGTGTAGTTTTGTTTAGTATATTTTCTGTTAGCATTAAATGCATTAGTGAATTTATTTTTCTTCCTAGTTATTTGTTGTGACAGTCTCCCTTGCTTTTATTTTTGTTACTGTTGGGAGATCTTCACTAGCAGAGGGCACTTCATTTTCTAAATGTATTCTGTTTTCAGTTTGCCCTATATTATTTATCTCATCCGCTCTTTCATGAATATATGTAACAATAATTTTCCAAGCTGTACCAACTGCACAAATACAATCATCCACAGCAAATCTAGATTTACAATGAATAACAGTAATCAAATCATTAAATTTTAACATGAAGAATACAAGTTTCCTGTGTTATTACTTTACATACATAGGTTATTAGTAGAGTAGACAAAATATGCATTAGCAAATTGTTAATAGGATAATCATTTAAAGAATTGGCTAGTTCTACAACATTTGGTCTTCCGTACCACACACGTACACTCGAACCTAAGGCCAATGTAGTGTATGCAATCCACCTACTATACATCTTTGGAATGTGAGAGGAAACGGAGCACCAGAGAACATAAAAAAGAACACAAGGAGGATATACAGACTCTACATAGAAGGCACCCCAGCCGAGGATTGAACAGGCGAGCCTCTTGCTATGAGGAGACAACACTACCCACCATGCCACAGTATACACACCAGTAAACTAAGCCCATCTTGTAGAAAGGGAAGTTCTTCATAAAGCACTTATTCTGACCTACTGCACCAGTCATGCACATCAACATCACTCTAAGGTGTATAATCACATAGCTTGTTCTTACATCACTCTAAGGTGTATAATCACATAGCTTGTTCTTACATCACTCTAAGGTGTATAATCACATAGCTTGTTCTTACATCACTCTAAGGTGTATAATCACACAGCTTGTTCTTACATCACTCTAAGGTGTATAATCACACAGCTTGTTCTTACAACTGCTGATGGTCGCTGCTCATGTTATAACTAGCTAAGCTCTTTGGAAGGGCTACACTGCACCTACCAACACCCTGCCCGTTTCCTCTGATAAACAGAAAAATCAGAGGTAAAAAGAAATTCAGAAATAAAGTACAAATTAAATAAAGCTTTGCCTACTGAACAGTTGTACAGGAAAGACATAATGACAGATAACATGAAATAGGTTATCTCACATCATTTCTATATGTCCTAAAAGGCTACAAATGATCTTCTCCTGTTTAAAACTGTATTCGTTCATAAAACTAGAAACAACACAAATACCCACTCTATGGACCTAAAGCTACACTGTAATAGAAACAGGACATGTTAGTGAGGGCACATATCTCTCCCAAAGGCTACCCTACCTTTAAAACAAGCTACTATTCCATGTTAAAATAGCATTCTCACTCTCTTTAAAGATAACCTTGACAAATGGATGGGCAACTATAAATTCATCCTGAATTTAGCCACACACTGCATTATGCAGAGGATGAATAGGAAAACTGTAGTAGCAAGGCTCTTAATGGTCTTGTAGATCAGGTGTTTAGTATAAACCCAAGAACCCATAAAAGAATATATTTTTATGAAATTAATGAGTACAGATGTGTTCTTTAAACTATACATAGTAGTCTCATTAATTATTAGTAGGAGTTGAGGCTACACAAATTATTTATTTTATGCTCTAATTATCTGTTCAATCCAATTCATGCCTATGGATGGATCAGAGGTCATCCTTGTACTTAAAGGGTGCAAGGAAGAGAGACTAACACTGGAAAGGATACCAGTCCACCCCAGGATGCAAACATACACACTCACTCATACACAACATGCATACATACAGAAAGGTAAGAGGAATGCCAAATGACATACAGCTTATCTTTGGAATGAGTGGAAAACTGCAGCACCTATCAGACATTTATAATGGCACAGAGAGAATGTAGAGACTACACAAGGAGGAGAGCATAAGACAGATGAATCTTGCTGTGCGGTACAAAGTTAGTCTTCAGCTCTTTATAGAGCCAAAAAGGGGAAGGAAATCTGTAATTTATAAGCAGCACTGGTTCTTCACTGCTAACATCTAGCTTTTGACTTCAGGGTGAGCAGGTCTGACTTCAGGAAAATACTATATACAGTTAAAATGTAAAACACTAAAGATAGCAAATGTAATATCGTTTTTTTTAATTATGCAGCTTTTTGCATTACTTTTGTATTGCCACATCTTGGCAGGGGACTGTCACTTTGTAGCCATACAGAATCAGTTCTTAGATGAAGATGTCTTGGGATCTACATCATTAAGATTTCCAGGCAAAGAAAATGTAAACATCACACACTCACCCTACCTATGGTCAGGTATGTAGTACTTGAGTTTCAGCTTGTAGATCCCATTTGGATAAGCTGCAACTCGCCCGTTGCTAGAACAACTATCGCAAGCACTTGTTGATTCACTATTCATTTGACTTTTTTTTTGTTTTCTCCACACTGGTGTGACTATGAAGATAGTGTGCGCATATGTGATTGTGTACACGTAAAGCATACAGGAGCATGATCCAATTTATTTTCATACAGATTAAGCTTTGACGAGCTGGATTCATCTGGTTACACCGTCATGCAGATGTAACTCAGTAATTTATAGCATTACTGGTTTACACATATTAAATACCACACATTTCTGTATTTGTAATCTATAATGGACTGCAGTATACATTTATCAGTTGCAGTGAAGAAACATTGTTAAAATCACCCACTGTACAACTTAAAAATTTTCCAAAGTACAATCACAACAAAATAGTAATACTTTATACTCAGAAACTATCTTATTAGTATCCAATCTGTACTTCAAAATTATCTACATATAAAGTGTGTATAAAAATAAATAGCAGCATATACACTGTGCCTACACTTTACTAACTAGTTGAATTGTCTTGAATTTAACCTTGTTTGTTTGGAGTTCTAGTTTTAAAACCAGAAAGCATATGTCACGCACAATGTATATAAGTTATTTGCATTCAAAAACTAAGACAACTTAGCTTTGTGAATAGCAATTTACAGTTTGAAAGCTTTTTTATTATGCCATTGTCTTTTTTTATCTTTCTTATAGTAAGACTATGTAACTGTTAACTGCATAAGTCTCACTGACCATGGTTGTAGCTTGAAAGGATCTTTGGACCTGTTCACCCAGCTGGTTAACAATCCAATAAATAAAATAAAATACTGTTAATTCAATCATAAATGCTGCAACTTACCACATATTTTACATCAGGATCTTCTACAATCCTAGCAGATGGGATTTCAAAGAGGAGTTTGACTGGCTTTTTTGAACATTTAACATTTCTCCAGTATTCCTGAAGTTCTCTAGTTGTCATTGAAGAGCTGGAGGTTGGACTGTTGCAATTGTCTGTAAAACACAAAACATGGATTTGAGTCTCAGGACTTTTTCCAAGTAAGAAGTGTTGTCACTTTTTCCTGTTCTTGTCATAAAGCACATAGTTTTGCATTTAAGCATGCCTTGCTACACACTATCTGTAAAAAGGAGCTATTTGAAGTGTTCCAATTCTGTAGTTTGAGAAGATCGCACTTCTGAATGCCAAGTACAACAACTGCTTCTCTGAATGCTATGGAGCTGCAAAGAACTGTGATTTTCTTTTGCAGGCTTCTCTTTTTCAGAGTTATACACATGCACATACTTAAACTAATATTACTGTGGTATGCACGCTTGAGGAAAGCAAATATACACATGAGAAAGAAATATGTGTATCAGGTGAAATTTGAAGCAATGCATAGAATACTCTTCAAAATGGGCTTGACCGGGCTATCATCTATATCACCCAAGCAATAGGACCACAAAAGTTGTCTTGGGACACCCATTCATAAATCTACTTAGTGGATGCCATTTGTTGAAAAGAAAAGTTTCTGAAATAGAATTTGCCATAAGAAAGAACTTCAAAACTTAATGTCAAATATCCACGAAATATGTCAGAAAATAGGTAATCTTGATGCTAAAATGAATTCTATAAAATAAGACTGTAGTAAACACATAACTCTTCTCAAAGACGTGGTCCAACAGTAAAATGCCAAAGTTAATCAAACAGAATTAGGTTTGAATGATTTTGAGGGAAACTGAGGAAGAGACACAGAGATTCTTCTTAGACAAAATAACTGGCTGTCAGAAAAATGTGATTCAGAGAACAGAGAGAGGAGGAATAACATAGGGATACATGAAGTACCCGAGATGCTAGAGGGTAAAAATATAATATCCTTCCTTTTCTTGTGGATCCCTAAAAAATGAAATCACCCAGAGTCACTTATCCATGGCACAGAAAGAGCTTACAGATCATGAAAGCAAAAAAGACACCACTGAGATTTAGACTAGTTCATTTAATTTCCAGGTTTGACAAACTGTCCTCCCAAAGTGGGCAATAATACAGTCAGATTTGATAACAAATGCTCGAGTTATAGGAAAAAGAAAAACATACCATCTACCAAAAATTGCTGAAATATAACATAAAAGTCTGTCTTCTCTTTCCTGTAAGAATTAAGATTTTCCTTCAAGATGGACCAAAAGTATTTGGTTTTTTGAAAGAAGTGGTAAAACATCTTCAATTAAATATTATTGTGAAAACTAATGAATCAATGGACCAGACTGGAATGAGTTTAAAAAGACAAGTTGAAAGAAAGAACAAAAAGTCTGTTGCCTCAACCAAAAAATAAAATGGCAAAGAAAAGTAATTTTTTCATATTTTATTATCATCATCATTGTTATTATTTCACATTGGTTGTGTCCCTTACAGTGTAAACATAGCCACTATAAGAGTTCATAACTTTATAAGTTGTGTACCAACATTAAGGCCATATGGCTATGTATTAACAGTGACTCCAAAATGTATTGATCAAACACTTGCAGACTGCAAATCTAGTCATCTCTTAAAGGATTCTAAGTTCTTACTTCCTTCTGATTTGAAGTGGTAATTGTTTCCATATTATACAATAACTGGGTATTAACATTCAAAAATGAGCACGCTGATTGGTCATCCCAACTTCTGTGCCCACTGTAAATCGAGCATATACCAATGGAAAAAAGTCCAGTCGCCAGGACTTTTTTCTATGAATACATGCTACAAAAATTCTACTTGTCTTTATTTTTTTTTTGAAAAAAAAAAAACTTACAAAAAACAGACACTTCAAAAGACTGAGAGAGAGAGAGAGATGGGACAGAGAAAAATACAAGGATAATCATGTATGTTATGCAACACCAGAGAAATGCACCCTATTATCCTTATATCTTCTCTGTCTCATCTCTCCCATGTTTGAAGTCTCTGAATTAATTTTTTAATTAAAAACAAAAACAAAAAAGCAATAGAGTTCTTCCTTTTTCCATTGCTTCCTTTACACAGCACTGGTGTACTGCATAAACGTGAGAACGTAAGTCCCATACGCGTGCACAGTGCATCAAGAAAGCCCCATGATATCAGGGAAAAAAGCATAAGGGTAGCGCAGCACCATTATACAAGGACAAACCAGACCAACAATGGGTAAATCCAGCATTACCCACACCTAGCCATGGGTTATTGCTATAATACCACCTATCTTTGAGTTAAGTAAAAGTGACATAACTGTTCTCATAGTACCTAAGTCCAACTTCTTAGCCTGATGTCTTCAACGACAACTATACATTTTTATGTCCAAAATAACTTGTAAACTACAATCATAGAACAAGTTTGTAGGCAAATATTAATTTACCATGTTTATAATGGTAAGGAAAAGGTTATATATTGAGGCATTTGCATCTACTATTGTAAAAATAATCTTTGTGAAGGAAAATCCTCTTGGTGAATTTTCTTTGTACTCTCGCAAGAGGATTTAGCAGGCCTGCATTGTAGATACAAAACATGTAATTGTACTCTACGATTTGTCAAATATATGGTTTGTACAATAACTTAAGGCAGCTCTCATTTCATATGCTAAGATTTTTAAACATGTATCCCCCTTGATGCATAGATTTAGTACTTATTTGCTAAGCATGATTTTCGAAGGAAAGATAAGTGATAATGGTTAGTATCAGGTCTTTATATTGGATTATCTCCTTTAGTGGATATTGTAGTAGGTACACAGGTAAATGAACTCCAGCTTTTCCAAAATACATTACATTTGTCATAACTAAATGGTGCCCTGTTATTGATCTGTCTCATATAAGAATTAAAATGTTCAATATCAGTTTCATTTTGTGCAATGAACCCAGTCATACAATCATCTCTGTACTTATTTATCTATCATATCTTAGCTTGAAGAAGGTATGTAAGTACAGTATTAAAAAAATTGGTAAAAGAACCAAGGCTTATTGAACTCTAGGATAGGAAGAGTCAGAGCTTATGCACTTCGTGGTCATATATTGGATTCTATTGGTCAACCATGACATAATCCATTTTCCCAGAAATATATTAACCTTAGGCTTGATAAAATGTTAGTAGATTATATGGCGAAGAAGGGAGAAGAAGGCTGTGCATGAGTATAAGAAAAGTACTCCAAATGAGAGACCGAGACCCAAGGCCTCGGTAATTCGATCATGAAATGGAATAACATTTTCAACATAGATCTACCGTTTACAAATACACACACTGAGCTACATTAAAAATGAGACATCTGTTTTGTTGTTCTGCAGCATTTCAGTGATGCACCTTTTTAACCATTTGCCCGGAGTGCAGTGAAGTTGATAGGTCTATAGTTGTTGATATCACTTTTATTATTATTTTTAAACATTGGTGTTATAATAGATGTTTTTCATGAGCTAGGAACAGTACCTATTCACAACAGCTTGTTAAATATTAAATATGTCAGTATTAAGTGATTTTTAATTGTTAGTAACTTTATGGAGGGGAACTGAATTAGGCCCCATAAAAGTTGTTTGTTTGTTATACTAGAACATCATTCTATCATCTCCTGAGAAACTGAATATGCTGGTAATTTTAGTCTTGCTGACTGATCTAGCTGAATATAAATTGATTCATTTTTTTAGAGTGGATTATGCACCTGGTTTGAATGTAATGAATAGTGTTAGACCAATGCTGAAATTTAAACAGTATGTGCTCTAGCTTTTCAATAACCCAGTATATGTAATGGTTATGAGTGTATCATATGATTTGTTAGATGAATTCTTATTGGCTTTTATCTATTTAAATGTGGAATTTATATTTTAAGATGTATTGCACTGAAAAAAAAGCATTGGATTGTAAAACTTTCCACATTAAGGTTTTTATTTGATGGTCAAAACTCTCAGTTCTTTTGTTATTCCCTGAGATATAACAGTGAACAGGTCACACAGACAAACCAATTAGCAAAAACTACAAGAAAAACTTAGCCATACTAGAGTTTTCACTGTGGGATATCTTAAACCTCTTGTAATAGAAGTCAATGGGATATGTGCAAATGACCGCTTAAGGAGATCAAGTGTTTCAGCTATATGGCTTCTAAATGTACATACATTTTGTTTAAGTCTTTATGGATTCCTTTGGACCAATAAAGCCAAACCCCACTAGCCGTGGACATACATGTTCCGGCTTTCTTATGATCTCATCAATGAGCATAAGTGGACTGTTTTGCTATACTTCAGAAACACAGGGTCTTTAAACCCAGCTGATGTCTATAACAATTAAGGTGTCTGCAAAATATCCCAACTAATGTCCAAACTAAAAAAAATGAAAAGGTCACACAGACAAGCCAATTAGTAAAAACTACAAGAAAAACCTAGCCAAGCTAGAGTTTTCACTGTGTAATACCTTAAACCTCCTGTAATAGAGGCCCATGAGATATATGCAAATTACCTCTTAAGAACATCAAGTGTTTCAGCTATATGGCATCTGAATGTCCATGACTTTTTTCTTTTTTTCCTTTTTAAGTCTTTATGGATTCCTTCTGGCCAATAAAGCCGAACCCCACTATCTGTAGACATGCATGTTTCAGCCTTATTATGACCTCATTGGCACAGCATAAGTGAACCTTAATGGTTATGGACATCAGCTGGGTTTAAATACCCTGCGTTTCTGAAGTATTGCCAAACAATTCACTTATGCTGTGCTGACAAGGTCATAAGAAGGCCGAAACACACATTTCCACAGCTAGTAGGGTTTGACTTTTTTGGCCTGAAGGAATCCATAAAGACTTAAAAAAGAAAAAAAGTAAAACATTCAGAAGCCATAGAGCTGAAACACTTGATGTACTTAATGGGTCATTTGCATATATCCCATGGGCCTCTGTTACAGGAGGTTTAAGGTATCACACAGTGAAAACTCTAGCTTGACTGGGTTTTTCCTGAAGTTATTACTAACTGAGATATAATAGGACAAGTTAACCTCTCAGGAATTATAATGTTAGTTTATAATCTGTCAAAACTAGATTTAATAGTGAACAGTGTTGTATAGTGTTGACCGAGTGGGTGTGTGATGTGAAAAGACATCATATTTTACAAAGGTTGTTGGCTGTTGAGAGTTCTTGATACTATTAATAATTCACTTATAAAATCTTTTTCTTTTATTATTAGTATCCACAGCAGGCAAAAACCACAGAAACATTTATGTCCACAAAAAAAAAAAAAAAAAGAAAACGAGCAGTTAACCAGACACTTTAATTGAAATTAAAAGTGCACTAAAATACTGAACTAAGCTCTTTTATCTTATTAGTAATTACTAAAGATTTCATCAGAGTTGAAAATTCCTAGAACTCAAATATTTAAATAGCTGGAACTCACCAATGGTAAAACAAACTGTATTAAGGCAAATAAATGATTTAAAGATACAGACTTCACATAACAAAATTTCCCCGAGGATATAATGAGCAGTAAAAACACATATATAAGCACTAAGATACTAAAACATATGTAAGTTAAATATTAGGTGTACATACATCTTGCAATAAAAACACTATATAAATAAACCGTAATATAAAATATATGAAACTTTCTCCTTGTAATAATTTATACTAAACAGTACAAACTGTGTATATGACAATATAATTGAACATCATCCTAAATCAGAATATTCAAATCAACAATATGCAATTCTACCCTAATATTTAATGTGTATTACCAAAATACCCCAAAGGGCATAAAGCCAATCAAAGACACTGGGCTCACTTCTTTAGTAAACAATATAAGATAACACATCATTAATTCCTAGTGGCACCAAGGTATTAAGCCTCATTTTCCATGCTAATTCCTTGACTTCCAATAAAAGTTCTAAGTCACCCTTAAATGGTTCCACAATAACATGGTCAATAATGAAAAATACAGACTTCTTAAAATTTTGACATGAAATGGTGTGTCTAAACAGTGGGTCAGTGACCTTGCCTTTCTTAATTTCATAAAGGTGCTCACTAGCCCTCTAATTCAACTTCCTTTTAGTTTTCTCCACATAGAAACAACTGCATGAGGTACATAAAGCCAAATATACAATATTGGACATATTGCAGTTGCATTTACCAGTGCGTGCAATGGTGCTCCTGAAATTAACAACAGAGAAATAAGGCCCCTCATGTATAAACCTGCAAATTTTGCAGGATCTGCGTAAATGAGCATGCCTTCGTTGAAGGTTGAATGTCAAGCTGGCACCTCTGCTTTAGTGAAAATCTACTGCCAATCATTAGCAGACCGGAGTTCAGCTGTGGCGACCCTTAACCGGGAAAAGCTGAAAGACAAAGACCCTTGGTGTACCCAGTTTTCCAACTGCCAACATCCTTCTCTACCAATGACTTGATATTTCTACCTTTGCTAAATACTATCATAGGGGTTGGCCCTAATAGCTCCTTTAATTCTGGTGGTCAAATAATTTCCCAATTGAATCTAACAGTGCTGATGTATTTTCATATGTCTACACAAAAGGGAATGGTTTTGTCCTCAGGGAAATTTTGTTATGTGAAGTCGGTATCTTTAAATAATTTCTTTGCCTTAAGCAGTTTGTTTTACCATTTGAATTCCAGCTATTTAAGTATCTGTGCATTAAGGAATTTTCAACTCTGATGAAATCTTTAATATGTACTAATCAGACAAAAGCACTTAGTTCAGAATTTATTGTACTTTTAAATTCGATAGCCACAGCAAGTTTATTAACAAAACCTATTTTCTCCATTCTAATTTCCTCTTAAGAGATCTACTATTGTTATTAAAAATGATCACATTTATATTTGTGTGTGTGTGTGTGTGTGTGTGTGTTATAAGAGTTATTGCTGCATACACGCATTTTAAGAGGTGTGGAAAGCCTGATGTGTTTTGTTGCCAGTACAGTTTGTCAAACTATGCAATGGTTGGTATTCATTACATTAACTATTCCATGATTCCAGGGCATTTCCCTTATATTCATGTTTGTGCAAACCTGAAGTTAGTAATTTACAGGCGTTTGGGAGGCAGACTCCCAAGTAATTTTTTTCTTTTTGCAAATGCAACCTATTGATTTACATTTGTGATTACTTTTTTTTGCTGATTTTAGTTGCAATGAATGGTAGTCATCAATGATTTTGATGTTTTGTGTTTGTCTAACTCACTGGCAATTACACACACACACACACACACACACACACACACACACACACACACACACACACACACACACACACACTCACTCATATAAACACTTTTTTGCTAATGAGTAACTCTGGATTCAATGCTTCCAAACAGTAAATCATGTAAAGATTTACTCGTGATTCAATAAACATAGATGTCGGTCGGTTAATTGTACTGATGCTACTTAATCCTATAACTGATTATCTTCCAATTGTATTTTTTATGAACCCTTAATGCTGACATCTGTATTTTTGACTGAAACCTCAGCGAGTTGCAATATGAAAGTCCAAGGGGTAACCAACCTGATTATTAAGTTGTCAATAAAACAAGGGTTGTCAGTCACAACCAGATCGAGAATGTCAGCCCACCTGGTATCTTCAGTGACAATTTGGATCAGTCCTCACTGTAATATGATATAAAAAATTCTTTAATACTTTCATAAGTAATTTTTGTAAAAAGATTTACCCAAGAAATACCAGGGACATTAAAGCTGCCCATTAGTATAATGTCTTTGAATGTTAAGTTAAGACTTAACAGGCAAGATAACACCAGTGTTTAAGTGCATCAATAATGGTACCAAAACATTTTAATCATCACTAATGAGATAAGCAGTTATACATTGATATAAATCCTTTCTAACCTTCTCTAATTGATTCCTATAATTATCATGCAGTATTTTACATACCCTACTAACTATCCCTTTTCAACAGCAATTTCTTTTCTGATTCGACTAAAAACTCTACCAGTAATGGTCTTTTACTTAGGATCCCCATTCCTTTTCTCTTTGGCCTATACTCTTATATCAGTCCTTAATAGGGAAGGCAACCTCTAGCCTGCAGTCCAAAATGTATTATTGGCCTCTTCCCATTCTATTTACCTTTACCTCTCTAATTACTTGTCCCCAATACCTTGGTTCCTTTGCCAATTTTCTCCAGTAATTCCAGCCCCTCTTACATATTCTCTGTATCCCTAATTGCAGTCATCCCTATTGGCACAATCTCTTTTCTTCATTCCCGTCTTGGCTTAGTTCTTAAAATACTTTCTGCAGCTTTACGAATATAATATTATGTATGGTTATTGTTATTCTCCTTACGGATCTGCATCCAAAATCTCACTCTCACCTAATTTCTTGACCCCCCCCTGCCATTTCATTATCATCCCTTTCCAGTTCTAATTATAGATTTCTGCTTGTGCTATGTATAGGAGCCTTATCTGTGTAGCTCTGAAATACCCCTTCAAATCAAGTAATCCCAAACCACCTTGTTTTATTGAAATGATCAACATATCCCACTTGACTCTTGACCTCTTCCCCTCCCAGATAAAATCCTTCAAGTCTTTATTAACTGCTATCCACAACTTTTCCTCTGGTTGATAAATATATTTGACATGTATAAATCCAAAGGAACTAAACATTGTCACTGCTTGTATCTGGCTATCCAAATCCATAAAACAGAACTTTCAATTTCTCAGTTTTTGTATTATCTTTTGTTTACTCTGTTCTCACATATCCTTAGCTGTCAAATCAGAATCCATTTTAATTCATACTCCTAAGTACTTCATTTTATCATGTCCCCATAAGTATGGGTATTGCTGAACCAATTTGTGTGTGGGTAAATTGTTTACAACTATTGCCTTTGTTTTATCTTCATTAATTTTGTATCCTGAAAAAGACATGAAACTTTCTCAGAATGTTTCACAACACTGAAATGTCATTTTCTGGTTCTATCACATATAAAATCATATCATCTGCAAATAAACCCAATTTTTCTTGATTACCATACCAACTATATCCTTGAATTTCTGAGTCCCCCATTTTCTTTACCAATATTTCTAAAGATAACACAGATAACAAAGGGGAAAGAGAACACCCCTGCCTGGTTTCTCTACTCAATCAGAACTTGTCAGAGAAAGGAGGCCCCCCCCCCTCAACTTTAATTTTCACCTCTGAACCCTCATATAGTCTCCTAATCAACCTTGCAATGTTATCAGGGAATGCAAATGCATCTATTGCTCTGCTCATAAAATCCCAGCTTACTCTGGCAAATGTTTTCTCTGCACTAAGACCCACCAGCAACAGTGGTATTTTTTTTTTTTAATTCTGATTCCTGCTGGATCATCATTCTTCTATTAATGTTGTCAAATGTTTGCTTCCCCCTCAAAGAACCACAATGATCCATATCTATCAATTTTGGCAACATTTCTGCCATTCTTTTAGCCATTATAGACATAAACACTTTATAATTATGGTTAAGAATCGAAATGGGCCTATATGAAGCTGGATGTGATGGGTTTCTACCATCTTTAGGCATTACAACCACAGCTTTCTTCCAGGATGGTGGCACTTCTCCACCTTTTAAAATACTGTTAAACAACACCTTTCAGATCTTTATCACATTCTTCCTTCCCAGCTTTCAAGCATCCACAGGAATATCATCTATTAATGTAGACTTTCCTGTAGATTGATTATATGTCACCATTTTTATCTTATCCTCTGCTTTCCTAACTTTTAGTAATTGAGCCTCATCTACCCTAACCTTGGCATATTCAGTTCTTTCACAAACAATTCTATTTGTACTTTTTCTTGTTTTCCACATTTCTCTGTTTTATACAAATTTTTATCAAATTTCAGAAAAATTTCTAGTGCCTCTACGGGATCTCTGGTATTTTCCTTTTTACAGGTTCCCTAAGCTTGGCAATAACCCTTTCTAATTTCTGTTGCCTGAGGTGTTATGCTAAAACTTTTTGTGCTCTGGAGTTATCAAAAAAAAAGTTGCTTAACAACAATCTTTCTAAAGCCATACAATGTATCAAGGTAGTCTCTTATCTTCTCTTTAGCACTTTGCAATTGCAGCTCTTCTTGCTTTGTGAAATTCCTCTTATTTTGTAATACTTTAACCTTTGTCAGTCCCCCTAAATAATTCTTCTTGTTATTACTTCTTAACCATATCTCTTTGTCTTTGATTTCCACCCCATTTTAAACTCCACTTTAATTTTTATCCCACTTCCTAGCTATATGTTCAGAAGAAATGGCTGTCTTCTCCAATAACAGCTGAATAATTCCCACTACCTATTCCGTAAATTTCTCTCATTTTAAAAGATAGGCAGAGAAGCACCAGGAGCACAAGCCACAGTTCAGGTGGCTTGTGTGATGGCCTCCCCCAACCAGCACTTGCCCTAACTGGGGAACATTCAAAGTGGAGAACAAGGGAACTGATGGGGGAGGCTTGGTTGTCAGTATGTATCATGGGAGAAAGCATGTAGAAAAAAATAAATACCTGCCACAACATCATGTAAGAAAATAAATTTTGGCAGCCTTACCATATTCAACAAATGGAAGTTGCTAGTACATATCTCATTACAAAACTCCATCCATTTCAAGGATGTATTTTCAGTATGGACGGCTTCATTAGTAGAGCATAAATTGTATTGTATTTTGAAGCACTGTTTAGGAATAAATTAAATTTTGATACAGGGTAGTTTCTGCTTGTTGTTTTAGCTTATGTATTTCAATTGCACATAATGTTTCATGATATCAAGTACTGTGAAGTACAGCACTATACATATACACAGTACTAGATTATCATGAAACTAATACTACACTAAAACTTAAAATCTGAGTTTTGGCACACTGTAATAGTTGTAAAACTTGCCAAAAATATGAGTTAGACAGCATTCTCCCTCTTGGTCTCTGCATTTGGTACCTCATGCTTCACATTAAGGGGGGACCATTCCTCTCAACTGTACAGATTTTCACAGAATGTCCAGATTTTTGCCTCAAATATTTGGTCTGTTCCTCATAAAATATGTGGTTTTCTGGCAAATCAAAGATCGACCATAGTCACTAAATAATGAACAAATAATGACATATATTTGAGTTTCATAGTTTATTTCCTTCATAAAATGCACATTAACACAAATCCTATTATTCTAGCATCTTTCTAAGTTTATAAGAGCAATATTTAAATTCTGCCCCCATTTTTGGGCCTTTGTCCCCCCATTATTTTAGACTCTCTCTCCTCCTTCCAACAAACTCAAATATATGTGAGAGATGCAACTATACAGCCAAACTGGAGGCCGAGCTCTCTCAACCCAAGACTGGTACAGTCAGTCAGGAGGAGAAGGAAACCACTCGCACCACACAACCAGTCTCACATAGACCAATCGCACCAGCAAACAAGACACATAAACTCACAAAAACATACTCGGAGGCTCTAAATAAAAATCTGCCAAAGCAACAGAGACCTCCAAAGCAGACATCCAGGCAACTGCTACCCCACAACAACTTTCACGTATCACATACTTTACAAAGTCAGTGTGCCATGCAGTCGCAGCCCCTAAGGCTAAATAACATACCTAATACACTAGTAATTGGAGACTCTATTGTCAGGCACACTGACGTCCCACTCACCAGACTGAACAAGGAGAAGGTCACTGTAAGCTGCCTGTCAGGTGCCAGGATCCACCACATAACATAAGCACTCAGGTCACTCCACAGCAAGGACAGATATGACTCTGTCATTGTCCATGTTGGTGTGAATGACCCGAGACGTACCTCCCTGGGCTACATGAAAAGAGACATAGAGGAGCTCTCTGATCATGTAGCCCAGGCCGGTATGACCCTGACCCTGAGTAGCATCTTGCCCTCACCAAGAATGATGCCATAGTATAAAGACAAAATGATCAATTTTAACAATTGGCAAAGCTATTGGTGTCATTCAAAGGGGATCCAGTGTCTGTCAGCCTGGGATGACATGCTCGACAAGCTACGTTGCTTCACCAGGGACAGCTTGCACCTGTCACCCTTAGGCTTTCAAATACTGGCTAAGGCTCTTGCCACCCCCATAGTGCCTTTTTTTCGGCAAGGCTCAAAAGACAAACCCACCTCTATAGACAATACCAGAAACAAAAAACTAAGGGTAATGCTACTCAACGCCAGAAGTCTAAACCTCAAGATGCACACACTCGAGGCACTCCTCAGTATGGAGAAAATCGATATCTGTACAGTAACAGAAACCTAGTTCAAGGCTCTGGAGAGCACCCCAGCACTACCAAGATTCAACTCATACCACTCTTGTCAGCCCCAGAACTCGGACCGAAATACTAAAGGTGGGGGAGTATCCATTTTCATCAAGGATACCCACACCTCCAGGTTAGTGGCACTGCACGAGGCAGCGGAAATCATCCATGTGCAACTAACAGTAGGTAAAACTGTTGTCAGTTTGTAGCCTGCTACAGATCACCCACCTTGCCTCAGGAGCCCCACTCGGCATTCCTGAGAACACCGGAGAGTATGAAGGTCCAACCAAACACCATGATATTGGGGGATTCCAACTACCCACACATTGACTGGGAAAACTACTCAAGTCCCAACTCTTTCGTCCAATGGATCCTGGAGTTTATAAACTCAAATGTCATGGAATAACTGGTCAGTACTCCCACAAGAGGGGACAACATATTGGAATTGGTCGTCACCAACATGGGGGCTCAATGTTCCACACCAGAGGTAAACCCCTCATTGGTAAGATCAGACCATAAATTAATCACAATGACATCCACATCCTGACCCCACCCCCAGCTAAGGAAACCACTGTGAAAAATTTTTCTAAAGCAAACCACACTTCTCAGGACCGAGGTGGAAAGTTTCAAAGCCCCCGGGCTAATGGAAAATGCTACCCAAACCACAGAATCCTTTACAAATGCACTCTATGACAAATGCACTCTGTGAGCACCTACAGGAATGCATGGATCATGTCATCCCAAGTAAAACCAAGACTCACTCCTCCAAAAACAGGAGACCAGTCTGGTGGACCTGGCCATAAATAAGTTATACAACAGAAGAAGGAAACTATTACATGATAAGGCAAAATTGCAAAAAGGGAAGGCATCCCTGATCAGTACTAGCAAGAAACTTCGATCCCTCATAAAATCATCAAAGGCTAGCTTTGAAAGAAAAATCACCAAAAACTCTAAAGATAATCACAAGGCATTCTTTAGCTAGATCAAGAATCTGGGTGGCAACTCTCAGATCTGCTCCAAGCTGGTGCAAAATGGCACAAAATACACTGAACCCACAGACATTGCCAACATCCTGGCGGACAGGTTCAGTGCAAACTTTACCCCCCCCCCCAAAAGGGTCAGTGTCTATCCCAGAAGAATGCAGTCCCGCAGACATCACAGACACACAGGTGAAAGCAGCCCTCTCCAAAGTAAAAAACACAGCATCAATGGGACTGGATGGTATCCCAAGCTGTGTCTTACACGAGCTCCAAAATGAACTAAACCCTCACATAAATTCACTGTTCCAACTCAGCCTTACCACAGGGTATGTACCCAAAGAATGGCGTACAGCAACAGTGATCCCACTCTACAAAGGTGGCACCACAACGGATCCCGGGAACTATTGCCCTATAAGCCTGACTAGCCTGGTCTGCAAGGCTATGGAGCGCATCATCATGGATCTCATAAACAAAGACATTGGGAACCTCCAAACACTGGACCCAACCCAATTTGGCTTTGTTAAAGGCAGATCTTGCCTCTTAAACCTAGTTGACTTCTTCGAAATAGTTACCAAAGCCATAGATGAGGGAAAGGTAGTCCACACAGCCTACCTGGACCTCGCAAAGGCCTTCGACACACTACCCTACTCTGGCATCATAAATAAGATTACCAGTTTAAATATTAACCCATATGTCACAAGATGGGTTGCAAACTGGCTCAGGGATAGAACTCACATGGTCAGAGTCGCAGGTACCATGTCCGATTCTAAACCAGTTACAAGTGGCGTCCCACAGGACTCAGTCCTGTGACCCCTCTTGTTCGTTATATACTTCTCTGAGGTACAGGCAAACATGTGAGGACTGTGGCTTACCAAGTTCGCAAATGATTGCAAACTGGGAGCCATAACTGATGCGCCGGCTGACACAAGCATCCTCCAGAAGGGCCTTACGGAGATGGATATCTGGTGTCAGAACCATGGCCTCAAGCTAAATGCCAAAAAGTGCATAGTCATTTCCTTTGGAAAAAACAAAATGCCCACAAACTACCACATAGGAGGTAATCCACTAAGTACGGAAGAAGTAATTAGGGATCTGGGGACCCAAGTAGATAGTAACCTCTCCTTTGACAATCACATTGCCAAAGTGGTTAGAAAAACCTTCTATATAGCTCACCTAATCACAAAAGGGTTCACATCTAGATCAAGAGAGGTCATCGTGCCCCTCTACTCATCGCTCATCAGGCCCATAATTGAGTACAATGCCCCATTTGGGATGTACCTTACCTGACACCTGCAACAGCTGGAGAGACCTCAAAAATACCTCACCAACAGGATTGTGGGCCTCAAACAGATGCCCTATGCAGCTCAACTAAAGAAACTCCAGCTCTACTCATTTGCTTACCGCCTACTCAGAGGCGATCTCTGCCTGACGTACAAGGCCATGTCTAACCCAGAATTGTTGGACATGCTCCACCTCAAGAAAACCAAATCCATTAGAGCTACACACTCCAGGGATTTAAACCTTAGCACAACAATAAATAGGACATGCTGGAGGGATAGATTCATATCCCAAAGGCTTCCCTCGCTCTGGAATAGAATCCCAGTCCATGTTAGGCAGAGCCCCTCACTGACCCTCTTCGAGAAATCTTGATGAGTGGATGGGAAATCGTAAATTTACTCCTGGGATCACTTCTATGGCCCTGCTGGACAGAGGATCAGGAATCTAGTCTAAAAGGGAGGCGAAAGCCAACACATTCTGGCTAGGCTTATAAATGCCCTAGGGCAGATAGCTTAGTACCTACCTATGAACCTATGAACTTTGTCTAGATTTCTTGCCTTAATAAGTTGAGAGGTATGGCAATGACTGCATGTCTCCCAGTCCTGACAGGTATTAATATTCTTATATTTAGACCCTGGGTAATAGGAGTGAATCCTTCTAACACACCAGATCACATGCCTCTCAACAGAAATGTTGGTTCATTGTATTGTTTTTCTTATGCAGTTCACATCAATCTGATTAAAATTAATTTTCAGAACTATGTGGTCACTACTTGTTAACACTGAAAAAATATATCACTTCCTATACCATAGCTGGTTTGGTGCTAAAGGTTAAGTTTAATTTATTACAACTTCTAATCACAATTCTTGCCAATAAGTTAAATTTCCTAGTGATAAATAAGTTCATGAAGGGATAGAACTAAACTAAATAAAGTCTGTAGCTAAGGTTCTGCCTTCTCTCGCCTTCTCTCTCTCTCTCTCTCCATATATATATATATATATATATATATATAAAGCAAAATGGGCATGTTTAGAAAAAACGAGCACAAAAAAAGTATAATGGGCATGGAAAAATATTAAATGAGAAAAACGAATATAATAAGGGAAAAAGGGCACAATAAGCATAAATAAAGCAAGGTGACTGCATGTCTTTTGGCAAAGTACTGTGTTTTGGCATAGCAAGTATTTTGCATTGTATTCAGGGCATAACTAGAGTTATTCAAAGTATCTCAAAGTGTGTAAAAATGCTTACAGTCTGTGTTTATTGCTGTCTATTTATCCCCAAAGAGTGTATTTGTGTGCAAAGTGCAACTACTTCATAATGTACAGACAAAATACAGCAATTTCAAAAAGTTTCTTGTGCTGGGTGTGTCTATTCGAAAAGTGCCACCATTACAGAGTGTTTCTTGCACTGTAAAGAGTTATTCAGCAAAATACAGCCATTTTGGGAAAGTTTCAGTGTGCTGTCTATTGTTTATTCGCAAAGTACAGTTACTTTGAAATGTTTCTTACTCTAAGCTTCTTCTACTTGGTTTATTTGCACAGCGCAGTTGTTTTGAAATGTTTCTTACACTGAAAGAGGTGATTTCTTACAGTACAGTGATTTCAAAAGTATTACAGTGCCCAAGCGACTTATTTCTAAAAGTTCAGTTATTCAGAGGCTCGTTGTGCTTTTGGGCATAGTTATAAATACAGAAAAAAGTAACAGCCAAGCGTGAGCAGGTACAAACCCTTTTATGCCAGGTCAAATAAAGCAGGATCCAAACTTGTAAAAATAAATATTTAATCCACAAACAACTGACAGAGAGATAAGCGCTTCCGCAGTGATGCTTCTTCAGATGTATGACAAACACTAAAACTGCTTTCACCATATATACTGTTCCCAATCAGTGGCAAGCAATTAGTAAAACATTCCAAAGAATTTTAAAGAGACAAGAACTGTTGCAATAAAAATACATGGAATAAAATGCAAAAAATCAAATGTATATAACATTCAAAAAGCATGTGTGAAAATCTTATATAAAAAAGTATGTTAAATATTCCTAAATATCATATTACTAAAAGCAGATAAAGGATGTGGCCTGAATGAAAGGGCCTCAATTAGACCTAAATTAAGGCAGAGAAGGAATATTAAGTGAACCAACTGTTTTAATATGTCTTAAGAGCACACTTGTTTTTATTTTGTCTATATTTGTTTTTATAGATGTTCCTAAAACATGCTTTTTTATATAAGATTTTCACACATGCTTTTTGAATGTTATATACATTTGATTTTTTGCATTTTATTCCATGTATTTTTATTGCAACAGATCTTGTCTCTTTAAAATTCTTTGGAATGTTTTACTAATTGCTTGCCACTGATTGGGAACAGTATACATGGTGCAAGCAGTTTTAGTGTTTCTCACAGATCTGAAGAAGCATCACTGCGAAAGCGCTTATCTCTCTGTCAGTTGTTTGTGGATTAAATATTTCTTTTTACAAGTTTGGATCCTGCTTTATTTGACCTGGCATAAAAGGGTTTGTACCTGCTCATGCTTGGCTGTTACTTTTTTCTGATTATATTCCTCCTATACGGCTTAAGCGCTAACCTGACACAAGTTTAGACTGTCTAAGAAGAATAGTTATAAATACTGCCATATATTTCTGGCATATGTATATGTGTGTGTGTTCATGCATACTTACAAAAGCCTTCACTGGTATGTGTTAATATGGTGGATGGATTTTGAAAACCATCACCATTGGTGTTTGATCAGAATATTGCAAAGAACTGGAGAATATATGAGCAATAGTATGACATTTTTATACAAGCAGCTTATTCTGACAAAGATGCATGCACCAGGGCATTCATTTTGCTAAACCTAGCTGGGTCAGAGGCCATTGAAAAAGAGCGTTTATTTGTGTATACACCAGCAGTATATGAGGGAGAAGGTGAAAATGTCATAGTATTGTACAGGCTGAACCAAGGGAAGACCCTGAGTGTTTGAAGTGCAAGTTCAGGGAAATGTGTAACCCCAAACAAATATTATATTAGAGAGGCATTTGTTTTACGCAAAAGATCAAAAACCAGGGAAAACATTGCAGCTTATATAACTGACCTGAGAAACAAAGCTAAAATATGTCAGTTTGGTGACTTAACAGATGAGTTGATAAAGGACAGGCTTGTGTATGGTATTAATAGTGCTGCAGTGAGAAAGATTTTGCTTCACGACAGTGATTTATCGCTGAGCAAAGCTACTGAGATTTGTCAAATCCATGAAGTTACAGAAAGACACACAAGTATGCTTGCAAGCGATAAAAACATGGTTTCAGTAGACAACATGCAACATGTAGCTAGCAGAAGCAGGCCTAAGCACATGGCACTTGCCACCCCTGCAGGCTACCCAGGTAAAACCTGTAGTTTTCCAGCAAGTTCTAAGAAAAGGACATGCTCAGTGCAGTACAAGGGTGAGTCAGCAAAACCCAAATCCAGTTTTATTGTTAACTGTCCCAAATGTGGTGCCAGTCTGGAGTCTAAAAGAGAAAAATACTTAGCATTTGGTCAGCATTGCCGCAAGTGTAAAAACTGAACCATTTTCAAAAATTTTGCAAATCAAGTAAACCTCATACAAATATAAAGAAGTGTCACCCGAAAAAGCAGGTTGATCATATAGAGAGTTGCAATTCTAATTTCTACACAGATGGTGCATCAGTAATTGGCAAAAAGGTTGATGCTGTAAATATGCTGGCAAAGAATAAAGTGTTTTGTTCTGTCCAGATCAATGGTAAATCCACCAAGCTTAAAGTGGACACTGGCTCAAAGTTTAATGTTATGTCAGCAGACACATTTGCTAAGTTGAAAACTAATGAACAACTCCATGTGGCTAGTTGTGTGAAACTTGTTGCTTATAGAGGTAAAGAAATTCAAACCAAAGGCACAGTAGTGCTTTCATGTTATTTGGCTAGGTACTGTTACAGCTTGTTATTCTATGCAGTCCAAAGACATTTGCAGTCATTACTGGGTCTCAGAGACAGTCTGAAAATGAATTTGCTTTCTTTTACCAAAGAGGTTCATCATATAAGCACATATCCTAGTTCCAATTCTACTGAAGCTATTTCCTCAGAGTATGCTGATGTTTTTGATGATAAACTGAGCAAACTTCCAGTTGTGTATTCTATGAAGTTAGACTCAGAGGTCATTCTAGTGGTCAGACCAGCAAGAAAAGTTCTGATAGCTATGCAGAATAAAGTTAAAGCACATCTGGACAAAATGGTGCACCTAGGTGTAATTTGTCCAGTTACAGAACCAACTGAATGGGTGTCATCCATGGTAGTAGCTCACAAAAAAGGCTCAGAAGAAATCAGAATATGTAATGACCCAAGAGATTTGAACAACACATTAAACAGACCACATCATCCAATGTATACAGTCAAGAAAGTTGCAGCCCTAATAGCAAATGCCACTGTTGTTTCTGTCTTGAATGCAAAAAGTTCATTTCGGCAAGTGATGCTTGATCACAATTCCTTATTACTGACTACTTTCAATACCCTGTGATGATATACTTGGCTCGCCTGCTCAGAAACTTCTATCTAAGCAAACTAGAACAAGCATGGCCTATTAGTTCCAGTTTGTTGAGGCCTAAAAGCTAAGAACAACAGGACAATTAGAGCACAGTTATTCAGAAAGTGTTCTTTCCAGAAGTCCAGCTACGATAAATTGAGCAGATTTCTTTGTCCACTGAAAGAAGGAGAGGCAGTGAGGATACAAATGACGAAAGGTTTAGACCAGAGTGGTCAAGTAACAGGCATATGTGCTGAGCCGAGATCCTACTTCTTAGAATCCGAGGATGTGGAGTACAGGAGAAATTGCAGACATCTTCCTATACCAGAGTCGATATTGCTGCACTGTTCCTGTGATACAGACTCTAGATCTTCAGACAATGTTCCTGTTGCAGAACGTGTCTTAACTTTTACTTCCATTCCTGATGATGTTTCTGATGTCCCCAAAGTTGAACATTCAGCAGAGACATAGTCCCAGTTGCTAGACCTAATTCTAATTTCTATTTCACACGATTTGGTCATATTTCCAGACCTAGTATGAAATGCACAGCAACCTGGACATAATTGTCTATATGTATTTAGTTCTGTATAATTGCATGACAAAGAATTATTTGTATTGATTGCATGTCAATTAATGTTGTCAATATTGTGTGACTTATTTCTCAAAGAGGGAGAGTGTAGAATAGTGTGTGTGTGTTGTACTTTAAGAAGTGTTTCAGGGTCGGCAAGTGCATATAAGTAGCAAACACATACTAGCTTCAGTTCCATTTTGACAGTGCAGTCAGAATGTGAACATGTACGAAGGTAATAGCTAGTCTATTTATAAGTTTATCTAAGTTAAAGTTATTAAGCCTCAATCCTGATGTGTTTGTACATAATAAAGCTGCTTGAACAGAACCCACAAAGACTCATCTATTTTATCCTGACTGAACGATGCACAATTTCCAAAGTTATTTTTGCTTCAGCTAGTAAACTATATAATAATTTGTTGTGATTCCCAGATATTACTATATGTATATCAAATAACTGGACCCACAAGAAAAATAAAGGGTACACATAAAAAAATAATAGACACTGCATTGAACTTAGTGATTAAACTCTAATATCACAAAAAAGACAAACCCAGTTTAGCACTTCCATTGTGCAAGACCCGATCTTAAAATCTTTTAAGCACCAATGCTTCAGTTGTTAACATTAGGCAGTGAAACCTTCAAGTACTGGTCAGCCAACAGCAGCAGCAGAGCTAAAAGCAGCTTTCTTCCTGCCTGCTGTCTGTGTCAGTAATGTGTCCTGACATTCTTTCTGTAATATAATATGTGTTACACTGTCTTTCTGACACTGCTCACTGAGAGCTTTACTGTCAGTACTGAATGGGGTAAATTATCTATCTGGGGTTGGTGGAGAGAAAGCAGGAGACAGAAACTCTGTTACTTGTGTGCTGTTGACTGGCGAAAGAAGTTATTTTATTGGCTGTTAGGAGAGGACATACAAATAAGCCACAACAACCAGTGCATGATATATGGTTGATGTCCTTTCTGTGCAGTTAATTAGAACTGCACAATTGATTTGCATAAGCAATGTACAAAGTACAATGTACAGCTTTATTTTCATATCTCATTTTAGTGCAATTTAGCTTATTATGATGGGATCACTTTATTTAGCACAGTGTTGTGTTGCAGTGACACTTAAGCCTGTCTTTTTTTTTTTTTTTTTTCAGTTCAGGCACATAAACATGTCTTATTACAACCACTTTGCAAGCCAGGTTTTGAGGTTCTCCATAGGATAGACCAGTCTGCATTTAACTGAATGTGGCTTACAGGCTTGCTGGGTCACAATGGGAGGTTCAAGTGGCTGAGTTCCAAACATGGGTAACCAAATGTAAAGCACCACCTGTGTACTAAACTTACAGGTGTTTTTTTCACTCTAGAGTAGTACCAAGATAAAGGGGCTGCCACAGTTTTCAATAAAGCAGCTTTTGCTTAATATTTACAGAAGAAGAGAAATGGTAACAGTACAACAACAGAAACAATGCATATGATGGATGGTACTAGCCAGATTCTGCATTGATGGCCTGTTATTCATATGCGTCAGTGGCACAACAGGTAACACACTCATCTTTGGTGCAGAAAGCTGTTATATTTCCATACTAAGGAGATGAATTCCTGACACTGCAGTGCAGCATAATGGGTGTGTTGCACTCCCAAGAGTGTCATTCTTTGAATAAGACGGTAAACCAAGTCCCCATCTGACTGAGCTAGTGGTAGCTCAGGTAGATGTAAAAGATCCAATGGCACCTAGCAAAAAATAGGGGTCCTTTATTTATTTGCATATTTTTACATTATATACACATTTACATTTTATATATACACACACACACATATATTTTATATATATATATATATATATATATATATATATATATATATATATATATATATATATGGATTCCATACATTTGGTCGAATTACACTTAGTCGAAAATTATTCCAGGCATTTCACTTCACTGAAAGCTCACTTGACTGAAAGCGCACTTGGTCGAAAATGGAATATAACCCCTGCCCCACAGCAGTGCAACCCTGGAGTGTGAATATTAAATAAGGGGGTGTGCCCCCACATTATGCCAATAGTTTTTATTAAAGATATATATATATATATATATATATATATATATATATATATATATATATATATATATATATATATATATATATATATATATATATAAATGCATTTCTAATGGATATACCTTCTTATAATAGTGAATACATTAAAATTATGTGGGGGGCTATGCCCCCAAACCCCCCCCTTATTTAATATTCTCACTCCAGGGTTGCACTGCACTGCAGTGGGGCAGGGGCTATATTCCATTTTTGACCAAATGAACTTCGACTAAGTGAGCTTTCAGTGAAGTGCAATGCCTGGTATCATTTTCAACTAAGTGTAATTCGACCAAATGTATGGAATCCATATATATATATATATATATATATATATATATATATATATATATATATATATATATCTTTACAAAATTATATAATTTGAATAAATTGCATTTCATTTTTTCTACACATGATCTATTTTTCTTATATATATATATATATATATATATATATATATATATATATATATATATATATATATACACACACAATATATAAATATTTTGACTCCCACTCCTTTTTCCGTAACCATAATCTGATAGTTTTAATATTTATGACAATGTCCATTTCCCATTAAACAGAATTTCTTTAATCCACTCATTCCATAAATCCAAACACTACATAAAATACCTTTTATCCAAATTTAAATTTGATTTTTTTTTTACTTCTATTCTTATAATAACCATATTCAATCATATCAATATTTATACTATCACCACTCTTGACATTTCTAAAAATAATTCTGTACATAATTTGTCCCATATTTTTAACACTCTTACATTAAAAAAATGTTCTGCCATTTCTTCTCCACCACAATACAAACATTCTTTCACTTTTCTTTTTGTATGGCGTATTAGCTTTTACTGGTACTTTTTTAATTCCCAATCTCCATAAAAAATCTTGACAATCAACTTTATCACTAAACCCTAAAAAATAAAAACAATTAAAAATGGTAAAAACAAACAATAAATAATAACCATTAATGGCAAAGCTGATATCAGAGGAGCTAAGATGAATTCAACTGACAAAAGAAATAGCTTAAAATATTTATTAATCACTTCCATCCACTAAGAACAAAGACTTTTTCAAAATCAACAATCAACTTAAGTCACTTTGCCATATAACATCCTAAAATACATTCAATTAAAAATTGAAGTACATAATTAATTTCCATTAACACCTGATTTAATAATTTAATTGAAAATTTGAAAAGACAGAAATGTGATTAAAGAAACAGTATCATTTTAAACCCATATTCTTTAAAAAACATTTTACATTGACTGAGTCATTAAGCTCAGGAAAACAGTTAGCTCTCAGCCTCAGTTGCCACTCAATCTCTTTCTTTTCTAGCTTAATACTATAATCTAAATGAACTCGTTCCAGAACATAACATAAAAACTTCTTGAAATTAGAACACTTCTTTGGATGTTTGTTCAATGCATTTTTCTCACCTTTAATTTTAATAGCATACAAATGTTCTTTTATTCTTTTTGTAGTATTCTAGTTGTCATTCCTATATAGAATGCTTGACATATTGTAAAACACTTAGATATACTACACCTTGAGATAAACAGTTACAATAATGGTGTGCACCAGAACTTCTATCAATATGGCAAAAAACTAATATATGGCCCCTCATAAATAACTCTACAAACACTGCAATTACCATACTTGTATATTCCTTTTGGTTTATCACTTTCAGTTGGAACAATAGTAGTATTGTCTTGCAGTAATAAGGTTTTAAAACTGATGTTCTTTTTATAGACAAAAACAGGTTCGGTGCCTGTGACTTTTTGTAATTCTTTATTACCTCTTATTATTTTCCTGTTGTCATTTATAACTTTGCATATACTACTATTATCTAAAGATGTATCCAAAAAACATACTGGCTCAATTGCCATATGATTCCTTTCTCTATACTTAACTTTACTATTACCTAAAGGCTTAACCAAAATGGGTATCTCTTTTCCCCAACACCTCTCATAAAATTTGTTTTATTATATCCACACTGTTCAAATAAAGAAACTATTAAATCAATTTCTCCTAGGATCTGTATAGAAAATAGGGTGCTTAATGGCTTAATTCAAAGCAAACCCTGATGCTTGAATGAGGTATTTGTTCTTAATGAGATCCTGTCTCTTTGACAAACCAGATAGGGCTCACCACAATGAGAGCTTGTAACTCGTATAACTCTTCTCAGCCCTAATCATTTGTGCTCTAAGGATGGTACACTTCATAAAATAGGGGTGATTACTCCTAAAATGTAAGTATCCATTTGAAAAGGTACTTTTCTGAAAAATGGAACTCCCAAATTTATTTTCTTTCACATTCCATTCCAAAACAAAATCTAAACAATTGACTTTAAACACCTACATTTCTCAAGGTAAATTCTAAAAAATCAGTACTAAAATTTAGTTGTCTAACAAACATAATGACTTCATTTTCTATGCCTAAAAATATAAAAAAACAAGTCATCCACAAATCTTTTATAATAAAAGGATGTTGCTAAACAAGTCACATAAAGGTAGAATTTCTAAGTCCCACCAACCCAACACTAGACTAGCGAACGATGGAGCAACCGCTGACCTCCATCACTACACCTTTAGTTTATCACCAAACCATTTACTTCTTTAATTGCTTTAATCATTTCCTTTGGTACATTTTCCATGTATTAATACAATAATATCGTCTCAACATTTTTACACCATGTTTTCTATCTTCTATTTCATCAGTTTTTCTTTTCAGTGTCGTTATCTTTTCTCAATATGTCTGCGCTTCTTCATTATAACATTTTTTACTTCTTTTATTACTTATTTCCCAAAATTGTTCACACTTGCATTTAAACAATATTCTTACTAAAGTCACACTTGTTTCATCTGTCGTTGTTAATATATTATACTCCTGTTTTAACAGGATTTAATCTAGAACCCCATATAAAAGAAAAAAAAATATTTCTAACAATGACTTTTCATATATCATCAGAATCATAACAATTCATAAATATGCTATTCTACCAATTAATACTGAATTAATCAGACTTACTTTCTTCTCATAAGCTAACCTGTAAGTTCTCCACAAAGCATAGATATCTTTCAATTCCTTTAATACTGTATCCCATTACTTTCTACGTCCTTCTTTATCAAAATGTATTCCTAAACCAGTGATTTCTTTCATAGAAAATTGTATACCTACTATTTTTATCTCCCATTCATTTGATTTTCTCTTTATTTAAAGTCATACCTATGTCATACCTATTTCTTTCAAACAATCAACTAAATAAAATACAAATTATGTCATCTATTTTCTATTTTCAGTTGCTATATCATTTGCATGTGACATCATAACTGGAATTTCAACATTTGTATGAATTACATATCTTGCATTCTTCATTTTACAATTAACCTCACTGACTTTTGCATTTATAACTAAAGCAAATAAAGTATTACTTATAGGACACCTTTGTCTTATACTGTTAATCATGTTTATTTCTTTATTTAACCAACTATTCACTATGACTCTTACTTTATTATTGTTATACGCTGTCATACATACTTGCTTAATTTTACTGATAACATTGTACATTTCCATTATTCTCACAGCATATGGTGTACTGAATCAAACAATTTATTAGTATCACCTACCATACGTTTTATATTGTCTCTCCTTTTTAAAATATCAGCCACTATTTCTCTCACTGTCATTAATAACTCCACATCCTTTTCTTTTCATACCATATACATTTTCCTCCATTATATATTACATCTTATTCTCAAATCTTTACTGTATTATTTTCATAAATATCTTATAGCCTTTGTTATTTAACAACACTGGCCTCCAATTCTTTAAAACCTTCTTTTTCTCCCATATAAATTTTAATATTCCACTGCATAATTCCTTATTACTTCAAACCTTCATTTAACCATTCATTAAAAACACATAACAAATGCTTCTTCTGCCATTCTTCTAAAATTGTATACATTTCTAATCCAATTCCATCCAGACCAGCTACTAATTCTACATTTAACTGTTTAAACACATTATCTAATTCATATAAAGTACTATCTTTTTGAAATTCCTTGCTAATTTGTTCAGATATATTTTTTACTTCCCATATCCTTGCATTTTGGCTCTTTTTCTCTCAAAACGTAACTTCCATATAATTTGCAGCAATTTCCATATTTTTTGTTGACTTTTCTTTAAAATTCCTTATCTTTCATTTCTCTCATTACACTACTATTCTCCTTCACTATCTTAGCTAAATATGCTGATACCTCTTCCTTTCTACCTTGTAAAAAATCTTTGTTTAAATAATCCCTTGATTTTTTAATAATTTCTTTTGTAAATTAATTTTTTCTTTTTCATAATAGTCTCTATTATTGCTCTCTAAGTTCTCTAACACATCTTTGTATGTTTTAACGGATATACTTCAGTTGATCGAACATTTACTAGTTCAAACCACATATGGCCGAGACACTGACGTAAAACCACATAAAACCAAAAAACGCAAAACTAAACATCTATAGCAGGGGCCCCTGCACCCCCACACCCCCTTACCTAAACATACCAACTCCGAGATTGCACTACATTGTGGAACTGGGAAATCTTCCCTTTCCACTCTGTACAGACATCTCCATTTAGTCAGATCAGACTTTTACAAGTTCGAACATATGTTCACGGCCATATGTGGTTCGAACTTATAAACGTTCGATCTACTGAAGGGGACCCATTTTAACATATTCTTGGTCTTCTTTCTTACTTCACTGTGCCAGTGTAAAAACTTCTCCTGTATTTTCTTTTAAAAGTAATGCACCATTCAGACCAACTACCATAAAATGCTTTCAAAGTAATTCCTTCCATAATTGTATAATTATTTTTTCCTTTTTCATTCCATTCTTTTTCATTTATTCTTTTTATACCCTTTATTTTAATATATTCTTTATTATCATATATTTATATCCATATTGCCAAATTATATAAAAACCTCTTGCAATAGTTTCCTCTTCTGCTATGCATATACCTTCTGCTATATTTATGTTCCTTCTTATATAATTAAGTAATCAATTTCAGATTTTATAGTACCCATTCTATATGAACATGATTTTCTATTCCACATTTCATAACTAATATTTTTTGTTATGTCTTTTCCTCTTTTCTTTCCTTTTTATTCTCCCTTAAATCACAATTGAAATTTCTTATTATTATAATATATAATATGCATAATCTAATATCCTTTGAAATACATTCTCCCTTTTTTCACTAGTCACATAAGCATAAACAGCTATAAATCTATAGACCTTCTCTTGCCATCTTAAATCTACAATTGTTAAGTCTCCCTACTCTAGCTAATACAACATGCAAGATATTCATTACTCTTCTACATAATACGGTTCTTCCTGAACACTCTTCATTTCCCATATTCCATATTATTTCCTCATCACATATTTTTCTACCTGTAATCTTTCTTCATAGGTTCATAGGATGTTACTAGGCTATTGACAAGAAGGTCAATACAAACCTGGTCGTTAAATCCCAGTATGATACTAGATGAGAGATACTGTCTATGCCCAAGTTTTTTCCTAGCAAGGACTACTCATGTCCAGCAGAGAAGCCGGGGCAATCCATGGCAGAAATATAGAAGTTATGTACCTACCATAACGTTGCATGTGAGCTGTTTATCTCGCCTTTATTCTCACTGATGGGTTCGGAGCCGATCCTCGGCTCCAACACAGCTGATAGCAAAGCTCAAGGTTTGCCAGTAGCTCGAGTCCAAGCCCCTTATCCCACAATGCACTGCTGGAATTACCTCAGATCTTGTTTGATGCGAGTAACAGTATATATATATATATATATATATATATATATATATATATATATACCCTTTTATTTATTTCTACAAAGAACACTTCCCGAAGGGGAAGAAGAAATATTGAATAACCAGGATGGCACTAGCCTCTAAGTCAACAGTCAGCCAGGAGGGGGAAGGAGGGAGGGACGTGAGAATAAAGGCGAGATAAACAACTCACATGGAACGTTATGTTAAGTGCATAACTTCTTTATGTGAAGTTGTTAAATATCACCGTTTATTCTCACTGATGGGTAGCGTCCCTAGCACCCTCAATCTTGGGTGGCTCATGGGAGTATGTTCTTCAGTATTGTCAAGGGGCAATTTAGCTTGAAAAGCAGAAGACGTAGAGACGGCTCTGGTAGAATGAGCCTTAGGTTTGTGTGTTAATGGCATGCTCGCATTCTCATAAACAAAGGCTATACAATCAGATAACCATTTAGATAAGGTTGTTTTAGCCACTGGATTGCCTTTTCTGGCTTCTGAGAAGGATACAAAAAGTTGATCTGATTTTCTTTAGTTCTGTCAAGATAAAATCTGAGCTGTCTGTGTACATCAAGTTTGTGCAGCATGTATTCCAATTTGCTAGAGTGGTTGGGAAAAAAGACTGACAGCTCAATGACCTGATTGATATTTGATTCAGAACAGACTTTAGGTAAAAATGAGGGGTTTGTTCTGAGAGATACTCTATCAGCATGGAAAATCATGTAAGGTGGTCTGATAGATAATGCTTGAAGTTCTGACACTCTGCGGGCAGAAGTAATGGCCACAAGAAATATAGTTTTCCAGGATAAATATTTGAGATCACAAGAAGACGCTGGTTCAAAAGGGGGAAAAATAATTTGAGACAGCATAAAGTTTAAATTCCAGGGAGAATACGGAATTTTGATAGGAGGTCTCATATGAAGAACGCCTTTAAGAAAAGTCTTAGATAATTTATGGCCCATAACATTTGAGCCACCAAACCCAAGGTGACAATTTGAGATGGCCGCTAACTGGACTTGAACTGTAACAGCTGCTGCCCCTTCCTTAAAAATCTTTGTCAATAATTCTAAAATAGATGAAAGTGGAGCTCGGAAAGGGTTAATTTTCTGCGTGTTGGCCCAAATTGAGAACCTTTTCCATTTACTGTCATATAATTTCCTGGTAGATGGCTTGTGAGAAGACAAGAGAATTAGTCTTGCATCTTCTGAAATTGAATGAAGCCTGGCAATTAGGGGAAGTGGATTAGCCAAGCAGTCAGTTTCAGGGACTGCAATGAAGGATGGAGGTCCCCTGACAGGTGCGTCAAAAGGTCCGGAACTGGGTCCAGGATCCATCTTCCAACAGATGATGGTGGAGAAACGGGAACCAAATCTGTCGAGGCCAATAGGGGGCTATGAGAATAACAGTCCTTCCCAGTGATTTTGCTTTCTGTAAAAATCTGGGTATCAATAGGAAGGGGTGGAAATGCATAAAGGAGACCCAGGGCCAATCATGTAAAAGTACATCTCTCGGGGGATGACCGGGAGGTGGTATTAGGGCAAAGTAGCTTCTGCATTTTGAATTGATGTGCCTGGCAAAGAGGTCGCAGCAAGGCTTGCCCCATTTGTGGAAAATCAACTCTGCAACCTGTTGTTTGAGAGACCACTCATGAGGGAGCAATATCAGCCTGCTTAGCTTGTCCGCTATCACATTGGATTTCCCCGGGATGTGCATTGCTAACAGAAAACGCTGGGATGACACAGCCCATTGCCAGACCCTGAGGGCTTATCGACAAAGGGGGTAAGTCTTGGTTCCGCCGTGCTTGTTCAAGTACCAGACTACTGACATGTTATCCGTCTGAACTGCAATAGTCCCTAGAAGGAGAGAGTCCTGAAAGTACTGCAATGCCAGAAGTACCGCTCTCAACTCTAGAACACTGATGTGCAGATGTGATTCTTGATCTGTCCATGTGCCCTGGGTAGTCCTTCCCTGAAAATGCCCCCCCACCCTATCAGGGAAGCGTCTGTGGTCACAGTGGCAACAACACAGAGAACAAAGGGTCTTCCGATTGTGACATGAAGAGACATCAACCACCACCGAGGGTCTCTCTTGCAAGAATCCGTGATGAGAATCATGTGGTGCATCAGTAGTTTCTGGTATGACCGCTGCACAAAGAGGAGCCATTGAAGAATTCGCATATGCATCCTTGCGAGTGGTATAGCCAGGATTACTGCCGCCATCAAACCTAGCACCTTCAAGACATCTGCTGCTGTAGCTTTGTTCTTTAACACCAGTGAGCTGATGTGTTGGCGGAGAAGTGAGACTCTTTCGATAGGAAGACGTAGAGTGGTAGTTGAGGTATCAAACTCTGCTCCTATAAAAATGGTATGCTGCGATGGCGATAAGGCAGACTTTTCAAAATTGATTGTAATGCCTAATTGATGGCAAAGTGTGTATTGTGTTGCCTGAGTCAATTGATGCCTGGTGGTAGCGGTGAGGAGCCAATCGTCTAGGTGTGGAAACATCTGGAATCCTAGACGTCTCAGGTGAGCCGTGACCACTGCCATGCATTTGGTGAACACTCTGGGGGCTGTAGTGAGACCAAAGGACATTGCTCGAAACCGGTACTGATTGGCTCCCAGCCTGAAAAGCAGATGATCTCTGGAGCATCTGTTCATCTTTATGTGATAGTACGCATCCTTCAGATCCATGGAGCACATCCAATCGCCTTTTCCTAGGAAGGGAAGAATGGACTGAAGCATGACCATTCGGAACTTCTCTTTTGTTACGAACTGCTTGAGTCTGCTGAAGTCCAAGATATGTCTCCAGTCCCCTGTTTTCTTTGGTACCAAAAAGAATCTTGAGTACATTTCGAATCCAACTTGGTCTGCTGGGACTGGTTGGATGACTCTTTTTTTCTAGCAATCTGTGGAACTCTATGATTGCTTGTTCCCTGAAACTGGGTGGAACATCTGGGATTCTCTTTACAGGAATGGGAGGGGAAGAAAATGGTATGAAATATTCTCTGGAAATGATGTTTTGTACCCATGTATCTGTTGTTATGTTTAGCCAGGCTTCTGGGTACAAAGACAAGTGACCCCCGACTGCCTCCAGAGCTGAACAGTCGGGCCCCCTTTCAGGGGCACTGGTAGGGTTGACTGGAGAACTGACTTCTGTCACCCTGTTGCTGTGGACCCCCATCTGCCACGGGGGCGGCATCTTCTGTTATAACCCCCTCCTCTGCCTCTAGAGGGGGTTTCTCCACGTGTGTCCTGAAAAGCTCTCTGTGCTTTTCAGAACCACAAATTCCTTCCCCTAGGGCCCTTGGGGTAGGGCTGAGTAGGGGTAGAAAAATGGACTCCGACGGCAGATAAGGTCTTGCCTTCCTGCTCACACCTGGTTAAAGTTTCCTTTACTTTGGACCCAAACAGTGATGAGCCATCGAATGGGGTGTTGATAAAGGAAGACTTAAAGGGTTCCGCAAGGGAACAGAGATGCGTCCAGGCTTGTCTTCGAAGAGCAATGCCCGAACTAGCGGCTCTACTCGAACCATCAGCTGCATAGGATATGAGACGCATGGACGAGTTTACCACTGAGTTTACGTTAGCCAGCTGTGCGTTGACTTTGTCGGCCACCCCTGCAGCTACCGTACCCTGGAGAGTATCTCCTAGCTTTTTCAGGAGATCTCTTTGTAGTCTTGTAAAATGGGTTAAGTAGTTCAGTGATCACAGAGAAAAAGTCGCTGAACTAAACATGCGTTTCCCATATCTATCCATGACCCTAGAATCTCTATTAGGAGGATGGATAGAAGTGGATTGTCTCAGACACTTCCTTTTTGGTGGCTGCAGCTACCACCATGGTATCAACAGGCACTCCCTTTGTCAAAAATGGCTTGTCCACTGGGGCAGGCATGCATTTATTGGGCTTACAAGGAACAGGTTCCATGGACTCCGGTGACTCCCACGTCTTACGAGAAATCAGTTCCATGAGCTCGTTGTAAGGCAGAGACACCCAAGAAGTGGAAGGTTGAGACCCAAAAGCCTTCAAGAGCACAGACTCATCCTCAGTAGGGGTCTTGGACTGACAATCGCCCCTCTGACTAAGGCTCTCTAGTATCTCTGCAAAGGAGATATCCTCAGAGGGGGATCAAGGGGACCCTTCTGACTCATCCAAGTCTGTGTCAGATGTCAAAGACTCCTGTGGGGAGTCTAAGTGCCTCCTCTTGCACAGTCTCTTCCTGGGCACCTCCTCAGTGGGGGGATCTGGGGAGGTCTCAGAAGAGCAGGGACACCCTGTGGGGGTACTTGAGGCTCGGGGTCTCTACACTTAGAGGGACCGGTAGATGAAGAGGCAGACACAGGAGCTTGAGGGGAGAGGAAAGGCTGAACTGATGCTGATGTTGTCTTTGGAGACAAAACTCTCCTCATAGCATCGAAGGCACCATGACTCCGACTAGAAGGAGTGGACAGACCAAAGATTACCATCCAATCCTCCTGTACCGAAACCCTGGGCTCCGAGCCCAAGGTAGCAGCCGAGCTCATCTGAGCCGAAGCCCCGAGAGGAAGAGTCGGTACTAACAAATTGGTTCGACTATCCTCCTCGGACCCGATGGGAGAGTGTCGGTTCCTAGAGTCCTCGGTCAGCGCTGAGGACATCTGATTAGATCGAGCCAATAACACCTGTGTGGGTATCAGCTCCAAAGGTTTGACAATCATTGGTTCAGTTTCCTTCAGCTCTGAGAGTCAAGTACGGCTCGGAGGAGGAGTAGACAAATCTGGTTCCATGGTCTTTGGCACGGCGAGCTGGTTGGGGCCGACAACAATTTGGCAAGTCCTGGTGCCTGTAAAAGCTTCTGCAATAGCCGATCCATGTCCAAATCTGAAAGGCTGACTGAGGACTTAGCAGAATGCACAGAAGGTGCTGACTGGAGCAGAGGAGAAGAAGGAACTTCAGAGACTGGCTCCAATACTGAGAGCTGACTCCGAATCAAAGGTACACTTGGTTCCGAGGTCTGTGGAACCGATGACCCTCCTTCTGAAATTTTTGCCTTTTTTGCCACTTTGTCTGAAGATTTGGATTTTGAGGATTTGGAGGACGTGCTAGTACCCTCATGACTACTCAACACCTCAGAAAAGGATTTCTGTAGCAATCCCCTGTCTATTAGCTTCCTCCTTCTCTCCAAGAGGACTCTTGAAGAAAAGGAATGGCAAACGCTGCAAGTGTCTTGGAGGTGTTTAGCCCCCAGACAGTAGACACACTGAATGTGTCCGTCAGTGACGGACATTTTCTGCCCACAATCTGGGCATTTCTTGAATCCAGATTTAGGATGGGATTTTTCCTTATCATCCGACATAGTTAAGGTACAACAAACATACTGTAAAAACAGTAAAATCTTTACTTTACTTGTAAAGATTCACAAAGTAACTAAGCCCAATCTGGGCACTATCTATAATAACTATAGTTTACAAATACAGGGCTAAAGAAGTCCACAGAAAAAAACCCTGACTATAAGAAAGATTAATAAGTCTAAATAGGGCTAAATGCCCACACAAAACAACTAGCCAACAGGGCACTATCTATTCAAAAACTATAGGAACTATTATCAAAAATTTTTTTAAAACTAAAACACAACTATCCTCTAAAACAAAAAAAAGATTTTTTTATAAGAACTTGCTGTTTTTTCTATCACAAATGGTTCGAGCTAGCTGGATCACCAAGATCTCTCTTGCCGCAGCAAACTAGATGAGGTAATTCCAGCAGTGCATTGTGGGATAAGGGGCTTGGTCTCGAGCTACTGGCAAACCTTGAGCTTTGCTATCGGCCGTGTCGGAGCCGAGGATCGGCTCCGAACCCATCAGTGAGAATAAACGGCGAGATTTAACAACTTCACATTTATGGTTTACCATGCAGTTGTCCAAACTGCACTTAAAACAGGGTCATGGAGGTGCTCTGCTTAATATGGACTGGAAGCGTATTCCAGAAGAGGGGCAACATCTGAGATATCTGTCTCTCCAGCAGGTCCTGTTTATGTCACAGGCTAGATTGAGATCCTTGGAATGGGTGACTCTAGTCCCTTTTGACTTATGCACGTGCAGCATTTCCAGTAAATTTGGGTCAGAGATAGCGTGTAAACCAGATATAAAAGTCACCTCTAAGTAGTCTATACGCTACTGAGTACAGTGACAACGACTTCAGTCTGTCCATATAAGACATGTTCTGGAGTCTCTGAATTTTCTTAGTCAGAAATATTTGTGGTCTCTCAAGTTGCTGCAGGTGTCTGGTATGATACATACCAAAGGAAGCTTTATATTCAATAACAGGCCTGATGAAGGATGAGTACAGGGGAGTTATAACTTCCTTTGCTCTTGAGATGATGCCTTTGCTAATTAGGTGAGAAAAGTATAATGATTTCCTCACCACAGTAAACACATGGTGGTTAAAGTTGAGGTGACAGTCAACTTGTGTTCCCAGTTCTCTCACTACTGAATTGGTACTTAGGGTATTATTGTTTATTTTATAATCATCAGGGACACTGTTTTTACCAAATGGAATGATGATGCATTTTTAACACTTAGTTTAAGACCATGGCTTTGCCACCAATCATTCATCTGTGTAAGCCCCTTTTGAAGTACGCTGACATCGCTAGGGGATTCAATGATAGCACCTAATTTGCAGTCATCTGCAAACTTGATTATCCACAGCCCCCTCCATTTTTGCCTGGACTTCTGAGAAATGTATGCCAAACAAGAGGGGGCACAGCATGGACCCTTGTGGGATCCCACTGGTGACAGGTCTGTTGGTAGAGGTAATGTCTCCCACTTTGACTATGTGTTGTCGATCTGTGAGCCAGTTTGCAACCCACATGACAACATGTGGGTAGATAGTTAACTGGGTTAGTTTATTAATGATGCCCGAATGTGGGATAGTGTCGAAGGTCTTGGCCAAGTCAAGACTGGCTGTATGCATGACTTTGTCGTCTACAGCTCTATTCACATTCCCAAAGACGTTCACCAATGACAAAACTGAACTGGGACAGATCCAGGGTTTGGAGGTCACCTGTATCCTTATTTACGAGATCTGTGATGATTTGTTCCATTGCCTAGAGATGAGGCTGGTTAAACTTATGGTTCTATAGTTAGCTGGGTCTCTTGCCGAGCCACCCTTGTGGAGAGGGTAACAGTCATGTTTTCCATTTAGAGGAGACAAAGCCAGTACTCAGGCTGTGACTAAATAGAGTGCCTAATGGAGTAGCTAGCTCTTGTTTTAGAACATTAAGAACGCAGCAGCCTGGAAAGCCATCTGGTCCCATGGAGACTGTGTTCTTATTCTCATTTCTGATTTGTTCTTCATCATTTCCCTGCTTTTAAATATTTGTTTCAGTCTCTTTTTCTTTACATTCCATTCATATAAGTCCAGTTTTCTTTTACATTTGTAATATTTAAGTTCAGATTTCTTTGTATCATTTCCTGTTTTCCCACATAGATAACATTTCTTTCACAACTATTTACTGAATGTCCTTCTTTCCCATAAAAAGTTTTTGGTTATCCCCAATGTTTTGAATACCCTTGTCCTCTTCAACATTTATGATACTCAGACTGTGTACAATTTTATCCATTTTTAAAACAACATTACAATCCCATTCCCCATTCCATAAACCCCTATTATCATAGACTTTTGAAATGTCCATTACTTCTTTACAATTTTTTTTTTAAAGTTTCTCTTTCTACTTCCCTTCGAAACTGTATTTGTATTTTCTTTTTATCCCTTGAAAAAAATCTTTAGTCACATATTCATTCCATGGATTATAATTCTGGAAATTTGCATACTCAAAAAACTTTTCCATGCCTTGTCCAGTTTCAAAAAAATATACCAGAAAATGTCTCTATTAATCAAAATGAAAGCCTCTTGTGTTTTCACATGCAAAGGTAAAATCACATTGTCCTATACCTAATATCTATTCAGCTCTTGTGTTCTTTTACCTTGCAGAGTCACCGCAAATTTTCTTTTCGAAGTGTACTTTTTCATCTTTCCTTTCTGTACCCCATAGAGTAGCAACTGTCTCAGCATATGTTTTCTTTAAGTGGGTAGTGTCCCCTTTCAATGTCATTTCTGCCTCTTTCTGCATTTTTTCCATAATATATCCCCATGATATTTTGTTCTCTGGATCACTCGGTTTAATTAAGTCCTTTAATAAATAATCCCGCAACCCTCCCAACTGGAGGGCTGTAACTAAGCATTCTTCTCAGACTGTTCCATTTCAACAAATAACTGTTTTTGGAACAAAATCTCCAAATCCTCAGCTTCATCCATGAATCCTTTCAATGAACAGGCTCTTTTGCCTCTGCTTCCTCCATTGTATTCTCCATCTTGCACACCATCCTCCCAGCTGCCACTGCTCTTGGAACAGGGCATGTGCATATACTCACTTCTAATGCTTCCAGAAGTACCAATCATGAGTAGGGGAAGTTCCCTGATGCCCTGGCCAAATTTCCCCTAGTAGTATAAATATCATATCTGGCCTCCACTGAAAAGAGGCTACTAGCCAAGTGGGACTAATCCAGTCAACAAAGGAACAACATAAATAAAAAAAATATTTATGTCAGTGTTAGCTCCCCCATCTATGTGAGTGCTGGTTCCATCACTGAGTTCCTTACCTTTCACTTCATCCTTTTCTAATACTTTCACATTTTCCTTTCTTGTCAGTGCAACTATACAACTACCTTGCTTGTCATATTGCATTAAATTATACAATAATATGACATGTCCAGACCTCCCTCACCCTCCACCTCTCAAATGTTAGTATTTTTCCTATTAATACCTCATCTTTATTCAACATATATTACCATTTTGTTATCTTATTAATACTCTTAATGTTCACCATTTGTTTAAATGTGAGACTGCTCATCTTTAGTCAACTCTACAAAGTAGTCCACAACACGTATTTTCCTTATTAGTTCAAATTGTATCCTTCTACCAACCTAAGACAGAAATATTCCATCCTTTTTTTGTACAATGAATCTGACATTCAAAAACTGGTAACTGCTGCCCAATTTAAATACCGACATTTTTCCATCTAAGCATCTGTATACTGTGTTCCCTAAGGTAAGTACCTTAAAAACAAAGCTGGCACATTTGCAAGTCTCTTAACCAATTACTCTGCTTCCTTAATTTCCTCACATCCTTCTAAATATAGGTTTCATAATCCTTCAATGTATCTTCTACATCCTTCATGAGTACCTGGTTCCAGATTTATTTACCTTATATCCCTTTGACTCAGTGCCAGATTAACATCATTAAATTCTGTTCCTGGTGAAATGGTAATCATGCACTACTCCTTATTCAAGCTTGCTACTGTATTGGCATCATCTTTGCAGGATGAGTCCGCTGTTATCAGTATTTCCGCTAGTTTTGTTCGTCATACCTAGTTATTTCATTACTCTGTTTTTTTATATTACTCTGGCTATTTTCTTTACACTCAGATTTCCCTATCCCCTTCAACCCATACGAGCCTGAAAATTTGCTCTGCCCTTTTAAAAGAATATGTTGAATTATTTCTTACCAGTTTTCCTGATTTTCACCTGCCTACTTCACCATGTCAATTAATTTTCTGCTTGCTTTTTTTAGCACTACTACTTTCAGGTGTACATCTGTTGTACTCCTTTTATTTGTCTTTTGTTTTTTGTTTTTTTCTCATGACCTTCATGCTGCCCTACTCTTCTACCATCTTGCCTGAACTGCAGTTGATAACTAATTCCTTTACTGCTTTTGGAGCATTTTGACTGTTTTTATCCTGGATTGCGGTCCTTCTCATTCAAAACTTCCTCGTTGGTTTAATAGCTTTTAATCTCACACTTTCATTCACCAATTGCTCCCCAAATTCAATATTTTTTTTGCATTTATAATTTCAGATTTTTTTTCTCTTTGAGATCCCACTCCCTGTCTTCCTTCTCCACTCACAGCCCACTGAGGTTCTCCTTTCCCATCCTTCTTGAATAGGTTTGCCTCTCCTCAGATTCCATGTACCTTTACCTCCCTTATCTGTCACTAACTCAGAGCTTTTCATTCATCAATTCTGAAAAAAAAAGACAAACACCATCTAAATTGCAATGTGCTTATTTAAAGTAATAGCTTGATCTTCTCATGTTTCTATATATTAGCATGTCTTGCATACATAAGGACTTTTCTTTCAGTGTATCAGGATTGTAAACAGTCTCATATTTCACATATCTCAGAAAGGTAACTTCTTCTATAAACCAATCGATTGAGGAAGTTTAAAAAATCATCTGCAAGTAAGAAAACTTAGCAGTTAATTTATCAGCAATTCCTTTTTTGTGCGTGCATGTGTGTGTGCGTGTTTGTGTGTGTGCGCACGCGCGCGTGTGTGTGTGTGTGTGTGTGTGTGTGTGTGTGTGTGTGTGTGTGTGTGTGTGTGTGTGTGTGTGACATTTTAATACTTCATTCATGAGCTCAATGCTCTTCTCCTTAGTTAATAATGTCTACATATTTAGCTGCTATTACTTAAATACATTTTGTTTATGATGAGTAGAAGATTAAGAATTTCTTTTCTACGGGGTCTTCTTTAAACTTGATTCCACCCAAACAGCAGCACGTCTAATATCACAGCTCAAGTGCCCAATACTGCTCAAAGCAGCAATTCACAGAAGACACTAAGAACATCACTTTTTTCATTGTGTTCTCCTTGTCAAATTTGCCCCTGACACTTACTCTTCCTTGTATACATATATATATTAACGCCTTCACCAAGGGTGTCAAATCCCCCCCCCCCCCGCGACTGTACACCATTTTGTATTAAGTGTGACAGGTATAAGATGCTACTAATAAAGTTACTGAGTAACCATATACTAACAGTTACGAACCATGCTGTGAGATAAAATACAAGCATATATAAAAATGTGTATAATTTGTAACAGTTATAGAATATATTTTGTGCAGACTGACGTATTAAGCACCAGTTACATTGCACTTAAAATAACATGTAACAACATGCAGATGTTTGCAGAATCTTAAAAAGCTGTGCAAAGCAAGTTCTGCAGAATCTTAAAAAGCTGTGCAAAGCAAGTTTTCTGTGACTGACAGGACAAGATGATATTAAGTAATGCTACTGCAGCAAGAAGAATACAGCCCAAAGGTATAAATTACATAGCCTACAGACTCAACCGAAAAGTAATAAGTACACCATACATGCAGACAATAGCTCACTTAAAACCCACTGAATTAATGAACGAGCACTTCCTGACAGGAGACCAAACAGTTCACTGAGAAACATGATAGGTTAAAAACTCATTACTTTATAATGTGAGCTGTGTCACAGACTGTTCCAAAATGCTTGCTAGAAACATCTCCTCCATTAAGGCAAAGTAAATCAATACGAACCTTGCAATACAGAAGCTCATCTAACACAATTAAATTATTATGCAGCCATGAAATGCATTTTAAAAAGAAAAACAAAGTAATCATGAAACCGTACTAGATTATTTCCTACATGCATAAAATACATCAGAAAGACCAACTTAGGCAGCAACAGACTAAATTACACTTACATAAGAAATGTTATATCAGTGGACAGGAGCCCAGATAAAATGAATATATACTTCTACCTTAAAAAGGCATTACAATGAATAGGATTACAGGATCCAACATCAATGTGCATGCCACCACACAAACATTTCCTTGCAAAGATGAAATATGCCCTTATTTGTTGCCATGAAGATAGTCTCAAGGCTCCACTTAATAACCAGCCGTTTAAAGTCAGAGAGACTGACAATGAATAGGGCTGTTACCTAGCCACAGAAAACAGAGGGGCTTATATTGCAATTACTCCTGGTAGTTAGATTTCCTTCACAGCAGGAAGAGCAGTTAAACCTGATTAAATAACAATAATGATAGTAATAATCAATAATATTGGCAATTTGTTGTCGCCACACAGAGATGAGCCATCACACACAGACTAGGACAGTAATGGAGAATAGCAAACTGCGGTAGTTTTTTTGCATGCTGCACAGAATGTTACTGCAATAGCACAGTTTGACAGCTTCATGCTGCTATGGTAATATTATAAACCTTATTATTGACAGCTAAATAACAACCCTGTCCTCAGCTGACAAATCCATCACCTGAAGTGCTAAAAAAAGCATTTGTGCAACTGCCCAGTTGTGCAGAATGTCTAGGATTTTGCCTCATACCTTTGTCTTGCCTCTCATTAAAATGTTTGATTCTTCTAGCAATCCACTGAGGATTACAGTAAGTCAGTAATACCAGACATTAGTTTCATACTTCTTATTGTTCAAAAAATGCATGGTAATGCAAAACCTGTTATTCTTTTAATGTTTCTGAGTTTTGACTCATATTTTGCCCTGCCCCTCGTAATCATACTTGTTCCCATTCAGAAAACACACATTGATGCAAAAACTGTTATTCTATTTCATAGGTTCATAGGAGATTACTAGGCGAATGTCTCAAGAGCTTTTACAAGCCTAGCCATTTTACCCACATTTTACCAAACCTTCTATCCCTAGAGGAAAGATAACAGGGGTCATCAACTAAGTTTTGACAATTTTTACAAACTGCCTCTGTCTATAATGGACAGGGGCACTATCCCAGGAGTGAATCTGCGAATTCCCATCCATTGGTCCAGATTGCTCTTGAAGATGGTCCGGGAAGTGCTCTGCTTCACATGAATAGGAAGCCTATTCCACGGGAAGGGCAATCTCTGGACACATATCTGTCTCTCCAGCATGATCTATTCATGTCAGACATCAGGTTTAGATCTTTGGAGCAGGTAGCCCTCATGCAGTGCATTTTGCAAATATGTAACATTTTCATCAGAGCTGAGTCATATGCTACCTTTTAGGTCAGGCATAATTCACCCCTCATTAATCAATATGAAACTGAATATAGTGATGGGGCTTTTAATTGGTCAGCATCTGACATGTTGGTTATACCTTGTATTTTTTTGGATGAGGAACCTCTGAGGATGCTCCAACTGTTGCAGGCAACTGGTGAGGTACATGCCAAAGGGTGCATTATACTCGATTGTTGGTCTGATGAGGGCTGAGTACAGTGGTACTCTGACGTCCTTAGATCTGGATGCCATGCCCTTACTTATTAGCTGAGCCACATAGAAGGATTTTCTCACCACCATGGACACATGGTGGTCAAAGTTTCAGATTACTATCTATCCCAGTACACAGATCCTTCTCCAATGCAACCAGTCTTAGGGGACTGCTATCAATGTTGTAATTTGCAGGAATACTTGATTTCCCAAAGGGTATTATTATATACTTCTTCACATTTAGTTTGAGGCCATGGCTCTAACACCAATCATTAGTCTGCATCAGTCCTTTCTGTAGGATATCAACATCATTTGAGGAATCAGTGACTGCCGCCAACCTGCAGTCATCAGCAAACCTAGTCAGCCAAAGGCCATCTACATTTGCCGTAACACCTCAGAAGTATATCCCAAACAGGATGGGATTCAGCACTGAGACCTGTGGTACTCCACTGGTGACTGGCCTCTTGCTGGATGTAGATTCCCCCACTCTAACAACATGTCCTATCAGTGAACCATTTGGCTATCCATCTGGTGATGTAGAGGTTTATGTCCAATTTTGTGAGTTTCTCTCTAGTATCTGAGTGGGATTATTGTATCAAATGCCTTGGCCAGGTCAAGGTAGGTGGTATGCACTGACTTAGGTGGTATGCACTGACTTACCTTCATCCATGGCTTTGATGACCTTCTCAGAGAAGTCCACCAAACTGAGCAGGCATGACCTGCCCTTGATGAAGCTGAACTGGGTGGGGTCTAAAGTCTGGAGATTTCCTATGTCTTTGTTAATCAGGTCCATGATTATCCTTTCCATATCCTTGCATATGAGACTAGTCAGACTTATGGGTCAGTAGTTTCCTGGGTCCATTGATGGTCCCCCCCTTATGCAGAGGAATGACTCTTGCTGTCCTCCACTCTGCTGGGGCAAAACCTGTCTGGAGACTGTGGTTAAATAGAGATCAAAGTATGCCTGCTAGGTCATGTTTCAAGCTATTTAATAGAAACCTTGGAATCCCAGCAGAGCCCATTGATGCAGTGTTTCTAGTTTTAGAGAGTGCAGTGATGAACTGTTCTTTTGTGATAACAGGCAAAGGAATAATAAGGAATATTTCATGGGCAGTGACTGAAAGAGATCAGGGGGTGAAATCTGAGCTGAATTTAATTGGCCAGGAGGTTTTCTATTTCTTCTGACTGAGTATAGGTAGTGCCATCTACAGCCAACTCAGCACACTGTTGAGTGTTTCCCTTAAGATGACACAACCTAGAACTGAAGAAATGAATCCACAACTGGTCAAAAGATGAAAATTTTAATATAGGCAAAAACACAAGAAACACTCTAGTGCCTTGACACACCTTCCAGGAGTAATACAAATGCCTCAGATACAAAACTTCTTATATAGTCACTTAAATTAACAATAACTTAATCAATTATACAATAAATACTTCCAATTAACTTCAGAATTCAAGCCTAAAGCAATAGCGTATTAAACTTTAAAATATAAATGGATTCCTTATACAATAATTTATCCTTTAAAACACACATTTCTCCAAATTGTGCAGAAATTTGTTCAAGAACACAACCTTGTAACAGAGAGAAATGGCTGTTATGTTTTTCCTTAAAGTCATAGCAATATTACTTTCAATCATTTGGTTTTTGATGTCCCTAATATGTTCCTGAAATCTTATCCTAAACTTCCTCTTACTCTCCCCTACATAGTATAAATTACATGGGCTCCTCAAGGCATAAATACGTTTTTTTTTTTTGACAATATAAATGGTGTCCACTCTCCTTGTGGTAGGTTTTCTTGTGCCACTGAAGGAATTATTTATGCACTGTTGCCTTTAGACTTGAATTCTGAAGTTAATTGGAAGTATTTACTGTATGTGTGCTTGTTTCAACCTTTCCTGTAACTAGTCTAGTCCAGATACAAATTTGCTGTATCCAGGACTGTTTGTAAGCTTCTGAGCCCCCCAAGCCTTTCTGTGTTGGAGGGAAGCCTTCTAGCTTATCAGTGGGAGTGGTAAGCACTAGGTAGCCTATTTACCACAAGATCCAGGTACAGATTCTTAGTTTTAGCACTTGAATTTGCTTATTCATGCTCAGCACTTGTTCAGAACTTGCTGTTAGCACTAAATAAGCTACAGAGTACTACAGCACTCAACCTTCCTCTTTACCTAGAGGAAAACTGTTTTTCTACTTACTTTCCTCACTTGCTTAGAGAAAAACAGCTCTTGTACTCACTTTCCTCACTTATCTAGAGGAAAATAGTTTTTTTTATTCAGGCATGTCCAAGGGTCAGCTCCCAGTGTTCTCTCCTGTCTATCTGATGAATCTGGGCATCTTGGGGCAATGTAACAATTGCCTCCTGTACGCAGAGAACCCTCTCCTCCTACCACCCAACACCACAACCTGTGAGAGATGCACTTATCTAGCCAAACTGAAGGTAAAACTCTCTCCAACCAAGACTGAACTTGACAGTCAAGAGGAGAAGGTAAACACTTGCACCACACCACACTCATCACATAGTCCCACTAAACCTACACCACCAAAATCCACACATAGAAACACAAAAACATTCGCAGAGGCTCTCAGTAATAATCTGCTCAAGCAACAGAGACCTCCAAAGCAGAAACACAAGCAACCTCCACCCCCCCCAACACAATCCAAATGACACACAGCCCACAGACTCAGTGTGCCAATAAACCACAGCCCATAAGGCAAAACAACGTACCCAAAACACTAGTCATAGGTGACTCTATAGTCAGGCACACTGATGTCCCACTCACCAGGCTAAACAAGGAGAAGGTTACTGTCAGCTGCCTGTCGGGTGCCAGGATCCACCACATAACCCACGCACTCAGGTCACTCTAGAACAAGTACAAATATGACTCTGTCATTGTCCATGTTGGTGTGAATGACCTGAGACGTACCTCCCTGGACTACATGAAAAGAGACATGGAAGAGCTCTCCAATCTTGTAGCCCAGGCAGGCATGACCCTAGCCCTGAGTAGCATCCTGCCATCACCCAGAATGATACTGCAGTACAAGGACAAAATGATTGACTTCAACAATTAGCTAAGCTTCTGGTGTCATTCTAAGGGGATCCAGTATCTGTCTGCCTGGGACGACATGGTCGACAGACCACTATGCTTTTCCAGAGATGGCCTGCACATGTAGCCCCTGGGATTCCGGATACTGGCTAAGGGTCTTGCCACCCCTAAAGTGCCTTTTTTAGGCAAGGTTCAAATGACAAATTCACCACCGTAACACGAACAGGCAAGCAAAAACTGAGGGTAATGCTACTCAATGCTAGAAGTCTAAATCTCAAAATGGACTCACTCGAGGCACTCCATAAAATGGAGAACATCGATATCTGTGCAGTGACTGAGACCTGGTTCAAGGCTCTAGAGAGCACTCCTGCATTACCAGGCTATAACTCATACCACACTTTTCGGCCATCTAACCTGGACCAGAATACCAAAGGCGGAAGTGTGTCTATATTCATTAAGGATATCCACACCTCCAGGCTAGTTGCTCAGCATAATGCATCTGAGGTTATCTAAGTGCAACTAACTCTGGGCAAAACTGCAATCCAAATTGTAGCTTGCTACAGATCCCCCACCATGCCCCAGGATTCCCACTCCTCTTTTTTGATATACTGGAAAATATTAGGGTTCAACCAAACACCCTAATAATGGGTAATTTCAACTACCCCACCATTAACTGGGAAAACTACTCATGTACCAACTCCTTTGCTCAATGCTTTCTGGAATTCATAAATTCCAATGCCCTGGATCAACTTATCCGCACCCCCACCAGGTGGTAATGACCACCTAATCATTACCAACATGAGTGACCGGTGTTAAACACCTGAAGTCAACTCCTCATTGGTCAGATCCAACCATAAGCTAATCATCCTAGATATCTGCATCCCACTTCCACCCACCATTAAGGAAACCATGGTAAAAAATTTCACCAAAGCAAACTTCATGCTTCTTAAGACAGAAGTGGCGAACTTCATGACATGGACAATACAGTTACGACTGCTGAATCCTACACAAATGCACTCTATAAGCACTTACACAAGTGCAGGAATCATGCTATCCCAAACAGAACCAAGACGCTATCTTCCAAAAACAGGAAGCCAGTCTGGTGATCCCCTGCCATAAACAAACTACAACAGAAGGAAGAAACTGTTGCAAAAGAGAGTAAAATCCCATGAATGGAGGAGCTCCCTGGTCAGCCTCAGTAAGAAGCTGAGATCCCTTATAAGATCCTCCAAAGCTAGCTACAAAAACAAAATCAACACTGATTCTAAGGGCACCTACAAAGCATTATATAGCTATGTCAAGAATCTCAATGGCAACACCCAGATCTGCCCTGAGTTACAGCACAAAAATTACAGAACCAACTGATATTGCCAACATCCTGGCAGATAGTTTCAGTGCTAACTTTACCCCCCTATCACCCCCTAAAGGGCCCATACCTATACAGGAAGAATGCAGAGTCCCTGTAATCACATCTCTGCAGGTAAAAGCTGCACTCTCTAAAACCAAAAACACAGCATCCATGGGACCGGACAACATCCCAGGCTGTGTTTTATACAAACTTCAGAACAAACTGGCTCCCCACCTAAGCACCATGTTCAATCATAGTCTCACAAAAGGCTTTGTGCCCACTGAATGGTGCACAACAAAAGTTATCCCACTTTACAAAGGAGGAGCCACCACTGATCCTGGGAACTACCACCCTATTAGCTTGACGAGCCTAGTCTGTAAGGCCATGGAACGTATCATCAAGGAACTCATAAACAAAGACATTGGTAACCTCCAAACTCTGGACCCCACCCAGTTCAGGTTTGTGAAAGGAAGATCATGCCTTCTGAACCTGATTGACTTCTTTGAGGCAGTCACCAAAGCCGTAGATGAGGGTAAGGTGGTTCGCACAGACTATCTTGACCTCTCCAAGGCTTTCAACACCATCCCCCATTCTGGAATTATAGCTAAACTCACTAAACTAGGTTTAAATCCCTACGTCACAAGATGGGTTGCCAACTGGCTCACTGACAGAACCCACATTGTAAAAGTTGTAGACTCCAAATCTGACTTCAAACCAGTGACAAGTGGAGTACCACAGGGTTCAGTCCTGGGACCTCTCCTGTTTGGTATCTACTTCTCTGAAGTACAGGCTAACACAGAAGGCCTCTGGCTAATGAAGTTCACAGATGACTGCAAACTAGGAGCCATAGTCGAGTCCCCAAATGATGTGGACATCCCCCATAAGGGCCTCACTGAGACAGATGCCTGGTGTCAGAGGCATGGCCTCACGCTCAATGCCAAAAAGTGCATTGTCATCCCCTTTGGTAAAAACTCTGTACCCATGAACTACCACATAAAGGGTGGTCTACTTAATGCTGAATATGTGATAAGAGACCTTGGGACCCAGGTGGACAGTAGTCTCTCCTTTGATAATCACATCGCCACAGTAGTCAGGAAATCCTTCTATGTGGCACACCTCATCACAAAAGGGTTCTCATCCAGGAAAAAGGAGGTCATTGTTCCCCTCTACTCGGCACTCATTAGACCCATTACAGAGTACAATGCCTCTTTTGGAATGTACCTCACAAGACATCTGCAGCAGCTGGAAAGGCCACAGAAGTACCTCACAAAGAGGTTTACTGGGCTCAAACAGATGCCCTACACTGACCTTCTCAAAAGACTCCAGTTTTACTTTGTAGCATATCGCCTACTCCGAGTAGATCTCCCAATCACTCCAAGCTACATGCTCTAGGGACCTACACCTTGTCACCACAATAAACAGGACATGCTGCAGGGATAGATTCCTGTCCCAAAGACTTCCTATACTCTGGAACAAGCTATTCATCTATGTCAAGCAAAGTTCCTCATTAGCACTCTTCAAGAAAAATCTTGATGAGTGGATGGGAAATAGGAAATATACCCCGGGGATCACTTCTGTGGCTCTGCTCGACAGGGGCACAGGAAAATAACTTTCTTGGGTGGCGTAAGCCAGGGAACCTTGTTGGCTAGGCTTACTTAGGCCCTTGGGCCAATAGTCTAGTACCTACCTATGAACCTATGTACAATTGATTAAGTGATTATTAATTTAAGTGACTATATAAGACGTTTTGCGTTTGATGCATTTGTATTACTCCTGAAAGGCTGTGTGCCGAGACACCAGAGTGTTTCTTGTGGTTTTGCCTTCATTAAAATGTTCATCTTTTGGCCAATTGTGGATTCATTTGTTTCCCTTAAGATTTTGGACATAACTAAAATATGTTTTGTGGTTATCCTTCACTTGGGAGGCCATTTTCATCTCGTATTGAGCTTTTTGAAGACTTGACTAGTTCCCTGATTTGCCTGTTGAGACTACAGAGGGATTTTTTGTCTGTTGTGCATCCTCCTTCTTACTTATAGACAGGAATTTCTTCCTTCTGTTGTGAAGTCTGTTTATACTAGGAGTCCATGAGGGTGACTTGTTTTTCCAGTAAGATCTGAGCTTAGTTCAATCAAGTACTGTTATTTCTATGCAGCTATTTAAGTGGTTGTACATAGCAGTTGTGTATACTTCTGTATAGGCCTCCATGTTTTCAGGGTTGGGGAGCTTTAAGATTACCTATGCTATCACTTAATAGAAGGTAATTTGCCTTGGAAAAATTCTTTAGGGTTTTAGGTTTTGATGGGGATTCTACCATTACATTTATTTCAAAAGAGACCAATTTATGATCCGATCTTACCAATGAGGGCACTACACTGGAGGGGGGGGGGGGTGTAACGCAACTCCGTGTTGGTGAGTAATGTCAAGAACATTTCAGCCCCTAGTTGGAGTGCAGACCAGCTGTTCCAGTGCAGGAATCTCTAAGCCCGCAGCATGTTAGTGGTCCTGTACGTTTCCCAGTTTATAAAGGGGTAGTTAAAATCACCCATGAGTAGTGTGTTGGGCTGAATGGTAATTGATTCTAGTAACTTCAGGTTTGCAGAGTGATTTTCATGTTTCATGGTTGGGGACCTGAAGCTAGCAATGAAATGGTGGGGGATTTTGCCTATGGTCAGTTGAAAATGCAGTAGCTCAAGAGAGTCATCCTGCTTGACCAAATTTGAGGTGCGATTTTTTTTTATGTAAATGGAAACATGTCCTCCTTTTTGTTTTTTGTTTTTTTCAGAGGGTTGTCTGAATGTGTGATAGGCATTGTAGCCTTGCATTGCTGGGGTGTTTTCTGCACCCTTGAACCATGTCTCTGTAATTACACAGATGTCAGCATTCTTCAGGATGAGGAGAGCTTCCAAGAAGTGAAGTTTCTTGTTAAGACTCATAGCACTGAGCAGTAGTACTTTCAGCTTGGCCTTAGAAGAATTTGTTATATCGGTAGGTCTGTTGGTTTGGCACTGCCTAAAAAAGGCACTATGAGGGTGGCTAATGCCATGGCCAAAAGTCTACCAGCAATAGGTGCAGGCCATCTCTGGTAAAGCAGCATGGTCAGGCGATCATGTCGTCCCAGGCAGACAAATACTAGAACCCCTTGGAATGATGCCAGTAGCTAAGTCAATTACTGAAGTCAATCATTTTCTGTTTGTATTGTGATATCATTCTCGGTGAGGGTAGAAAGCTGCTTAATGCAAGGTTCATACCTACCTATGATACATATTGAGACAGGTCCATCATGTTTCTCTTCATATAGTCCAGGGAAATATGTCTCAGGTTATTCACACACAGATGGACTACGACTGAATCATACTGGTACTTGTGAGTTGAGCGAAGTGCCTGCATGATCTGGCAAATCATGGCTCCTAACAGGCAACTGACTGTAGCCCTCTTTATCCAACCTGGTGAGGGGGTATATGCATGTGTCTCACGATGGCTATGAACAAGATATTTGAGTGCGTGGTGTTTCTCCTCAGTTGCTTGCTTGCAGAGACACTGTGATGTGTAGTTTTATGTGTAGTGGTTGGTGTTGACTTAGTTTTGTTTGCATGTGATTTCTGAGGGGAGTGTACATGTAGGAGTACCTCCGCATATGTGGGTTTATGTGCCAAAACCTTACTTAGTGATGGAAACAATGTGCATGTGCTGACAACCTGTTTGTCATTTGATTTGTCAGTATTTGAGAGTCGTGTCTCAGTTTTCATAGCGTAGCTATATCTCTCACATACTGTGTTTGTTTGTTTGTTTGTTTCAGGATTAAGTGGTTGTCAGTATACATGAGACAATTGCTACATTGCCTCAGGATGCCCATGTCCACCAGGCTGGCCACAGATATAGCAGGAAAATGCCCATCCATGGTTCCAGTATTTTTCTCCTATGGATTTAACCAGGGAGAAGAGTGGGGGGACTTAACTGGACTGGGATGATAGCACATGGACAAAGAATGGGTGCTATACTCAAAGTGAACTGCAGCTATCTAACAAAGTGATGCTGCTGTGTGTGCATCTCAAATGTTCCTAGAGCAGGAGGGGGGTGGGGGAAGATTATACAGACAGTTATTCTAAGTAAATTTTAACTCAAAAGTGTTTACAACTCTACAGGGCACTCCTAACTGCTGCTATATGGAGAACAGCCTAGTGCAAATACCGGGCTTATATAGAATCAGAAAAACAAGTTTTACAACAGCAATGCCTAAAGACCAATCAGGAAAACATACAATAAGCTTTAAGCCAGCAGCTCCCAACTCAGATAGGTTTGCTACACCATACTTCTGCCGCAAGACTGCAGTCAGAACATCCTCAATGTAAAAGTGTTGGTTTAGAGCTCAAATGCAGGGAAACCACACGATCTACATGCTACTATCCTGTATAACTAGCAGACATTACTACAGCAGGAGCAGCAGTGGAAACAGTTTAGCTGTGAAACACTACTGAAGTATGAGAAATGTAAAAATAACACAGGATTCTTATTAAATACAGCAAAAATAATCAGTAGAAATACAAAATGATACTTATTATCATTATTTTAGCAGCGGATGGCTTCAGATGCAGGAGAAACTCTCTGGTGAAGTAGCCAAACCAAGATCAGCCTTACAAGGTCCCTAACTGTGCCATATCCCATTACTGCCATAATCCAATGAAAATTGTGTAATTTTCTGCTAAATCACCGAAGATTACAGTCAATGGCAGGCATTAAAGCTTCATTCTTCTTGATCAGAAAATGCATGGCAATGTAGAAAGTTGTTTTATTAACTTTTAAAGTGAATTAAAAAAAAGCTTCATGCACATTTTAGACTGGCATATGCACAGATGTAAGAGAATCCAGCATTGCATTCTTCACTGTAATTTACACAGTCAAGTGTTCTATATATGCCTAGAATGGAATGCATTCACAGTTTTACTGCACTTAAGCACTCTTTCCATAACCGTTGTCATTTCAAATATTAAAAAGAAGAAGAAAAAAAATAACATAAAATGCAGTTGTTAGAGATCATTTTTTTTTTGCTTTTTTGTCAGTCGATAGCATTAAACTGAATAAACCTTACTTGCCGTCACGTACAGGCAATTCAAATCCTATGTTCAAATCAAAACAAACATTTCCTTAGTTACAGCCAGATGTTCCCCCAACATTTTTTATTTTTAAGAAAAGGTTTTATTAATTTAATATATTTACAATATCTTCACAGAAATAGGATGAAATTCCGCATCAAATTCAGTTATACAATGTTAGGAACATGTTTAAATTATCATGGCAATCTTATACAATTAAAAAGTTTAAGAGTCTTGGTATTTTAGTAGCAACATTCCAAGGCTATCCCAACCACTAAAAGTCTTAGTATGATTTACAGATCTTATTCTGATCACTTTCTTTTCAGTTTTACATAGTATTGCTGTTAACATTTAAAAATTCTTTGAATGCAGGCACTGAGTTTGAATTACAATTTTTTGTAATAATTTTTCTAGCTACTGACAGAAGGCTCCAGAACATTTTTTTTGGGGGGGGGGGGTACGGATAACGGAAGTGGAGCATTCATTGGTATTAAAGATCTAGTCAAAAAACAGTTATCAGACCATAACCCCTTAAAACGTATGTATTACTTCCCTATAAACACTTAGTTTTCACAGTCCATAAACATGTGCATCCAATCAGCTTTCACATCTTTACTATATCTTCAACAAACTGAAGAGGTAATTTCACTAAACTAAGATATTATAGTGAGTAACAAACATTTTATGTATATTTCCACATAAAAACTTTCCGGTACAAACTTGAAGAAGTTTAACTAAATCTTTTAAGTACCAAAGTTTTACCATGTGCTGCTTCTAATTACCACTGTGAGGCTGTGAGGTATTCCGTGTAAGATGGATTCATAAGCAAAGAAACTCTAAAAAAGGCAGACACGCACAGCAAGATAAAAAATCTCCACAGTTTATTCCAAATCCACAAAGCTTTCAAGCAACAGCTCTTTGTCAGTGTGTATATAACACAACTAATACAACCAGGTTTAAACGGTTCCCCTTTACAATCCCGAAATACTGAAAGCTCAAATTTCAGTATCTCAGGACCGTAAAGGCAAAAATGAAAAATCTCGAAAGTGCATAAGCGTGAATTTGAATACCTCTAATCCGCGCTTATGCAGTGCAGTAATGGGACGGGAAGTGTTTGGCTGGGATGTTTTACGGAAGTGAAGGTAAGTGAATGTATGTGAGTGCTATTGTAAGTTGTGCATGTGGGGTAGGGAGGTGAAAATGTGAGTGTTGGATGTGTTTGTGCATGTGTGATGTGTGTGTGCATGAGGGAGTGTGGAATGTCTGCATGTGAGTAATGCATGTCTTTACTGTTAGTGCGATCTCGGAGTTGGTATATATATATATATATATATATATATATATATATATATATATATAAGAGGAGTGTGGGGTACGCAGCCCCCCACATGGGGGGTACAGGGGGGCTTGCCACCCTGCGTAGATGTAGTGTAGGATTGTGTAGTTTGTGTGTTGTGGGTTGATTGGTGTGCATGTTGTGTGGTGTATGGTTTGTGAATGTTCGGGATTTTTTTTTTCGTGTTTGTGTGTTTTGGGATTGTGGACTGTTCGACTTTATAGTTTCGAGATACTGAAATTCAAGCTTTATTTTGAAATTATAAAGGGGAACCGGTTTAAATATAACCCCTTCTCTGACACAACCAGTAAGAGTATGCAAACAATTAACATCAGAAAACATCTTAAAGCAATATCTACTGGTTATTCAGTCATTTCAGATTAATTTGTTTTAATTTCAAGACAGGTTTTATGCTAACAGATGTGTTGAGACCAGGATTTCGGTCAGCATTAGGACATATAATCCATTTCATATTCACATAAATCTAGGGAGTTGTTTATATCACTCCCCCCCCTTTTGCTTATAACGGACATCTAACACTCTAAACTGAAATGTATTATTTGAGCCTCTGTCCATAATATTTTGTGCTAAGGCATTGGTGACAATTTTCCTCCTGATGTCTGAGTTATGCTCTATGATTCTGTCCTTTAATTTTCTAGAGCTCTTGCCGACATAAAAAGCAGAGCATGTAACACAATTAACTAAATATACTATATCATTTGTATTACAAGTAGCATGACATTTAATTATTATAAGGTCACTAGGTACCGGATTTTTAAATTCACAGCTTTTATTAATAATAGTACAATAAACACAATTATAGCAGGGAACTGTGCCGGGTTTCATAGTCAGCCTATCATATTTAGTAGAAAGATCTTTGTAGCATAATTTCTGCTTCAAATTTCTACATCTTTATATGCAAATGATGGCATTTGGCCTACAATATCAGCTATTTCTGGCATCACTGTAAGAATTCCCCAATTCCTAGATAAAATATCCTTCACACCTTGAACTTTCCTGCCATACATGGTGTGAAGACTGGGGAAAGATGGGCGAAGGCTGCCAGTCTAGTCAAATAGAATTTGATACATAATTCTATCATTTGTATATATAAATGTAAAATTCAGGCTTGTGTTCTTAAATGAAAGAAAACACTGTAAAATGTGAACTTCAAGATTGTTGCAACATTGCCATCTGCTGTAAGGAAAACCAAGCCAAGCATTTCAAATATTCTTTGAAATTACAATTATCTAAATGGTGGTGCCGAACCGGCTGGCTGAACACATTCTTTCTATTGTCTTAACTTGAGTGTACATGTGAAATGTCTTTTATTGTTGTAGTTTCGTGAGCAGGTGTTAGCTTGCTAAATAATGCAGTTTGTTTGCCTGGGAACGCCAGACTAAGTGTCAAAATGATGTAATGTGAATACTGGGAAAACCTAAGTGTCAAAATGATGTAATTTGGGAGGGCCTTAGCAGAGCTGTTTCTTAGTGTTTTTAAAAACTATTGTTCAATGACAGACTGAAAGCATTTTGTCTCGGACCATCAACCCCAGCACTGCTTATGCTCTATATGTCTGTAAGTAGGATTGTAGCACTATGTTTTCTCTTAAGATTAGCTAAAGATTAGAAAGTTAGATTAAGTGTTTTTCTTTGACATCAGACCTGCCCTACTGTATTATTTTAAGTTTCTGTGTGATCTCTGAACTCTTAGATATCTCTGTGGTGTAATAGTATTGTCTTGTGTTTTAATTATTTATTATTAAATATTTCAAAAACCTTTACCTGTGGCTGGTTTGTGTAGAGATAAGTAGGCTCTAGAGTGCACTGCATATTTATAGAGTTTATTGTAATAAGCCACTCTAATAAGCCTTAGACTGAATAGTCACATTACCAATTGAAAAATAATATTGCACAGTAATAATTGGACATCCTTTTAAGGGCCTTTGGGTAGCTGATAATTATTAAGCTGGTGGTGGCAGTAATTACTACTGTATAGTCTGGGTAGAGGGGCACAGTTGGAGAATCTGTATCAGCCTTTCCCAGGAGTGTCTGTGAAGTTGTATAAATACTTATCTCAAAGTGTGTGTGGTGTTTCAGCTACCTGGGCAGGGGCATGAAGCACTGGTGGGACAGAGAGGGTACTGGAGGTTAGCTTGCCAGCTAGGCTGAGATCTGGACCCTATAGCTGTGCCAGTGGGGAGTCTTATTGGGGACCTGGAGAGCAACAGAGAAACCAGCCCCAGACTGACTGTGATCTCTGTGTGCATTTAAGGGAAATTGTTCTTTACTGTGTGTATTTGTTATCCTTTCCTCTTCTATGAGACGACCTCCCTGGTGTTAGTGGTGAGGATTGAGGCTCCTTGATTGCTGTGCCAGGGCACAGTCATCAAACATGGTAACATAGCGAGTGTATGATTTATTATTTCTAGTATTAACAACTATATCATTTGCTTGGTTTATAGCAAAATAAGGTCTTGCATCTGTAGTTCTTTTCATGACCACCTCACTTCTTATTTTCTGTAAGAATTCATTATTATACCCACTACTTCTAAATGTATCATGCATACTACCCAGTTCTTTCTACAGGTTCTTAAAAATTGTCCCTTCACAATACCTTTATATGTATGAGGGGCATGCATACTACTTTTATGAATATACTTATTTTTATATACATCTTTCCTATAAATGTGTGTATCAATTTGCTTATTCTCATTTTTAATTAATGTAACGTCCAGATAGTTAATACTGTCTAGAAAATGTCCCTGTAAACTTTAAGAAATCTGTTGTAGAGTTTATAAATTCAATAAATTTCTCTAATTGTGCACTCTCACCATCCCATATTAAAAAAATATTGTCCACAAACCGTTTGTAAAACAATATTTTAGTGTTAAATTCTATGGGTGCATTATATACATGCGTCTCCTCCCATTTTGCTGTAACAATGTTTGCATATGCATTTGCCATGGGAGTCCCCATGGCAACGCCACTTATCTGATGATAAATGGCATCTTGGAAGAGAAAGACATTATTATTTATAATAATTTCAAGTAAAGTACAACATGTTTCAATGTCTCTACTATGCATTTCAGTATTCTTACATAAAAATTCTCTAATAGCATCAATGCTACATTCTACAGGAATTACTGTAAATAGTGACTTGATTACCACTGTGGGGCTGTGAGGTATTCCGTGTAAGATGGATTCATGCACAGGACTATGGTCAGTGAACTGTAATAGGCACAATGCACATGGTAGCTCTGTAAGCCATATTTATCCGTTTCACTGGAAGTATGGTGATAACATACATATGGTGAAGCTTACCTCACTTACAATGCACAGCTACAAAGGTAATATATGTATCTACTCATTACATACTCACAGGCACTCAAAAAGTATAAAAAGGCTTGTCCAGGCTGGCTCTTGATAGTATTTGGTGACATAAGACTAAACCCAGGGCCAAGTGTGGCTGACATTAGGTCATTAGGAGAATTACTACAACCACAGCACATGATAACGCAGGTAGTATTCATCATGAAATCTCACAGATGACCGTGTAAATAATTAATGGGAACTACCTAAGAGTTGGATCCTTTGTGATAAGCCTGACATATTAATAATAAGAGAGACCTGTCCTGTCAGCACACACCTCTCAAATGTATGTATTCTTTCAAGAGCATAAAGGTGGATCTTGGAACAGGAAGAGAGGTAATGCTGGTTAAAAGGCATTAACACATGTCACAGATGAAGAATTCCTCAAAGCTGGATGCATCTTCCTAATTGGTTTGTTGTATACATCATGTTTCATGCGTACACAAAACTTCTGAAAAGTACAGTATACATTTCAACTCCCAATTCACTTAAGGTCTTTGAGGAGGAACTAGATTTCATCTCTAAGAACAAGGTGAACCATATGTTCATACTCCTAGGAGACTTTGACCTTAAATGGCTAGATCCTTGCAAGGATCAGCTAAAGAATACTGCTGGCCATCAGAACCTGGCACAGTTGACTGGATAACCTACCAAACCAACATAGTCTTAGACAGTAACTTTCTACATTGCCCTGAAAATATATTGTCTCCACATTCAGTGACTGAGTATTGTCCTGTTACCTTGTACTAGTCACTTAAGAAGAAAAAGAATAAATCAATGGACATATCGTCTTATTAATTAAATGACTAAGAGATACAGAGTAGTCAAACAGAGAATAAGGGGATCAAACCCAGGATTACAGTATCAGGTTAATTAGTATCTTACATCACTAAAACCCCTACTCTAAACTACAGAGGACTGGTTTATAAAGTTAGATGTCAAAATAGTACTGGTCCAGCAAACTTTAACTTCTGCCAAAAGCATGTTTACTTGTATACTATAAGCAATCCAGAAGAGGAGCTTTCCTGTTACAATGAAGAGATTAAAAGGGGATAAATGCTCTTGGCTCACTAGCTCCCTGAAAAGCCATAGGAGTGAGTACATGAAGTCTGAAACTCAAATGTATGTCATTATTTGGTCATTTTTAGTAACCCAGTCCTCTCTGATTTGCCAGAAAACCACAGATTTTATGAGGAACACACCAAATATTTGAGGCAAAAATCTGGACATTCTGTGAAAATCTGTATAGTTAAACACTATGTATAGCTAAACGCTATGTATACAACCAGTTCCCGGACTGTGTTAACAAATATGGGTTGTTGACTGGCATCAATCATGTATTCAGAAAAGGATTCAGCTTCAGCACCATCACAGCCATATATCAAAACTATTTATGTTTTTTTTTTTTTTTTAATAGAATTTATTGGCTAAGAAAGTCTGAGTAGGCAGAGTCTGTTTTCAGTGGTAGGCATGGGGAGATAGGCTCCAACATTAGCACTTAACATTTACACAGTCACTGTAAAGCACAAGCGGCAAATAGTTACTATAACATTCAATGTGGCGAATTCATACAGTTGCAAAAAAAGTTCCCACAGTGATTAATACAATATCTACAGATGGTTATCCGATTACAATACTTACTTATAGTTATTAGATAAAATATATACAATATACAGACTGCAATTCAGAATGACAGTTTCTAGAGACTTCTTAGGATGGCAGTTTTTGCAGACTTCTTAGGAATTTCAGTTAGAAAATGTAAGCTACTATATCACAAGATTTTTATTACTGTTTATTTAAGGTGTGTGTTTTACTAAGGGATGTGAGAGTGCATTTGCAATACCAAAAAAAAAAAAATTGCACTTTTTTCATCTGCTTTTACTGTATTTCTGTTTCTTCCTACTTTATTTTGCTTTTGCATCATCTTAAAAGTACTCAGTTGTATTTATTACTGCTTGGTGTAACTATCATTCTAAGCCTTTTGGCTTGTGAGAGGAGAGGCTGGACTCTGCCCTTCTGAGCTGGGAATTTCTGATTAAAGGCTTATAGTGCCTGCATATTTGAACTGTTTCTTACTGAAATTGGTGTGCCTTGTTTGCTGTAGCATAGACGATCCGGGCCTGCTGAATCTAGCTTTGTTTGCATAACTTGAGCACTAATCCAGGCCTTCTTAAAAGTATTCAATTGTATTTATTACCGCTTGGTAGTAACCTGATTAAAGTGTAGCTATCATTCTAAGCTATTTGGTTTAAGCACTTGGGCTTCAGATCAGTTGTTTTACATTAAGAAGGTTTGTGGTCTGCACTGTTGTGGCAGGACAGGTAGCTTACATCCTTCTAAGTTGGGAACTGCTGATTGAGGGCTCAGTGTCTGTAAAAAATAGGCCTGTATAGACCCTAGGGCCGATAGCCTAGTAACAACCTATGAAGCTATGAACCATTAGGGCTCTGCACAACTGTACTATATTTTCATTACCAATGCACAGACCATTAACTAAGGCAGTGAAAAAGAATCAGCTACCCCAGGCGCAAGCTGTTAGGAGGCACTATCGGCGATGCTGATGGTACAGGACTGCAGTGCCAGCTTTGCTTTATGAAGCAAAGAGGACACTGCAGCTTCATAAATGAATGTCAATACTGCATTTGAGGTCACAGCTAAAAAACACTCACATTAGTGATTTAACTGTAGCAAGCTTTTTTTTTACAGTTGTAGCAAGCAGCTTACTACAATTTTGGAGCAAAAGAACTATTTGTTTGGTCTTCTTTCAACTTTGAGAAAGACCTCGATTTCAAACTGAGGTGTATGCTAGTTCAAAGAACTGCAGAGGATGCCAAACTGCCTGACCCAGCTACAGTTCTGCCATTTTCAGTTGTGCCAATTCCTTAAAATGTCTAAAAGGAGATTGATTTAGTGCTGCTCTGACAGGAGGAGTGAGGTTACTCCAGGATTTAGATGTTGTGATAGGAGAAATGTGAATCATTATGGTGCAGAAGGATTATTACAAATATTAGAGGATCTGAATTTAGGGTATAACTGGGGATTGTACCATTGTATAAAACAGTGAAGGGTTGGACACTTGTCAAAGATGTAAAAGATGGAGTGGGCACACTAAGGGCATAAAAAAGTGTTTGTGTTTCAGTATGTGGTAGTTATCTACTTCTAGAGATTTCCAGTGGCATGTATCAGAGGAGTGATTTAAAAAGCAAATGTGGGATACTAGCAGAAAAAAAGCAGTGGCATTAAGCCTGACATTTTTAGGAATCTTATAACTTAATAAAGGCAGCCTAGTTTCAATTGAATTTGTGGACTTCTGTTTCAATATAGTAGTCAGAGATTAGCTGTGGACTAAGGTGAGCATCTCAAAGTTTTCTGTTCTAATGTGGAAAAGGAGAATTTAACTGCAATAATTTTCATAGACTGAAAGGTGCTTCTGAGACTGTCTGAAATTCCATTCTTTTAGCTAAACTTGAGAGGGTGCATACCTCTAAACTATCCTTATTTTGCAGGAAAGTTCCTATCTTCAGGTCTGTTTTAGAATGACTCTCAACTATCCCTATTTGGACGAACGTTCCTATCTTCAGGTCTGTTTAGAATGTCTGTTTTTGGAGGTATGTCCCTATTTTCAGGCTTGATTTTCCCCTTCGCACACTTTTCTGAATCTTCCTCATCACATGTGATTTTTGAAGCGGTCTACTACACAGAAAACCCTACTACATGAAAAACACACCTGTGGCAGCAATAATTTAAACAATGAGTGCACACATCTTACAACTCCCTTTTTCCTGAAGCAAAAATAAATCACGCAGTTCGCAAAGTCTGCAGATTTTACACTGTCTCTTTGATAATGTGCTTATTATTTTCCGTCATTTTTTCACTTTCTGTTTTTAAACATATGTTTCCTACTGTAAATGGAGTTATATGCTATTTGGTTTGCACACCTTATGTTAATTAGATGTCTAGATTTTAGCTGAATGTTCCTATTTTTCAAGGACCTTTGTTCCGATTTTCAATGACTGCAATTTGAGAGGTATGGTGTGATCTTGGTATGACAGCTACTGAAGTACTGGCACAACCAAAGATATGCTACAAGCTAGCTTACTTTCTGACACCTAAGGCCAGATAATCAAAAAGGATAAATGTCTTCAATCCTAGATTGGAATATACCCTTCATGCATACCTCTCAATCTCATAGCACAAAAAATATGGACAAAGCCAAATATAATGGGGGGGCAATTTTTAAATATTGCTCTTATAAAATTAGAATGTTGCTGTAATAAAAGGTATTGTGCTACCATGCATTTTCTGAAGGATGTGAAGTCTGAAACAAATTCCTGACATTTAGTGAATTCAGTCCTCACTGTTTTGCCATAAAAATCCAGAAAACCAAAAATTTTATGAGGTGCAGACTGAAAATATGAGGCAAATTCTGTGAAAATCTGGACAGTCGAGAGGTATGCCTTCATGTGATACCACTCAATCACTCTCACAGCCCTCTTATTGCAAACTACACTTAAAATTTGCCATTTAGTTCTCAAGTAATAGGGAACAACATTCTCTCTCTCTCTCCTTGCAAAAGCCATCTTTGCTCATAATTACAGAAAAGAACAGACTACTATTGAAAATCGCCACCTTCTTTTTAAGTTGATACATCTACTGCAATGCCCTTCTGTTCATATTAAGCTAAAGAGTGCCTCTCTCATTGTTGTCTGAACTCTGCTCAACAAGAGGACATTACCTTGGAAACACCACTTTTTAACCTAGTAACTCAGGCAAGAAACAAGATAGTCCCACCTAGCTGGAAATGCCTACTGACATATATCAGAAATTAACTGAATGTTATTAAATATCAAATAAAACTAAAATAATATCTCTCTGATTGTTAAAAATGTTGTTTCTAAATAGAAATAGGCAATCATTTTAAGATTTTACTGTCTGTTTCTTAAATGATTATGTTAGCATCTAACCATATGGAGAGAAATAAAATGTTAAAAACAGGTTTCACTTCCATGATTCCTAATATCAAGTCTACCAACCATGCTATTTTGTTAACCAGTTTTTCATGCATGTTTTTCACTAATTGTGATTCATACCCTGTAAACCACTGTTACAGCTAGATTTTTAGGAAGTAGCCTGTTGCATGTATTGGTAGACATTTCACTGCAATGACAGTTATTTTTTGGGTTACTGACATTCCACTTTTATAAAAAAAAAATACCAGTAAATCCTAAAAATAAATTGAATAGTGGAAATGAGTATGGTAGTTTGATGAAATTTGTATTTTAAGGCCAGAGTACTCACTTGTCATAATTTGCATTCCTTATATTTGTGACCTAAACATATATGTATGTGTGTGTGTGCATGTATGTATATACATATATACATACAAACCCATATATATATATATATATATATATATATATATATACACTTCACTGAAAGACCATTTCACTGAGACCAAATCACCTAAACTTCATTTCACCCACAACTTATTTCACCTAAAACTTATTTCACCTAAAACTCATTTCACCTAAAACTCATTTCAGTGACAAGTAGTACTCTAAGGCAAGTCAAAAGTATATGTCCTTTTCCCCACTGTAGTGTGATCCTGGTGTTAGAATATATAGTTGGGGGGTGGAGGACACAGCCCCCCACATTGGGGGGGGGGGTGTAGCGCCCCATATCTAGTTCGGTTTTACCAAATGTAAAACAAAACCAGACAACAGAAAAACAAATTAAGTGTGGGGGACTACAGCTCCCCATAACTATATATACAAACACCAGAATCACACTACAGCGGGGAAAAGGACATATACCTTTGGCTTGCCTTAGAGCACTACTTGTCAGTGAAATGAGTTTTAGGTGAAATGAACTTTCAGTGAAATGAACTTTAGGTGATTTGGTCTCAGTGAAATGGGTTTCAGTGAAATGGTCTTGCAGTGAAGTGATATGAATCCATATATATATACATGTATATATACACACACATACATACATAAACGTATATATGTGCATATTCCAATCCATCCTCTTTTCAGGAAGCTTTTGCATTTCTATGTTGCTTCCTGGCATTTTCAGTTCTCTGATTTGTCCTTTGGCCTTTCTACTGCCCAACAGTATTCGCCAAATGCCTTGCTCGTGTAACTACTTTTTATTTATTTATTTATTTTACTGCATTTGTTTACCAGGAAAGTCCACTGGGCCTAAAAGAGTCCATTTTCAGTGGAGGCCCAGGGAAAAAAGCGCCAATGAGATATAGAAAAATATAAACATTAATTAGTGCAGAAGTAGAAACAGTGTTGCAGATAGTAAATATAGTAACATATACGGAATATATACATAAAAGCAGGAATCTAGTTTGTTTGATTACAGTAATATATGCAGAAAATATACATTAAAGCAGAATTCAATGAATTCAATCAGAGTGGTATAAACAGAGATATATTAATCAGTATTATTGTACCAGTATCAACAAGTGAAGATAAAAATAAATATGGAGAAAGTATCATCAGTCACTAGTAGCAAAAGACCTAGGAGTTTAGTAATCATATAAGGAGAGTGAAGAGGTTCCGTTATAGAGCAGGAACATAGCCAGGAAGAGTTGAGATGATTTTTCAGTATTTGTTTGAAGGTGGTGGTGCTGCCTGTGTTTCTTATAGAAGGTGGAAGTGAGTTCCATAGTTTGGCGACTGTGAAGAAATAGAGGAGTTGACCAGCAGGTAAGGTGGGCTTCTCTTCTTTTAGAAGTAGATGATTTTCAGATCTTAGATGCCTGCTGGGGTGGTATTTGGCATGCAGATTTGAGAGAGCAGGACAGTCTGTGGGTCTGTAGATTATTTTGTGCACAGTAGTTAGTTGGGTGAATGAGAGATGGTGGGGGAGTTCCAGCCACCCTAATTGTTTCAGTGATTTACAGTGGTGGGATGAGAATTTGGCCTTGGTAGCAAATTTTGCTATTCTGTTGTAACACATAGCAAGTTTGGATTTTGTAGAATTTTTTATATTAGTGAGGAGAGGGGCACCATAAAGGACAGAGGGTAATAAAAAGGTAGTTGCAAGGGTTTGTCTAGTAGAGAGGCTAAGAAAGTGTTGGTGCCTGTAGAGCATACCAAGCTTTTGGTGTGTTTTTTTGATGTTATTGTTTATGTGTAGATCAAAGTTAAGGTTTTCATCTATAATAATGCCTAGTAATTTAGTGTGGGGGACAACTTCTATAGTTGTATTGTCTTGGGCTTGTATAGTGAAAAGTTTTTTATCAAATGCAGTGGTTTTCCTAGGAGTAACAATTACTAGTTTAGTATTTTTTGTATTTAGGGCAAGATGATTGTTAAGCATCCAAGATTCTGTAGATGTGAGGGCATTCTGGGTAATTTGCTGGAGTTCAGAGCTGGAATTTGCAGTGCATATTATTGCAGAGTCATCAGAATACTGGATTACGGAGCATTGTGGGAGAGTGGTGTGAAAGTTGTTAATAAAGATGCTAAATAAGAGACGACCAAGTATGGAGCCTTGGGGTACCCCTGTGGAAGTATTCAGGAAGGGTGAGTAAGACTGTTGCCATTTGGTGGATTGCTGCCTATTGTAGAGATAGCTGTTGAACCATTGTAGAGTAGGGGGAGAAATGGGGTGGGTGGATAGTTTAGAGAGGAGGATAATATGGGAAATGGTGTCAAAAGCTTTGGAGAGGTCAAGGAAAAGTGAAGCAATTATTTTACCAGAATCCCGTGCCCGGTTAACTGTATCAAGGAAGGATAGGAGGGTGGTAGTGGTCCTGTGTCCTGGTCTGAAACCATACTGAGTGGGTGATAAAATTTGATTTTCATGCAGGTGGTTGAGGAGTTGGGCATGGATGCATTTTTCCAGTATTTTAGATAGGGGTGAGAGAATTGCTATGGGTCGAAAGTTTGTGGTGTCTGTGTTGGTGCCACCTTTGTGTAAGGGGAGAATGAATGCTTTTTTCCAGATGTCTGGGACAAGGGACTCTTTAATTGATCTGTTAATGAGTATGCTGATGGGATAAGCTATAGAGTTTGCTGCTAGCTGCAGGAAGTGTGGGGGTAGATTGTCAGGGGCCAGAGTACAGGGTTTTAGCTTAAGTAAAAGTTTTTTTATTGTGCTGGTGGATCATCATCATCTTCTTTCAGCTGTTCCCATTAGGGGTCGCCACAGCAGATCACCCATTTCCATTTCTTCCTGTCCTCTGCATCTTGCTCTGTCACACCAACCACCTGCATGTCCTCTCTCACCACATCCATAAACCTTATCTTAGGCCTTCCTCTTTTCCTGTTACCTGGTAGCTTCATCCTTAGCATCTTTTTCCCAGTATACTCAGCATCCGTCCTCAGCACATGTCCAAACCAATGTAATCGTGCCTCTCTGGCTTTGTCTCCAAACCTTCCAACCTGGGCTGACCCTCTAATATACTTATTCCTAATCCTGGCCACCCTCGTCACACCCAGTGCAAATCTTAACATCTTTAATTCTGCCACATCCAGCTCAAACTCCTGCCTTTTTGTCAATGCCACTGTCTCCAACCTGTATAACATAGCTGGTCTCACTACCCTCTTGTAGACCTTCCCTTTCACACTTACAGGTACTCGTCTGTCACAAATCACTCCTGACACTCTTCTCCACCCACTCCATTCTACCTGTACTCTCTTCTTCACCTCTCTTCCACACTCACCGTTACTCTGAACTATTGACCCCAAGTATTTAAACTCATCCACCTTCGCCACCTCTACTCCTTGTATCCTCACCATTCCTCTATCCTCCCTCTCATTCACACACATATATTCTGTCTTAGTCCTGCTGACCTTCATTCCTCTTCTCTCTAGAGCATATCTCCATCTCTCCAGGGTCTCCTCCACCTGTTCTCTATTCTCACTACAGATCACAATGTCATCTGCAAACATCATAGTCCACGGGGACTCCTGTCTGATCTCGTCTGTCAACCTGTCCATCACCATTGCAAATTAGAAAGGGCTCAGAGCTTTTGTGCTGGTGGGTATAGGGGAGAATTTTAGTTTAGGGTTAAGGGTAGATTTGTTTTCTGGGATGATTTGGTCATCAGCTGTCTTGTTGGTGGTGCTGTTTACTGTAGGAAAGGTGGTGGTTAGGTTAGCTATGGTGTCAATGAAGTAGGAATTGAAGAGGGTAGCAAGTTCAGTGGGTTTTTTTGTGGATCAGGGGATTGATTGCTTTGAGAGCCTCGGTGTAATAGCTGGCTGATGAAGGACCATAATTTTTGGGAATTATTTTTATGTTGGCTTTATAGGTGGAAGTAGTGATCTTTTTTATCAGTGGTTATTAGACATTTTGCCTGGTTATGGAGTTGCATGTAATGTAGTAGAGTTGAGGGATCTTTGTTTTTCTGCCATGATTTCCAGACTTCATAGGATCCAAATATTGCCTTACTTGGACAACCTGTTGATTCAGGTGTCCTCTCCACAGACCCTTTTGCAAAATCTTTATTTTGCCATTTCTCTTCTTCAGAGTCTGGGGTTCACTATAAATTTCAAAAAGTCTTCTCTGATTCCTTCATGTTTTTCTGGGTTGCAGGATTCAGATTGCTCCAATATTTGTATCTCTGCCCCCTCCAAAGGCCTCAACTCTCATTTCTTTCTTTTACATTCTTCTACCTCTGGCTACAATTACTGCCAGGGAGTTTCCTGAGAGCTCTGGGTTTTATGGCATTTACCATTCTGAAGCTCACTCTGATCAGACTTCATGAGAAGTTCTGAAGTCAGTGTGGCTTCAACATGCACATCCTCTAGACTTTGTAGTTCCTCTTCTTCCTTGTCTCAGACAGGAAATTCACTTATAGATTCAGCAACTGTCTCTGAATCCAGGGATCCCTTTTCATCCCCATCTTCCCTCTCATGAATTGCTCACAGGCACCTCAGACATGGGATAGGGGCAACGTTTGACTAACTAAAAGTTCAGGGGGTGTAGCCGTCTTGTCAGCAGAAGGAGCACATCAATGTCAAACTGATGAGAGCTCTTCTACTGGCTCTTCAGGCCTTTCATCCTCTTATCTCTCCAAGGCCTCTCAAGGTGTTCACAAACAATACCACAGTGATGTGGTATGTCATCAAACAGGGAAAAATGAGACTTTATCTTCTTTGCCGATTGGCACTTCTGGCATGGGATCTTGCTATCAAGTAACTCTTCAGGCAGTTTATATCCCTTCTGGTCAGAACATTGTAGCAGACACTCTGAGCAGGTCCTTAACTCAGTCCCACAAATGGATGCTTCACAGAGATGTGTTTCTGGACATTATCAAGTGGATCTTTTTGCCTCCCCTCTGAACAGACAACTTCCTGTGTTTTGTGCCAGGTCCTGTGGTGTAGAAGGTGGACACCCTTTCATTTTCTTGGAAGGAGATGTTTCTTTATGCATTCCCTCCCCTTCCTCTCATTCCAAAAGTCCTGTTCAAAGCTCAACAGGATGCTCCCAATATCTTGTTGGTGACTGCCTTTTGGCCTTGACAGCACTAGTGCCATCTTCTTTTCCATTTAGCCAGGGGCAATCATCACAAGTTATCTCACAAGGTGGATCTACTCTCAAAAGACAAGGGATCTCTCATCCATCCCCACCTGTCCATGCTTCAACTGACACTGTGAGTGATAGGATTTGGCTTCCTCATAGACACCTTTTTTTCTGAGGATGCGCTGCAAGTCCTGCAGGAGGCCAGGAAACCTACTACTACAAAATCCTACTTATCCAAAGAGGTTTTCTATTTGGTGTCTTTCTCATAACCTGGACCCCCTTACTGTGGATGCTCCTTTGGTTTTATCTTATTTGTGTGAGTTGCTCACTGCTGGTTTGGCCTGTTCTTCTATTAAGTCTCACATATCAACTATCTCTGCTTATCTGCCCTTTTCCTCCTCCTTTAGCTTCTAGATTTAAGGTGAAACAATTTCTTAAAGTCATCCTTAATATTAGACCTCCCAGGAAGCCTGTTCCTCCTCCTTGGGATTTCGACTTGGTTTGGAGTAGCTGACTCGGGCTCCTTTTGAACCTGCTGCAGCTTCCTTGCATCATGGTTCCTGGAAGACTGCTCTTTTGTTAGTTCTTACTTCTGCCAGATGGGTGTCTGAGTTACAGGCCCTTATGGCTTGTCCTCCTTTTTTGATCTTTCATGAGCATAGAGTATCCTTGCGCACTAAGCCTTCTTTTATGCCCAAGGTGGTTAATGAGCTATCACTTAATCAGTCTTTAAATCTGCCTACGTTTTTCCCTTCTCCATAAACTGACAATGAGAGGGTGCTGCATACTTTGGACATGCATAGGCAACTCAATGTTTATTTGAATAAGAGTAAGGCTATTAGAAAATCTGATCAGTTATTTGCTTCTTTTCATCCTAGATCTTTGCGGCTTGTTGTATCCAAGCAAACTATTTATTCTTGGATTTATAAGGCTATTTATTTTTGTCACACTTTTCATGGCAAGAGCCTTCCCTCTTCCATCAAGGCTCATTCTACTAGAGCTGTGGCTTCTTCTGGTACTTTTTTAAGGGCTTAGATACAAATTCTATTCTTGAAGCACCTACATGGACTCTGTGTATCTCTTTACCAAGCACTACAAGTTGCATGGTATCTCTAGAGCTAGGGCTGGTTTAACTAGTGTAATTCTTCATGGCTTTTTAGGGGACTCTCCTGCTCCTTCACCCTCCCTTGTTTTCTCTTGAGCTTTGGCACTCTCCCATATGTTAAGATTACTGCACAAGTGAATGTAAGGACATGGTACAGTTGTGTAAAATCTTACCACAATGGTAGATGTCCTTACCTTCACTGCTGCAGCACTCAGTCCCTCCCTCCTTCCCTCTAGTCCTTTGCCTTCCTGGATGCACCTCTTGGTTTCCTTGGACTTGTGTTCCTACTGGGGCAATCAGCTCTGATTATGGTAGGCCCGAATGTCATATTTATGCCCTATGCTACGCAAGGAGCATTTGGGTGATGCTTGGCATACCATTAACACAACAGAAGTCTTACTGCAGCAGTGAAGGCAAGGACATCTACCATTATGGTAAGATTTTTCACAACTGCACTTTCAGAAGTGTTCCACAGACAGACAGACAGACTGTACCCTTTTAGTTATACATCAGCACAAACTTATTTATTTTCTTAGATGTCCTCTAAGCAAACTCTTTACAGCTAAAAACATCAGAAGTTGCCACTGCCAACCCTCAAAGAAGGAAAAAAATATGGTGAAACAGGATTATATCAAAATACAGAGAGCAGCCAGTAATTCATATCAAGCATACAGACTCATCAAATCATTACACCTTTCACTTAACACATCAATGACACAACTACCAAGAAAACCTTGGTCAGCAAATGTTCACAATAATTTAGTACATAATCAACAAACTCTCACAAAACTCAGGGTATATAATCAACTCTCACAAAACTCAGGGTATATAATCAACTCTCACAAAACTCAGGGTGTGTTTGTGTGTGTGTGTGTGTCAGCTTATATTTAGCAACAACTGTATATGACAGTATCCAATGATGTGAAACACTGTCCCTGTTTGAGCACCTTGATATGTTTTATATACCTTCTTTAGTAATACGAGTCACATATGATATTCTGCCGCAGCTGTATATTTGCTTTGCTCTATCACACACAAGACCTGTGCAGCATACACCATGTCTCTGAATCTCTCTCCGCCCATCCCTTTGCTTCTGTTATATTATTTACCTTGATATCCCTCATTCTTCTTTGCCTCTAGTTTTAAAAGGTCAAATGATATAGAACAGTATAACAACTCATTTTTTGACTCTGATGGTGTTTTCTTCCTTGCCCTGCAACTGTTCTATCATTATCCATATTATTTCTCTGTTAACACTACTGAAATCAAATTCTAGTTGGTGACCTCTCAATTGTCCTTGATTCTGGCTCATACGTTTGCACTGTCCTTCCTAACATTTTTCTGACATTATTGTATACTGTTCCTCTCATGGGGACCCTTCCTTTTTTATTCTTTTTTTTTTAATAAATAATTATGTAAGGCCGCTTAGCTTTAAAGCTTTTTTTTTTCCACGACTGCTATGTTGAATTATTCTTCTTCTTTTTTTAGCAATGAGAAAGACATACTTGTGACCATTAAAAATAATCAAATAAAACCCGTCTTTCGAATGATTAAAATAATTTTCCTCATTAATAGTTTTTGTAGCATGAAATTCGTGGATCTAGAGGTGCCATAAGCCACTGCAATCACTAAATACAGTTGAGCACAACAGATCAGTAAACACAGGTGACAGATAAAATAAGAAGCTATGGTACTTGCACTGGATTGTAGCACAAGTGGTTTGCATTTTTAAATACATACAAATTAAAACTAAAGATCATGTAGTTCCTAGGTGTGTACTAGGCTAATGGCCCTGGAGCCTAGTACACACCTAGGTGTGTACTAGGCTCCAGGGCCATTAGCCTAGTACACACCTAGGTGTGTATTAGGTATGTACTAGGCTAATGGCCCTGGAGCCTTTACAAGCCTAGCCCATAGGATTATGCTGGTATCATGCCACCCGACCTTAGTTCTCAGTGCCTCTGTCGAGTAGAGTCACTGGAGTGATCCCCGGGGTGAATTTTCTATTTCCTATCCACTTAAAGATTTCTCTTGAAGAGGGCCAGTGAGGTGCTCTGCTTGACATGTATAGGAAGTCTATTCCATAGCATGGGCAGTCTCTAGTATATGTTCTCTTGATTGTAGTAATGAGGTTGAGTTCTCCGGAACGTGTGGTGCAGAGGGATTGGGATTTCTTTAGCTGTAATATTTCTAACAGAACTGGGTCAGACATGGCTTTGTAAGTCAAGCAGAGATTGCCTCTAAGTAGCCTGTGGTAAGCAGTCCACACTCATGGATCAGCAATACTTCAGAACTTGCAAATATGTCTATTAAAAAAATGTTCTAAAGTCCATTGACTAACATATTTTTCTAGGATAATTTCTGCCAAACAGAAGTTTGTATACCAACAAAGAAGACAGAAATCCCTTGAATCCAAACGGGTGTAATAGATAGCAGCAGTAGGAGCATGTCTGTATATATAATTTTGGGGAAAGGAGGCCCCCCACTAGTGGTGCAATGGGGCTTCACCCCTGCAAAAATAACTTACCTTCAAGTTCAACAAAAGTTGCTTCAGCTATTTTTCTTTTTTGATAGAACGGCACCCAATCAAATAGTTGTCCGAATATTGAAATGTATCTGTAGTAACATAATTAGGGCATGTATAATTCATGCAGCTTTATTTACTTCCTTTTCTTTTTGATTCAGTCTTAACATGTGATCTTCTTGCACTCATTTTCATTTAGTGTTAAAGTATGTATAGGCTAGATATCTTCTGGAAGGTAACAGGCCATCAGGAAGCCCATGGAGCAGCATATATTAATCTGTTTTGTTATAGTCATGAATGTGGATTAAGTCATTAGGCAGGCCTGTGGTGCTCTGTACTTTGAAAAACTAGGTGCCATTTGAGATGTAATAAAAAAGTGCTATGGCATGTGTTTTTGAGAGGAAACCTACAGAAAGCATCCTGTCTTAATGGGTTGATCTTAATCAGGGCAATATAGGAAAATGCTTTGGCTACAATGATTCCCCATAAGCTGAGTCATAGATAAGCAGCCAGAGACCATAGTGCTCAGTGGTAGTAGGATGCTAGAGTATACGGCGCAAGGAGTGAATTTTGAGGATGAGTTTATCCTGTTTCTGTTTAGTCCACATGTAAGGCTGCACCTTGTGTCTGTGTCCAGTTTAGAAGGCTACACATAGTATGGCAAGATAAATGGAAGACAGGGACATAGGTAGCAAACAGGAGTTCAAGCTAGTGTGATGCGAATAAACCACATTATGGACTAATGGCACTGGGCAGAGATAAAAAGGAAGGATAGATGGAGAAAGGGATACAGGTGGCAAATGGGAGAGGGCAGCTTAAGCTTGAATGATGAAACTAATTCTCAGAGAGAGAGTGAGATGTCCCTAGAATCTACCGTTTGACCCAGTATGTTATCAGAAAGGTTTAATGTTACTTGAAGCAGGGCAACAAAAAGAAAATGTAGGACAATGATATGGGTGGAATGGTCATGCAGTTGCCAGCTGCAACATTTGGCTGGACTCACGAAGCCTTAGTTCTCTCTCCATCACCATCTTTTATCTTCATATACCATGTAAGATCCTTAGGTTTTCACTTGCATTAGTGGCATAACAGGATAAACCATGACTATGACCCAGATAACAAGTTTCAATAGTGGCTTGGACTCTTAATGGCACAGGGAGCATATGCAGGTCCATTCAAGGGAGAATAAAGGAGGAGCATGGACTCAGGCCACACCCCTTGTGAAAACCAGGGGAAATAACCACACAGTGCTGCCTGAGGGAGGGTGGGGCACTTCTGGTAATGAGGGGTGGCTCAACACTGGCATTTATCACGCATTCCACCCTGTGTTGTTACTGTGTGGAGAATAAATAAGTTAAACTACTCCCACAGCAGCAACCAGTATGATGTTGTCTCTGGATGCCTTGATCTCCTTACCTGCCCATTGTCCTTAATCAGAGTGGGCATTTCCTGCAGAAGTGTAACACTTCATATAAATTCATAGGTGTTTACTAGGCTAACGACCACAGGGGCCTTTTTAAGCCTAGCCATGCATCTCAAATCTCTGACAAGTTCTGATGCCCTTGATAAGTGTAAACATGGGCCTGGGAGATGAACTAACAGAGATAGGATAGGCACATTTCATATTAGTACTCTGACTCAAGACCTTGACACAGGGCTCAGTAAATTAACTACTATGAAGCTGCAGTAGTAAGATATTTCATAACTGATGTGTATCTGTACTTATAAAAGACCCCACGAGGTCTCAGTTATTCCAAAACAACAAATGTAGTTTTGGTGCACTTTATCAGTTTGTATATTTGTGCAATGATGTGACTGGTTGCTTTCAGTGTTGGTATGTGTACACGTGCCGTGCCACACTGTTACTGAAACATGCCCACTACAGAATTGGTCCTGCTGCCATTTAATACTGTATGTAATACTTGACATGTGCTTTAGTATAAGTAACAGGCATACAGTGTCATGTTCAGCAATGGATGCGCTTATATTCTCCATTCAGCATCATGGCAGCACATACTGTGATATGTACTACTTCATCATGTGTGCCCTATTGCACTGCATGACTGTCTGTTATGCCACCACACAGCACAGGATACATGTGTAATGAAAAACTTCATATGTTTGCAGCACACAGCTTATAGGTTCATAGGTAGATACTATGCTATTGGCCCTAGGGCCTATATAAGCCTAGCCAAAAAGGTACCCTGGCTTTCATAGGTAGGTACTAGGCTATCTGTCCGAGGGCATTTTTAAGCCTAGCCAGAGTGTGTCAGCTTTCGCTGCGCCATTGATTAATTAACTGAGCTTCTGTCAAGCAGAGCCAATGAAGTGATCCCAGGGGTGTATGTTCTGTTACCCAACCACTCGTCAAGGCTTCTCTTGAAGAGTGTTAGTGAGGGGCCCTGCCTAATGTAGTTAGGAATTTTGTTCCAAAGCATGGGGAGTCTCTGTGACAGGAATCTATCCCTCCAGCATGTTCTATTTATTATTGTGGCGAGGTTTAGCTCACTGGAGTGCGTGGCTCACAGTGACTTGGATTTCTTTAGGTGGGGAATGTCCATCAATTTTGAGTTGGACATGGCTTTGTAAGTCAGGCAGAGATCACCTCTGAGTAAGCGATATGCCAATGAGTACAGCTGGAGTTTTTTCAGTCAGGCTGCATAGGACATATGTTTGAGGCCAGTAATCCTCTTGGTGAGGTGCTTTTGCGATCTTTCCAGCTGTTGGAAGTGTCTTGTGAGGTATATTCCAAATGGGGCATTGTACTCTATGATGGGTCTGATGAGTGATGAGTAGAGGGGCACTATAACCTCTTTATTTCTAGATGCGAACCCTTAGTAATTAGATGGGCCACATAGAAGGATTTCCTAACTACTTTGGCAATACGATTGTCAAAAGAGAGATTACTATCTACCTGGGTCCCCAGATCTCTTATTACCTCTTCTGTATTAAGGGGGCTGCTGCCTATGTGGCAATTTGTGGGTGTTTTGTTTTTCCCAAATGGGATGACTATGCATTTTTTGGCATTTAGCTTGAAACCATGACTTTGACACCAGGTGTCTGTCTCAGTAAGGCCTTTTTGAAGGATGTCCGTGTCAGCCAGAGTCAATTATGGCTCCCAGTTTGCAGTCATTGGTAAACTTGGTTAGCCATAGTCCTCCTGTGTTTGCCTGTATTTCTGAGAAATATATACCGAACAGTAGGGGTCCCAGAACCGAGCCTTGCGGGACACCACTTGTGACTGGTTTAGAGTCGGACCTGGAGCCCGTTATTCTTACCGTGTGAGTTCTGTCTGTAAGCCAGTTGGGCAACCCATCTTGTGATGTAGGGGTTTATGTTCAGGCTGGTGAGTTTTTCTATAATAACTGAGTGAGGAATGGTGTCGAACGCCTTGACGAAATCAAGGTAGGCTGTGTGAACCACCTTTCCCTCGTCTATGGCCTTGGTGACTGTCTTGAAAAAGTCAATCAGGTTTAGTAGGCATGATCTGCCCTTAACAAAGCCAAACTGGGTTGGGTCAAGTGTCTGGAGGTTCCCAATGTCTTTGTTAATGAGCTCCATGATGATGCACTCCATAGCCTTGCAGACCAGGCTAGTCAGGCTTATGGGGCGATAGTTACCAGGGTCAGTTGTGGCCCCTCCTTTGTGGAGCGGAATAACCGTTGCTGTGCACCATTCTATGGGCACGTATCCTGTGGAGAGGCTGAGGTTGAACAGCGTGTTTAGGTAGGGGGGTTAGTTCATTCTGTAGTTCATGCAAGACGCAGCCTGGGACACCATCGGGCCCCATTGATGCTGTGTTTTTGGCTTTTGAAAGGGCTGTTTTCACCTGTGCTTCTGTGATTTCTGGGACACTACACTTTTCCGGTATTGTTGTGGACCCTTTTGAAGGTGAGAGGGAGGTGAAGTTTGCACTGAATCTATCTGCCAGGATGTTGGCAATATCAGTAGGTTCAGTATATTTTGTGCTATTTTGCACTAGCTCAGAGCATATCTGTGAGTTGCCACTTAGATTCTTGACATAGCTATAGAAGGCTTTGTGGTTATCTTTTGAATCCTTGGCTATTTTTCTTTCAAAGTTAGCCTTGGATGATTTTATGAAGGACCTTAGTTTCTTACTGATACTGATCAGGGATGTCTTTCCTTCTTGGGATTTGCTTTTTTTCTGAACTAGTTTCCTCCTTCTGTTGTATAACCTGTTTATGGCAGTGGTCCACCAGACTGGTTTCCTTCTCTTAGGGGAGTGAGTCTTGGTCTTGCTAGGGATGGCATGATCCATGCATCCTTGTAGGTGCTCATAGAGTGCAATTGTAAAGGATTCTGCATCTTGGGCAGTGTTATCCTTTAGTGTGGGGGCTGTGAAACTTACCATCTCTACCTTAAGTAAGGCGAAGTTTGCTTTAGAAAAGTTTTTCACTGTGGTTTCCTTGGTTGGGGGTTGTGGTGGGGTCTGGACATCCAGGGTGATTAGTTTATGGTCTGATCTAACCAGTGACAGGTTGACCTCCGGTACGGAACACCTGTCACCCATGTTGATGATGATCAGGTCCAATATGTTGTGGCCTCTGATAGGGGAGTTTATCAGCTGATCCAGGGCATTTGAGTTGATAAATTCCAGGAAGCGCTGAGCCTGGGAGTTTGTACTCAAGTAGTTTTCCCAGATAGGGTAATTGAAATTGCCCAGTATCAGGGCATTCGGTAGGACCTTCATGTTTTCCAGTGTCTCCAGAAAGGTGGAGTGGTGGTCCTGGGTCATGGAGGGTGATCTGTAGTAGGCCACAATTTGCATTGCAGATTTGCCCGATGTTAGTTGCACATGGATGATCTCAGAGGTATCATGCTGCACCACTAACCTGGAGGTGTGCATATCCTTGATGAATATGGATACACCCCCTCCTTTTATGTTTCAGTCCGTGTTCTGTGGACGAAATGTGTGATATGAGTTGTAGCCCAGTAGTGCTGGAGTGCTCTCTGGAGCCTTGAACTAGGTTTCAGTTACTGCACAGATGTCAGCGTTCTCCATACTTAGGAGTGCTTCGAGCGCATGCATTTTGTGATTTAAACTCCTGGCGTTGAGTAGCATAACCCTCATTTTTTTACTTGTGCTGTTTACATCTGTTTTAAGTGTATTTTTACTGTTTTTGCCTTATCTTTTCAAAAAAAAAAAATTCTTATTTCCCAGCCTTTCTAAGCTAGTATAGTCCAGTTTTCAGGCTAGTGCTGAATTCAGGGCTGTGTTACAAGTTTCTGAGTTGCCCATACCTTACTTGGATAGAGGGAAGTTTCTCTGGAGGGTGATCTGTAGCAGGCCACAATTTGCCACCCAAGAAATTTATTTTCCTTTGCCTCTGTCGAGCAGAGCCACAGAGGTGATCCCCAGGGTGAATCTCCTTTTTCCCATACTCCACAAACTGACCAAAGGCACTTTGAGATGCAAGTTCAGTAAGTTAGTAATCAGATTTCATAATAACATGCCACTATTGAGACCAGAGTGCATTGCACTGTGAAATAAATAGTGATAGGGCCCAAATACAGACCCAGTGTAAGGTACTCCAGCTAGGAGAGATGACTGGCTGGTTTATAGTGCAGGTCTTTAGGAAGGAGTTTCAGTTTTTAGGCCACTTTGCACCACATCACACGTGACTGCTTCAGATACTGCATGCTGGTCAACAAGAGTCAGGAGCCATGGTGTCGCAGGTACAGTGATCTAAACCAAACTTAACTAAACAGCTCACACATTGACAAATAGAAGCAGTTGGGTATCTTGGCCATTAAGTGGCAAAATTAGCATGTGGTATCCACTGCATTGGCTGCAGCTGGCAAATGAAGCCAAACTTGTTGCACCTGGATACTCAGCAATAACTTCTTCCCACTGGAGAAATGATACTTTTCCCCTAAAGTGATTACACTTTTCCCCAAAGTGTGACAATTCATTTAGACCACATAATAAAGAGATACAGAGGGTTTCCACTACAAGGGAGTACCAGGCAGGGCAGAAAGAAACATTTCTGTGTTATGTTGAAGTTCACTTGGTTCCAATTACACCAATGGACTGCACTGAAATAGTACTCAGTGAGTCTGGCACTGATGCAAGGTAAATGAATCCTGTCATATATGACTTCCACTTTATGGGTTTGTTGAGTGCGTGTTAGCATACCTGCAGAATCTGTGCCAAAACAATATACTGAACAGAGTTTTACTCTTCGGACAGAATGCCTACATTTGCAGTGCTGCTACATAGATACACTCCTCACATTAGTTCATAGGTTCATAGGTTCATAGGTTTATACTAGGCTATCTGCCCGACGGCATTTACAAGCCTAGCCCATCGTTTTGTGGCTTACGCCACCCCTTTAGTATGGGGAACTATACCCATTATTTTGCTGTGCCTCTGTCGAGCAGTGACACTGAGGTAATCCCTGGGGTATATCTGCGATCTCCCATCCATTGGTCAAGATTTCTCTTGAACAAGGCCAGTGCTCTGCCTCACATGTACTGGGATTTTGTTCCACAGCATAGGAGTCTTTGGGTAATGAATCTATCCCTCCAGCATTAATAGCCGTGTCGAGGTTTAAGTCTCCGCCTTGTGGCTCTGATGGATCTAGATTTTTGAGGTGAAGCATATTCATCAAATCTGGGTTTGACATGGCCTTGTATGTTAGGCAAAGGTCACCTCTGGAGCAGGTAAGCGACTGAATAGAGCTGGAGTTCTTTCAGTCGGGCAGCATAGGACAGATTTTGAGACCCTTTATCCTTTTGGTGAGGAACTTTTGTGGCCTCTCCAGCTGCTGCAGGTGTCGGGTCAGATACATCCCAAATGGGGCATTGTACTCAATCATTGGTCTGATGAGTGATGAGTAAAGGGAGACTATGACCTCCCTTGATCTAGATGAGAATCCCTTCATGATAAGGTGGGCAATGTAGAAAGTCTTCCTAACTACTTTAGCTACATGGGTGTCGAATGACAGACTACTATCAACCTGGGTCCCCAGGTCCCTGATAACTTCTTCTGTGCTCAGTGGATTGCCACCTATTTGGTAGCTAGGGGTAACCTTGTTTTTCCCAAAGGGTATGATTATGCATTTTTTGGCATTTAACTTCAGGCCGTGGCTCTGGCACCAGTTATCCGTTTCTGTGAGACCCTTCTGAAGGATATCTGTGTCAGATGTGTTTAGTTTGCAGTCATCTGCAAACTTTGTCAGCCATAACCCTCCTGTGTTTGCTTGTACTTCAGAAAAGTAGATGCCAAACAAGAGTGGGCCCAGGACTGAGCCCTGTGGGACACCACTTGTGACAGGTTTTGAGTCTGACATGGCGCCAGCAACTCTGACCCTGTGGGTTCTGTCACTCAGCCAGTTTGCAACCCATCTTGTGATGTATGGGTTAACATTTAAGCTGATGAGTTTTTCAATGATACCCGAGTGGGGTATTGTATCAAGGCCTTAGCCAGATCGAGGTAGGCTGTATGGACTGCCTTAATGGCTTTGGTGACTGTTTCAAGAAGTCAACCAAGTTTAAAAGGCATGATCTGCCTTTGACAAAGCCAAACTGGGTTGGATCCAAAGTCTGCAAATTCCCTATGTCTTTATTTATGAGGTCCATTATGATCCTCTCCATGGCTTTGCAGATAAGGCTTGTCAGGCTAATGGGCCGGTAATTTCCAGGGTCGGTGGAGGCACCGCCTTTGTGAAGTGGGACCACAGTTGCAGTCGCCACTCCTGGAGGCACGTATCCAGAGGTAAGACTTTGATTAAACAGCTGTCCTAGCTGTGGGTTTAATTCCTCATTGAGTTCGTGGAGCACACAGCCGGGGACACCATCAGGTCCCATGGATGCTGTGTTTTTTGCTTTGGAGAGAGCAGTTCTCACTTGGGCGCTGGAGATGTTTGGGGGCTGCAATCGTTTGGTATAGATATCTCTCCTTGTTTGCACTGAACCTGTCAGCCAGTATGTTGGCAATGTCTGTAGGATCAGTAATCTTCACATCATTTTGAACTAGTTCTGAGCATATCTGGGAGTTTCCTCCTAGGTGTCTAACATAGCTAAAGAAGGCCTTATGATTGTCTTTTGAGTCTTTAGCTATTTTTCTCGAAATTTGCTTTGGATGATTTTATGAGAGCTCTTAGTTTTTACTTATAGTGATCAAGGGTGTCTTACCTTTTAAGGATTTTGCTGTATCTTGTAGTAGCTTCCTCCTTTTATTGTAGAGTTTGTTTATGGCTGGGGTCCACCAGACTGGACGCTTGCCTTTGGTACTAAGAGTCTTTGTTTTGTTTGGGATTGCCTTATCCATGCAGTCCTGCAGGTGCTGGTAGAAGGCGTCTGTAAGTGATTCAGCGGCTTGAGTACTGTTTTCCACCAGCTCGGGGCCTTAAAGGAGACCACACTAGTCTTTAGAAGTGGAGAAGTTCTTTACTGTAGTCTTTTTATTTCAGGTGGGGTGGGATGAGGACCTCCAGCGAGATTAGTTTGTGATCTGATCTCACCAGTGAGGGTGTTGAACATTGTGCTCCCATGTTCGTGATGATGAGATCAAGTATGTTATCTCCTCTTGTGGGATGGTGACTAGTTGTTCCATGGCATTTGAGTTTATGAATTCCAGGAACTTTTGGGCTAGGGTGTTTGGGCTTGAGTAGTGTTCCCAGTCTATATTAGGGTAATTGAAGTCACCTAGTATGATGGTGTTTGGTGATACATTTATCCCCTCTAGTGTTTTCAGGAAGGCCATGTGAGGTTCCTGAGTTTGTGAGGGTGGCCTGTAACATGCTACAATTTGCAGAGCAGTCTTGCCTATGGTTAATTGCACCTGGATGGTCTCCGATGCATAGTCTTGAGGTGTGGGTGTCCTTAATGAATATGGATACCCCCTCCTTTCTTGGTATTGTCCGGATTTTGGGATGATATGAGGTAAAACCTGATAGCGCTGGGGTGCTCTCAGGAGCCTTGAACCAGGTTTCTGTCACAGCACAGACATCGATGTTCTCCATACTGAGAAGGGCCTGCATTTTGAGATTGAGACTTCTGGCATTGAGCAGCATTACCCTTAGTTTTTCCTTTTTGTGTTCTAGGGTGGTAGGTTTAGAATTTGAGCCTTGCCTAAAAAGGCACTATGGGGTGGCAAGAGCCTTTGCCAATATCCGAATCCCAGGGTGACAGGTGCAAGCCATCCCTTGTCCAGCATGTCATCCCAGGCAGACAGATACTGGATCCCCTTTGAATGACACCAGTGTTTAAGCCAATTGTTAAAGCTGATCATCTTATCTCTGTATTGTGGCATCACTCTTGGTGAAGGTAGGATACTGCTCAAGGTCAGGGTCATACCTGCCTGGGCTACATAGTCAGAGAGCTCCTCAATGTCTCTTTTCATGTAGTCCACAATGACTGAGTCATATTTGTACTTGCTGTTGAGAGACCTGAGTGCTTGCGTTATGTGGATTCTAGCGCCCGACAGGCAGCTTACTGTGACCTTCTCCTTACTCAGTCTGGTGAGCGGGACATCAGTGTGTCTGACTATGGAGTCACCAATGACTAGTGTGTCTGGCATTGTGTTTGGCCTTAAGGGCTGTGACTGTTTGACACTCTGACTGTGAGGTCTATGTGTTGCAGGTGTTGTGTTCTGAGGTGGTGGTTGTTTGGGTGTCTGCTTTGGTGGCCTCTGCTGTTTTGGTAGATTTTTGATCAGAGCCAGTATGTCTTTGTGTGTTTATGTGTATGATTTGAGGTTGTAATGGTGCTATGTGAGACTGGGTCTATAGTGTGTGTGGTAACCTTCTCCTCCTGACTGGTCTTGCCAGTCCTGTGTTGAGAGAGCTCAGCCTCCAGTTTGGCCGTATAGTTGCATCTCGCATGTATTTGTGTTTTGTGGGAGGAGGAGAGGGTTGTCTGTGTACATGAGGCAATTGTAACATTGCCTCAGTATTCAGGTTCACCAGCTGAGCAGGAGAGGACACTAGCAACTGATCCACATGCTAGAAGGATAGACAAAAACTTTAAAAAGATTCAGGGAATGGGGGTTACCTTTTGGGGTACTATCTATGACAAGAGTGCCGTATCAAGGTAATAAGTACTGTAGGAGCAAGTGCTAGGTTTAACAGATAGAGAATAGTCTACTTGGAGTCAAGTGGAGATGATCTTTTTAGTTATAGGATAAGCTGATTAGATCAGTAGTATAGTTCGAGGAAGGTAGTTTTAAGGGAAAATTTGAAGAGTGGACTTTAGGTAGCCCGAGTTTAACCCTAACCTGCTCACCGCCGCCTGTGTGCAACAGTGGGCAGCTCGCTCTTAAATATCAGCTTAACGCCGCGCTTACGCTTTTATACCAGGGGCTGGAAAAGCTAGAAACTGGCCCAACAATAAACTACTAGTTACTGGCTGAAACCTCACAAAACTGGACAAAGGCAGCTCAATGCTTCCCACTCCCACTGGTAAGCAAGGTAACTTCCTCTCCCAAATAAGGCAAGGAAACAGTACACAGGAACTACAACCAAAGCCCAGGAATCAGCAACTCTGAAACTGGACTAAACTAGTAAAGCAGGAAAAACAAGAGATATTTTTTTCTTTTTTTTTTTTTTTTTTTTTTTTCACAGAACAGGCAGAAACAGGTACAGCAAACACTTATAAATGCTATGAATCAGCTACTACAGCTTACACAGAAGAATTTGCTACAAATACAGTCAAATAGTAACAAACAAGGATTCCAAGTGCAATATTAAGTTAAATGCAGTAAAACAGCTTCAGTGTAACAGAAAGGCAGGCTAAATACAGTCGCTAGGTATTCAGATGTGGAAAGCAACAAAATTATACTTAGTATCAAGAAAATTCAGCTCAGAAGGGCAGAGTCCAGCCTCTCCTCCCACAAGAGTGCAGACCGCAATCCTTCCTAACGTAAAATAACTGGCCTGAAGCCCAAGTGCTTAAACCAGAACTAATACACTTTTAGAATAACAGACACTGAGCTCTCAATCAGCAGTTCCTAACCTAGAAGGATGTAAGCTGCCTGTCCTGCCACCACAGTGCAGGCCACAAACCTTCCTAATGTAAAACAACTGGTCTGAAGCCCAAGTGCTTAATCCAAAAGACTTAGAAATGATAGCTACACTTTAATCAAGTTACTACCAGCAGTAATAAATACAACTGAATACTTTAAAAATGCCTGGATTAGTGCTCAAGTTATACAAACAAAGCTAGATTCAGCAGGTCTGGATCTAGTCTATCAGTTCAAATATGCAGGCACTATAAGCTTTAACCAGAAATTCCCAGCTCAGAAGGACAGAGTCCAGCCTCTCCTCCCACAAGAGTGCAGAACACGAACCCTCTTAATGTAAAATAACTGGCCTCAAGCCCAAGTGCTTAAACCAGAATTAATACACTTTTAGAATAACAGACACTGAGCCCTCAATCAGCAGTTCCCAACTTAGAAGGATGTAAGCTACCTGTTCTGCCACTACAGTGCAGACCACAAACCTTCCTAATGTAAAACTGGTCTGAAGCCCAGGTGCTTAAACTAAAAGGCTTACAATGAGTTACACCAAGCAGTAATAAATACAATTGAGTACTTTTAAGATGTAAGAAAAACACAAATACAGTATATATATTTTTTTTTTTTTTTTTTTTTTTGAAAGAAGGAAAGAGAGAAAGGAGTAGCAGAAACTAAGCTGATTGGTGTACTGGGTAGAATGAGGTAATGATGCTAGACTGGGAGGAGGGTCCCAGATCAAATTTACAGCCACCAACTATAAAAACACTATACCAACAGGGAGGAGCTGAAAAGCAGCAGTGAACCTTTAAATGAAAGTTTTAAATAGCTAAAGGAGCCACTAGAAAAAAGAGTTTAACTGCAACAAGTTTTCATAAACAAACAACCCAACAGATGCTTAATAAGGGTGGACAATTTCCAGTTAATACCTCACACACAGTGAAACTAGCTAGAAAAATACACAGTACACAAAGTGCTATAAACAACAAAGAAATAAAGAACAAAATAAACAAAACCATAAGCTCACTGTAAAATGGCTGAACACTCACAACTGAGCTTCTTAGGTAACAGAAAGTTGAAACCTGAGACAGTTTTTAAGAAAGAAAAGTCCAGGAGACCTCAGTCAGCCAATGACCTCAAACAAGTCCCTCTCACTGAAATGCCTAATGGCTTTGGCTAAAACAAGATGTCCCTGAATTATGTACTCAGACACACAGCCTCCACAAACACTAGGCCCAAATACAAGCCTGAATATGGAAATGCTACAAATATCCACACTACTTAGAACAAAAGCTGAAAAGCAGCAGTGAGCCTTTAAATGAAAGTTTTAAACAGCTAAAGGAGCCACTAGAAAAAAGAGTTTAACTGCAACAAGTTTTCATAAACAAACAACCCAACAGATGCTTAATAAGGGTGGACAATTTCCAGTTAATACCTCACACACAGTGAAACTAGCTAGAAAAATACACAGTACACAAAGTGCTATAAACAACAAAGAAATAAAGAACAAAATAAACAAAACCAGGATACTTAATGTTATATATTGTGATAAGCTCACTGTAAAATGGCTGAACACTAGGTAACAGAAAGTTGAAACCTGAGACAGTTTTAAGAAAGAATAGTCCAGGAGACCTCAGTCAGCCAATGACCTCAAACAAGTCCCTCTCACTGAAATGCCTAATGGCTTTGGCTAAAACAAGATGTCCCCAAATATCCACACTACTTAGAATGAAAGTTTTAAACAGCTAAAGGAGCCACTAGAAAAAAGAGTTTAACTGCAACAAGTTTTCATAAACAAACAACCCAACAGATGCTTAATAAGGGTGGACAATTTCCAGTTAATACCTCACACACAGTGAAACTAGCTAGAAAAAATACACAGTACACAAAGTGCTATAAACAACAAAGAAATAAAGAACAAAATAAACAAAAACCAGGATACTTAATGTTATATATTGTAGATAAGCTCACTCTGATATAAAGTACCAGTGTACTCCGTTATCTCAGGTGTGACATACAACAGCACTTTGAGATACGGGGCTAGCATACACCTACAAGTCACAAGTTGCGGTCATCGTTTCTTCTCTGTCCTGCAGCATTTTAGTCAATGTTATCAATAGTTTTCATACTTAGTTTTTCTCTGCATATGCTTAAATCATAGCTATAAAGCAATACCATGATACTGCAGATTCTGTTTACAAGCAGAAAATGCCCTTGGGCATGATATTATAGTCAGTGACCCATCAGGGGTCCTCCTATTGCTCCATATGTGCCCAGCATCGAGGCTGTACTGCATCCCAGCTGCATGAGTGCTAAACATTATTTTCCCTGCCAAACATGTATGTATTAGATTACAACAGACATTCTACTGTAAACATGTCTTATATCTTCATTTACGTGTTTCCCAACAGCCTCCTTCCTCCTGCTCTCATCTTTCACATCTCATACTGACAAATCCTATTATCATCACTCTGCCTGATGAATACCTCTATACTCTATATGCCTTTCTCAATATCTCCATGTTAAGGTCTTCTACATCATACCCCCCCACACACACACACACACTTTCCTTGACGCTCCTTTGTTCTTAAATGTTTCATCATTGTTTTCGTATGTTCCTCTTTCTACCTACACTCATTTCTGTAAAAGTGAACCCTTAACTGTATTTTCTTACAGTTTTGCCGAGGGTTAATTGCATGTGTCTGTGGCAGATTTTCCAGGTGTACTGCACGTATCATCATTCTGACCTGCTTCACACAGTTGCGTTTGTTCCATCCCTACATTAAACATTGTTATAGTAATTGTCACAGCTGCACTCCTGGATATAATCTACGATTTGCCCCATCCACTGCTCTTTGAATACAGCCCCACAGCCCTTGTTGCCTTTCCCCTTTTGTCTTCCCTTCTTGTAAGTAATGTCATTGCCTGTGTAATGCATTGGCACTCACCATTCACTAGCATTGACTTCACACATCATGTTTTACTTGTTCACCTATTCCTGTGCTACATCCTTGTACTGATATTACCTTGGCCTTGCACCTGCTGGTGATAACCTGTCATTCTAGCTTTGTAGTACCATGCATCATCCTGATGCTAGTTTATTAGATTTAATATTCATTTCCTGAACATTCTGAGAACCACTGCCTCCATCTACAAATTCTATGCTCCACTTTCATTAGCAGGGTCTGTCACATCAACAAGGGCATCACTTTTCCCACTGCTGTACCTATTAAGTGTCTAGTGCTCTTCCAGGGGCCCTTCATTTGCACCTGTGCACAGCAGTACAGCTAGCATATGTGACTCCCCATATAGGACACTCATAATATTTAGCTTACATGTCAAAGCTCTCTGACATTACAGTAGCTATTGCAGCACAATTGAGTTGTACAGAACCTGTCTGTGCTCTAGAGCTCTCCGAAATTACAGAAGAGGAGCTGCTGAACCATTAAACTGTATGGTACCTTTCCATGCTGTACAGCTCTCTGACATTACAGTAGCAGAGCTGTGCACTACAGCTCTCTGACATTAGAGCAGCTGAGATGCAGCACTGCTGAGTTGTCTATGCTCTAGAGACGCAGGCTGGAAATGAGTCAGGGAAAGTTTGCACGGCTACTTCTGTCTAGCATTTACATTTCCAGAATCACATTGTTTAACTTTAGTATAGTGCATCCCACAAAAACAGTTAATTTATACCCCACTCAGACAGTTTTGTTAAACCCTACTGTTGTTCTTGGAGGTAATTTAAACACAGGACCACTAGATGTTATTAAAACCAAATATGGCAAGGTTGGAAAAACATTTGCCAAATTAACAAAATGTCACACATGCCAATTCAAGTACACAAAATAACTTTTTCAGAATTAAAGTTATTTTCGCAAGGTGCATTTCCCCCTGTACTCTCCATACCCCCTCCCCCACCAAAACTGCCACTACATAAACATTGCAGTGTTATTACTTGGAAAGCATTAAAATCATACATGCGCTTGATTTACCATGAATTGTTGCATTTTAAGTAGTACACTAGTAGCTTATCTGATTTCAGAGGAATTCAGTTAGCCATTTTATTCTACTGAAAAAATCACTTCCCCAAGCTGATTTAAGAAGTGCAGAGTGGGTGTCTGACCTGGAACAGAAATGCTGTTTTTCATCCCTTCTTCCTCTGCTGCAAGTGAAGCTGTAGCTGCTTCTTCATTTTCCCTCCTGCACTGGATGCCAAGACACAGCTCAGAAACCCCTTTGTTGACATCTGCAGGACACTCCGCTTCTTTTTGTTTGCCTTCCATTACAGCTGACTTGTAGTAATTACTGTAGCTGCAAAATAAATAATAAGATGTAAAGATTCTGCTCATAGTGATCAAAATATATTATTATGACCTTAAAAGATTTTTTTTTCTTTTTTTCTAACTCAGAATGTAAGATGCTGCCAGCCGTGTTTTTGGAAAATATAAGGTAATGGGAGTTCTGAAATCTGCTAAACTGTAACAGTTAGAACACACATTATTCAAGACTGTTTTTGTACCAGCCTTCCTTTGTAATAAAGCAATACAAAAAGTATTGTCCACACAAAATTAAACAGATGAAAATAATAAAGCTTCTTAGCTGGCACTCTGTACATAGATAGCTTTAGACTGAAAGCTGCAATCTGCAGCACTCATTGTCTCATAATCAGTTATAAGTTACAGACCTTTCTTGCTTTTGGTTAAATGTCCAAGTTGGGAGATAAAACAGAGGCACACTTGTATTTATTGGTGATGCCCATTAATGCGCCAGTGGAATCAGTGAAAGATAGGAAAACATTTTATGCTATCCGGCACCATTCTTCAAATGCTGCAGTCTAATATTACAACACAGGAAAGAGGAAACTCCTGTTAGCTAAGCATTTTATTGGTCCAGAGCCTAAATGGGTGTATCATTCAAAATGAAAGTAGAAGTGACATGCTGTAGAAATATAACAAATACAAACATAAATGCCTTGTGTTTTACTGTGAAACTTACGCAGAATAAACACGTTTAGGTACCTCTGTTCTCAACTCATCTTAACTTTGCTAGACTGTTGTTAGCTTTTGATAAATGAAGCACAGACAGGAACTGTTTATAGTCTGCAGGAAACAGTTAATCAATGTAGCTACAACACAGCAGAACTCTAAAGGCACTAGTCTTTGCAGAATTCAATCGTGTTACAAGTAACACCAATTAAACTCCTAAATAAAATGTGAATTTGTTTATACTTGGTGCAGTAATTTTTTGATGAAAAACTGTCACGTGAAAGTAACTTTAAAGAATTAAATATGAGCTGACTGACAGATAGGGTTGCCAACTGTCCTGTTTTTCCCAGGATGTCCTGGATTTGGCCATCTGTGTCATAGGAAGGATCTTCCCAGGACACCATATGTCCTGTTTTTGGCACAGCTTAGCACAAGTTATTATAACTTACTAAGTTTACTCATAATCACTGTTTAAGTAATGTGTAGTAAGTCAAGTTGTATCAGTATCAGAACTGTGCATGCCTGCCCACACCATCTCACCCAAATCCTTAGACCTCAATGCCCACAGCAATTTGCTGACAGCCCTACAGGCCCATTCATCACACATGCACTTTGTTCCTTTACAAAATTACAACTGAGCCTATCATGGAGGAGCCCGTGGTCTTACTCGCCAGACCAACAACCTGTCAGCAGCATTACTAACTTGTTCCAATGAAATGAATAACAGTGCGCTAATTGAGACATTATATTATGCACTTATAACGCTGTTTACTTGAGAAAAATGTAAAACCAGCAAAAGACTAAAGGCAGCCATCCCAGTCGTAATAATCTGAGATGCAGTAACGCATCTGCACCGTGACTGTCCGGATCTGGAACCTGTTTATTTAGCAGAATATTTCTGTGGTGTGATGATGCTTGGGGCTCCTGTACAAAGTAACTGTTCCTGGTTGTAACCCTCAGTGATGGGATGTCCACCACAGAAATTGAGCACTCAGTTTGCAGAAAGGTAAGGTAGTAATGTATAAACGCATTGTTCTGTCTATACAGTCATACATATACGTGCGTGTGATATAAAGCATATAAGGTTAACACAGCTTTCTGGAGCAGTAGGTCAAGGGTAGCCAGGTAGGGGATTTGTGGGTTGAAGATGCAGCATATTAAGCAAGTGTCTCCTTTAACTTGCTGATGTCAAAACTAGTTAATTTGTTTTCTTCTGTTTGCACTACGTGTCCTAAGGATGGAAGTGTGCCAGATATTAACCTCAGGTCCTCACTCAAGTTGCTAAACATATGTGCACAGCAGAAAATACTAGTCTTTATTTTTAACTTGAACAGCGTGGGTGTGGACAAAAATAAACTCGTCGCACTCGCACTTCATTGTACAGTGTATCCAGCGTGGGTGTGGACAAAAATAAACTCGTCGCACTCGCACTTCATTGTACAGTGTATCCAGCGTGGGTGTGGACAAAAATAAACTTGTCGCACTCGCACTTCATTGTACAGTGTATTATGGGAAACTTGATTTGCATTTGACTCCATTATTTTTACATAGTTTCTTTTTTTTCAATTTATTGTTTATTATTTTTCTGCCAAAAAATGCTCAGCCTAGAAGAAACATCTGCAAGCTCACTTGCAGCAATGGTCATTCTGACAGCACCGTAACAGTCAGCAAGCGATTATTATGCATTTATTTATGCATTTGGTTATTTATTAAATATACAAACCTGGTTAACAATGAGTTATTTTTTGACTGCACCTGCACCTTCTGTACTAAAGTTACTTGTTTTCATATGACTGTAATTTGTATTCAAACATATTTGGCACTTTTTTAAGTTGTCAAGGCTATGTTCTTACTGCTAACCAACTGTCTGCATCACGGATTTTTAAGTTAGAAAGAATTGCCTTCGTAATCGCTATAGCGAGGGGTACAGAGCTATCTTGAGTGAACTTTATTCTTTGCTTCCAAATCAGGACTAATCCACTAGTTGATTCAGTTTTGTGCACAGTTTTACTGTTTTTTTTTTTTCAAAACGTGGTTACAGTATTATGCTTGTGAGTGTGTATGTGTGTGTATTACATCATTATCTTCCAAAATTAGATGTTGTATTAGGATATATTGGGTCATCAGGTGACTGTGTGTGAATTGCTGTAACGAGGCTGACTGAAAAATGTACCGTTAGTCCAGATGTACTCTAAAAGGGCGTGTTATCAATGTCTATAGGTAATTGGGATTTGCAATGGGGATAGCAGAAGCAGAGTCGATTGTGCGCTGAAAATAAGATCTGGACCAGACTGCTTTGTAAAAACCCAAATGTTCTCTCAAGCAAACAAATGCGCACTTGTGTTAAACACATTATAACAGGGTGGCACTGTCATGTTGTGTTTGGCTGAGCAGGCATTCCATTGATACCGCAAATAAGTTTACAGTAGTTGGAGAAAGACAGCCCTGGGAAAGCTCATTGGCTAGAAAGTAGAACCGCGTGAGTAAGAGCCTGAGGCTATAGGGTCTTACCGAAGAGTTTGCGTGAAGTGCGGGACTTTCCACAACTTCCCCTTTGTCGAATGGATGCTTCACTCTTACTAAAAACTGATGTTGTAGCCTGACGCAATGTTTTTGCATAGCAGTCACACAATCTGATATTGTTAGCTGATCTACTTGTGGGTTCACTGGAAATGGATAAGTTATTATGCAACTGAAGGTAGCATGACTAGTGCAGAAACTGACGGAGAATGTAATGATTTGCCAAACACTACTCCACCTAAAAAGAAAGCAAAGAGGTTGTCACAGTATCGTCAAGAATGGCAGACAGAATTCTCCTAGTGTGAAAAAGTTCACAGCAATGTCTTCACAAATTGATGCACATTGTGTAAGAAGTAGGTTTCGTTGCTTATGGTGGCAAAGGTGACATAGTAAATTATAGACATTTGAAAAGTCATCAGAAAGCTCAGATTGCTGCAAACACTGCTGCCACTGACATTTTTTTCAAGAAGAAGTCAACGACAGTAGCAGGAATTGACAAGCAGGCAACGGTTGCAAAACTGCGTGTTTGCCACACTGTACGTCACCACATCTCCTACAATGCTGCTGACTGTGGTGCTAAACTGGACCACTTGTTATATCAAGACTTGGCTACTGCTAAAAAGACAGCATGTGGTCGCACGAAAGCAGAAGCACTGGTGACTGATGTCATTGGCCCAAAGTCAGCGGAGTCCATTATGAAAGACATTACTGGTGGCAATTATATTCGATATTCTGTGTCAACTGATGCATCTAATCTGAAGAACAGAAAAATGTTTCTGGTCTGCATTCAATATTTTACTGTTGAAACAGGTTTAAGTAAAAAACTTTTAGACTTTGTTGAGCTTAATGATGAGCATTCTACCTCTATCGCAGACATGCTAGTTAAAGTTCTTTCAGATAATGGCCTTGATATTGCATGCATGTCTTCTTATTCAGCCGATAATGCAAGTGTGAACTATGGTGCAAAGCAGTCTGTGTTTACTGAGCTGTTGAAAAGAAACAGTAATATTCTGAAGACAAACTGCAATGCTCATGTGATACACGATACCTTGAAAAACTAATTGATGAACTTGACTGTGATGTAGAAACAATGGTTAGCAGCATTTACAGTCATTGCAGTGTATCTGCTAATAGAAGAACCTAGTTGCAATTTTTTTTGACTTTGTATACTTAGAATATCACGAGTTGTTGAGGCATGTACCAACAAGCTGGTTGTCTCTGGGTCTAGCTATTGACAGATTACTTAATTCATGGCCTGCCATTGTGTCCTACTTTGCATCTCTTGGTGAAGATTGCCCAAAGAGAGTTCATATGCATCTGGGAATAGAAAATAATATGTATGACTGTGAAGCAGTAGAGACAAACATTAAAAAAAGCATACTTATGTTTTGTCCAAAACATGAGGGTGTTTTCTTTAATGAATGCAAAGTGGCGTGCAGACCGAAACAGGGCCACTCTAGCACTAATCAAAGCAAAACTGCAAGTTTTCCTTTACTACAACATGAGCTGCTGTAATTTAAATCAGTTTGTTTTGAAAGATGACAAATTGATTTCATCAGCAGCTGGCAGTGAAAAGTACAAATGGAAACGGATTGCTCAGCCTGAGCATTCTGCTTCTTCCACAAGTACTTTAACAGCTCAGGGTCAGCCTGCTCTGGATTCACATGAGGTAGACGTTCAGCTTCAATCAAAGTAATTTGTTTGTTCAACTGACATTGAATAACGTTTGTATTGTATTGACTATATCTTTTGCTTACACCTCGATGTTATTGGTTTATTGTTTTTTTGCTGTTTTCCAATGTGAATGACTATTAGCAATTTAGCAGTTAGCCTAACTGTCTGTGTGGACTGGCTACTTGAAAATAACAGTTTTGAGCTATAAATTCTTGCATTCAAGTGTTGTTTTTTTGGGGCTCAAAATGTACTAAAACTCACCTATGTGCATCTGTCGTTTAAAAAATGTTTCCAGGGGCTCAGTGCCCACGGACCCCCAGGGGGAGCCTGGGAGGGGAGGGGAAAGACAAGGGGAGAGGAGGGGAAGGGAAGGAAGTGAGAGGGGAGGGAAGAGAGAGGAGGGAACAGGGTATGGGGGGTGGCAAGGGGCAGGAAAAGATGCATCCTAGATTTTAATTGTGAAAAGTTGGCAACCCTACTGACAGACTGTGAAAAATGGAACATACCAGCCTGGAAGCCTTCAGACTTATAACATAATAGCTGGTGGCTATATATTTCTGTTTTTACTTTTCCATGTTTAGGAAATTATTGTTTTAAATGTACATAACCACTGAGAATCCATGGAAAAAGTCAGCCACTATCTAAAGCACTATGGCATAAAGCTCCCCATCTATGTAAAACAGAGTTCATCCCTGATCCTACTCAAAAGAAACCTTGATCGCCAGATGGCAAATCACAAATTCACCTCCAGTCTGGCCCCCAGTGACTCTGATGGATAGAGGTCAAAGGTAAGTAAATTAATCCCCAACCATAGGTCTCAACCTCTTAAGACGCCAATGCGGAACAAAGACCCTAACAATGTGTGACAAGCAATCAAAATGTGGAACATTCTATTTTCGCACTGCACAAATACTCACCATTTCCATGGAGCCTTGACAAATCTGAGCAGAATCACAGACAAATCCAGAATTAATAAGAAACACTTAAAATATTTCTACTATTACCTTAGATACTGACAATAAGAGAATGTGAATTAATATACATTTTCTGAAATAAAAATTTATAATTCTAATTTGTCATTAAGTGTAAGTCACAATCTTCTTCAAAAGTCACCAGTTTTAGAAAGTATTAAAAGGGACAGATGTAAAACTGGAGTCAAATCAAGGGACTGATCAATACATAAATAAAATAAGGAATGTAAAGTGAATAAAAAAGAAATAACCAAACTCTGACACTTTAACTTTTGCAAACAAACGCTACTCCTGTCTGAGCCGCTTATCTCTCACCAATTAGGGCAACAATGCAGCTTCATTTGAAAATACAAGCCCACAACCCCTCAACAATGGACAATCCAACAGAAACTAAAAATTCAAAGTTATAGCTCCCAGCAGCCCAGTAATAGCACTACCATGACTGTCCCTCTCCCAACTTAAGTGTCAAAGCAAATCTCAGCCCGTTTATAACATCTTTTTAGTTTTCCATCAGGTTGTTTGTTGGTCTGGTACACCATCACTGAGCCCTGACGCATTCCAGTAGCTGTCCAGTACCTAACACTGTATCTCACTGGTAGTTCTATAGCCACACAAACCTCTTAACCTCTTAAAACAAGAAATCCGGACAATGCCATAAATAATGTGGGGGGGACAAAGCCCCAAAAATAGGGGCAATTTTTAAATATTTCTTTTACAAACATAAAAAGTTAATAGGATAACAGGTTTTGCATTTGTATGCATTTGCTGAAGGGAATGAAGTCTGAAATTCAAATGCCTGTCATTATTTTCTGACTTCAGTTCTCAATGCTTTATCATCGATTTACCAGAAAATTTTATTAGGACCATACCAAAAATATGATGCAAAAATCTGTACAGCTGAGAGGAATCCACAGCACTGTTAACTGAATCCTCAGGTCTGGATGAGAAAACCATAAAACCATAATGTCCCTCTGAAATAAAAACAATGATCACTCTCATTCTCATTGTCTTGCAATACCATCTTTTTAAAGTACTGCAGTGGCACTTAAACTAGTAAAGGAACACGACTGGCTGAATTATCTGCATCTTCAGTAGCTACCTTTACCTTAGCGGCACTGACTTGATTGGCTCGTATACAATTCCAATTGGCTGTAACTGCATTATATGAGCCAAAGTGGAGCCAGCACTGTTCAATGCAGAACAGTGGAGCAGTGGGCTAGGTCAATGTTAAATGCGAAGCATTCTGTACGATCTGGACCAATTGATTGCTCAGTCCCGAACTAACATACCCCCCTACATAACCCTTAGATGACTCTTTACTAACATTCCCCATCATATAGGCATCATCCAAGGAGCTCAGGGAGAAAACTGGATTGGGTTGCATGGCTAGGCTTGCAAAGACCTTGGTGGTCATTAGCCTAGTATAAACCTATGAACCTAAAAGGAGCAAACAACCTTCACAGATGTAGTCTAGACTCCAAGATTCTTTAAGAAGCAAGTGATGTCTTAATAGACACAAGATTCAAAGATTATCCAACTCATATTATTTAACTAAAATTGTGACATAATAGCAGAAACACTGACAGAAGATGGAATCAGGGGTGTTGGCAGATGCTGAAGTCTGGGAGGGGTCCAGTGGAGTACTTCGTGACCTGAAAATGGCCTTTTTTTAGTCTTTTTTTATTAATAAAAGAGGTGCACATTCAATATGAGCAGTTGGAATTATATTAAGAATAATTCCACAGATATTCCATGTAAAATAATAAATAAGGCTTTTGCCTTTCTTTGCCCCATTACAAGTCAGGGTGACATGGATATTAATACCCAATGCATGAAATTTGAATAGACCTGTTTGCCAAAAATGGATGACTATTGTAAAGGAGGGAGAAAGGGATTAACAGGCAAAATCAGTAAAATGCTTTGGCTTATGTGTAGTCTTTGAGCATTGAAGTATTAACAATTCTAACTGCTGAGTAATATGCATAAATTTTGAAATAGCCAGGCCACATGGCTTGACTCATTCACAATATAATCTGCATGGTGGAGGAGAGACCAGATGGCTTAGTGGTTAAGGTCTTGCCTCCCATGCACAAGGTACAAGGTTCTATCTTGACCTCCGACCAATGCCTGTTTGGAGTTTGCATGTTCTCCCTGTGTCTCTGTGGGGTTTCTCCCATGTCCAAAAAACATGCTGAGTGTTTCCCTCTCAAAAACTCACCAATGAATGGAGCTGTGGGCAGCAACACAGACTCTACATGGTGCTCTATGGAGGAAGAGTTGTACAGACCAGCCACTTTGGGCATCTACTGTGGTGCGCAGTATCCTCAAGATTGGAGAACAAGGACCACAGGCTGTGCACTGTGGCAGGGCTAGCCACTCGACGGTGTAAAATATGTCTCTAGGAGATTTTGTCTGTTGACTAATGTTGCTAAAAATGGGCATATGTAGTTACCAGTGATAAGTGGGTTGAAGACCGGGCCTACTCTGACACTTGCTAATGGTGGGAGGGGTATATGTACCTCTATTGGCCAGTGTGTGCCTGCCAAACATGAACTGAGAAATGTAGTTTCACTGACAGGATGCAGCTTGGAAGTGGATGATATGATAATACGGAGGAGGCTGGACATCCTATGTATCCAAAAGATGAGATGGAAGGGCAGTGCAGAAAAGACACTTGGTCTGGGATCCAGAGTCTACTACTCATGTGGAGGACAGACTAGAAATGGTGTAGGAATTGTGATAAGAGAGAGGCTTTAGAAGGCAGTAAGGGATATCATCAGAACTAATGACAGACACATGGCCATCAGACTACAGTGTAATGATAGGGCAGTAGTCATAACCTCAGCCTATGCCCCACAGCAGAGTTGTGATAGTGAGGAAAAGAGTGCATTCAGACAGCAGCTGCAGGACATACTAGATAAGGCAGGACAACATGAGTTGGTGTTGATAATTGATTACTTGAATGCACATATCGAGACAGACAGAACAGAATATGAGGACTGCCTGGGTCCACATGGGTGGGGCAGCAGGAATAAAGAAGAAGAAGCCATTCTAGACTTCTGTCTAGCAAATGGCTTGATAGTAGCCAACACATGGTTCAGAAAGACAGACAGTCACAAGATCACACAGCCACAACAACATGCAACTCAGGTAGACTTCCTCCTAATAAGGAAAAGGCACTGGGGTAATCCATGATTGCAAAATCACCCCTGGTCAAACAGTCAGCCCACAGCATAAACCACTAGTTGCCACAATCAGCTGCAAGCAGTGGTCAGAGAAGGCTCTAAGGTCAACAGAGACCAGGCTGAAGACCTGAAAGCTGACTGGAGAGAAAGTACAATTCAAGGAATTACTCAGGGCTCTAGCACCCCAAGAAGAGGAAGAAATAGATGGAGTTGAAGAAGAATGGCAGCACCTAAAAACAGCATGCGTTAGGACTACAGAGAAGATATGTGGCCAAACCTAAGGTATATAAGAAAAGCTGGTGGTGGAATGCAGAAGTCCAGGAAGTCATCAAAAGAAAGGAGGAGTGCAGGAAGAAGTGGGAGATAGAAAAGACTGACCAGGTTAGGAAGGACTACTGGTTGGCTAACAATGAAGCTAAGAAAGAAGTTGCAATAGCAAAGAATAAGGCATTGGAGGCACTGTACCAACTTCTGGAAAGTGACTCAGTAAGGTGCACAAAGAAACTATATCAGGTTGCAAGGCAAAGACAGAAAGATAAGGAAGATAATCAGACACCGTTCATAAGGGATGCCAGCAACAACCTGTTCACCAGTCCAGAGGACATCAAAGGCGGATAGAAGGAGTATTACCAGTAGCTTCTGAATAAAGAAAACCCCACAGAAGCTGTACTCCACCAGAAACAGCCTATGATGAGAGAAGAAGAGGAGCCCACCCTAAAAGATGTAAGAACACCACTAAGGAAGATGAAGTCAGGGAAAGCACCAGGCTCAGATGAGATCACAGCAGATATGATAAAGATGCTGAGTGAGACAGGGGAAAACTGGCTCCTAAGGGTATTAATAGCAGTGTGGAGAGAAAGGTGTATCCCAGATGACTTGAAAATAAGCATACTCGTGCCAGTGTACAAGAACAAATGGGACATCCACAACTGTGGGCAGGACAGAGGCATCAAACTCCTATCGCATTGCATGAAAGTTCTGGAGAAGGTGATTGATAAATGGATACACAGAGTAGTAGAATGTAAGATGGGAGATGAGCAGTTTGGATTCAGAACAGGATGCAGTACAACTGACCTGATGTTTGCATTGAGAGAGATACTTGATAAGAAGCTACAGATGGGGAGAGGGTCCAACTGGACATTCCTAGACTTGGAGAAAGCATATGACAAGGTCCCAAGAAAGCTGATCTGGGCAGTACTGTGGTGGTTTGAAGTCCCAGAAACATTGGTAGAATTAGTACAAGGATGCAATGACTCAAGTACGAACAGAGTTCAGCCTCACAGAGGGGTTCCCAGTGGGAGTGGGTGTACCTCAGGGTTCAGCTCTGACCCCACTGCTATTCATACCGGTTATGGACTACATTAGCAAACAGGTTGGAGGGGAGAGATCAACAAAGCTGCTGTATGCAGACAATGTAACAGTACAGGCAGACTCTGACCTAGAACTTCAGCAAGGGATAGGAGAATGGAATGCAAATCTGAAGGCACATGGGCTGAAACTAAGCACAGATAAGATGGTGGTAATGGCAGCAAATTGGGGAAATCAGAAGAAGCTGAGAATAGAGATAGATGGGAAGATAGTGGAACAGGTAAACAGCTTCAAGTATCTGGGAGGGGTAGTTGATGAGAAGGGTAGTCTGAATGAAGAGGTAAAAGCTAGAATCAGAGGGGCTGCAGCCAACTGGCATAGAGTATCAGGTGTAGTCTAAGACAGAAGATGCCATAGAAGCTGAAAAGTAAGGTGTACAAGACAGTAGTATGACCAGAACTACAGTATGGTACATAAACCTGGGCATTTAAGGCAGAACAATTGAAGAAGCTAGAGGTGATGGAAATGAAGTGTCTGAGAAAGATGGTAGGATGCACTCTGTGGGACAGACAAAGAAATGATGACATAAGAGCAGAAGCCAAAGCAGCTCCAGTTGCAGAAAATATCAAAGAGAACAAATTCCAGTGGTTTGGGCACATGTGTAGAAAAGCAGAAGACAATCTGGTGAGGAAGATTTGGGACTGACAGGAAGAAGATAAGAGGAAGCGAGGATGTCCAGCAAAGAGGTGGATGGATAGTGTGAAAGAAGATCTGCGATAGTCAGGTGTGAGAGTCAAAGAAGGCAGGACTGTGGCACTAAATCGAGAGAGTTGGTGACAGTTAACATGATACCCCAACCCCATGTAGAAAAATGGAAAAAAGGGGGGCTGATGATGATGATGATGATGGTGGACTATTAGGGCTAGTGCCACATGAACATGTATTGCCTGGCATATCCTAACATTCTGTAAATAATAAATAGTGGTTTCTGAGTTCACTTAAAAGAACAAATACACACACACACACACACACACACACACACACACAAGCACAGACTTTTGCTACTTAAATCTAAACAGCCAACAAGATGCAATATATAAAATATCTTAAACATCTGATGCAATAAATACTAAAACCACTAAAGCTATTAGCATGCCTTTAATATGGTAAATACAATCTTGTAACTTCAGAATTTCAATTCACACTTGAAACATTCAATGTATTCATTACTTCACATCATCTTATGAATTATGAATGTGTCAGTAAAACTGCCTTTAGGGCCAGCTTGAAACCATGTTTTACATTTTAAGACCAGATATTCCTTTCACTATGTAAAATCATGTTCAGAAGAAGTAAAATATTTTTGAAAGTTTTACACGTGGCTATGCTGACTGAAGTGTTGTGTATCACCATACCTCTTAATAGACCAATCATTTTATGATGTCTGAATGCCACATGCACATAGAACTCATGATGATGCTCAACAGTGTCCTCTTGAATGCCACACAACACACCTGTCAGTCCACTGCAGACTGTGTGGCAGCAGACAATGTCAGGAATACATTCCTGAACATCCACTGATTTATAACCAGCACTGTCCATATGTCAGGGGATAAATGTGAGTTGGGAAGGCATTGGGTATCCCATGTTGCTGGCCTAATGTCAGTACTCCCACATCAGATGCAGTGTGCACATCTGAAACTGCTGCATCAGATACATGAGAAGCACTTATAATGATTTAATTCACAGAGGTAAGAGGATCCACCCATTCACGGAATGCTGTGAGCTGAGCTTGTATAGCCACTGAGTACTGACGTATGCAGCTGTATATACACCCTTTGTGGTGGGTGCAGGGTTTATTCAGATACTATCATTGTGGCCTCTAGCTAGTTTTCATATACAAGTCTCACCAGAGGTGACTTCCGGGACTTGAGCCTTTCACCATCAGACTCTGAAACCTTCTTCCTCAGTGGCTAAGGGAATGTTCCATGCTGTCTAACTTAAAAGTTCACCAAACACCTATTTATTTGATCTTTTTTAACACTTTCTCACAAGTTCCTATATCATTCCAGCCAAAAAGGTTATACATTTGTTAACTTTAATTTTATCCATGGTATGTTAATATATTTTTATCATATTAGTGATTTCAAGTATAGAACTTTAATAAAACTGAACTTGAATTTGAAGTGTAACTTGATCCAGCATCAGGTCTTTCTGCACAATGTCTGTCACTGATACCTATGAATGTGTAAACTGTAGAACACCATATGTAACCCAATGACATATGCTATAAGAGTGTTCACATGGCATGCAAGCAGGGAGGTTCAAGCCTTCCTTGACATCATGGTGTTGCTGCAGTCCTGAGGTGCCTATGATGACAAATGAGCATCATGCCGGTATGTCTAAGAACAGCATAAGCAAGCTTCTGCTACTAACCTGCTGTGTCACCCACTGAGACATGTGCAGGTGGAGACATCCCAATATCAACATTCAGCCCACCTCTGGAGACATGTCTAGTTACATCTCCTCCATTCAGGGAATATAGCAATATACAGTTCTTGTATTTTTAAAGGTTAAGTGTACAGACACCATGGCTATACCTGTTTTACAGAGACATATATTCACTATAAGCAGGTCCTAGTAGCTCTGGTAGGTTACAAAACACTACTTCATGATAATATAGCATTTGAAATGGTTTCCTGACATGTTACATAATAACATCACAGTGTACACCCAACAGTCAAAGCTAAAAATTTGCGAATTGTACAACTTTGAAAATAGAGTCCTCCACCTCCACATATGCAGTGCACCCCCAGTCCAGAAATTGCAGATATAAACAAAACAGCCATTTAGGCAATCAGGCATTCTGACAAAAGAGACATATAGCAAAATATATTACCAAACCATGATAAATACACCAAATATATTTATAAAAATTGCACCTGTAGTACATGTCAGAACCTATCCCTTCCAAGCACAAAAGAAAATTGTTATACCATACAAATGAATCTAGAAAACCATCTAGCAAATCTGAAAGCAGTTCTATCAGGCTTTTGATATGTCACCACAAGTGTTGAAATGAAAACTACATATCATAACAATCAGATCCATGTATCTAAGTAAATTAGAAATTATACCAATTTCAATGCACTTCAGTGCGTGTTTTCCTCTCAAATGCAAACAAAATGACAATGTATTCCCAAACTCCACAGATTTATACACTTTTGCATATAATAGGTAAGTACTAAGCTAGCTACCTTTGTGGGCCATTTTAAGCTTAGCCAATTTCCCTCAAAGCTGAGAATCAAACCCTGTACCTTGTGTTTGAAAACACCTTATCCACTATGCCAACTCCTAACCCCATCAATGTAGTTAAATAAGGCCATATAGAACAAATGTCTCTCTAATTAGACTTTCAGGCTTCACTCTTTATACACTGCCTGTGCATGAGGGCCACATCAAGTCAAAAAATCTCAGGTCTTATGCATGACAACTATACATAGTTGCACAAGCTGGTTCTTGCTACTCGGGAACATATGTGTACATAGATGTACGAGTCTGAAATCTTGCTGTGTTCCTTGATCTATTCGCATTACTCATGACATAAAGAGGCACCATGGAAAGTTCTGCTGCATATCTAATAGATGTTTCCTTATAGTGCATGAAAGAAACCAAGACGGTTTTATACTTTCTGTATAGTGATTACATGGATAAGTTATTTGGTACTTGTGATGTTTAAGAAGAGGAACGGCTGGTATTTTATATATTTTATTTAATTATTTGTTAATGGGCTAAGTGAGCTGGTCCAAGGACTCTTTTTATCCTCAACCCAGAACAAGCTGATAAAAACAAAATACACAGAGAAAAACAAATTACAGTCAAATGCAAGCACACTGGAAATACAGATGAAATAAAAGATAAAAGAATCCAAGCACCTGGGGTGTGCATGGAATCTACAGGTCTGTATTAAAACAATGAAAAATCAAAATGTTGAACTCTCAGATGAACGAAAATGCAGGTAATCGAAATCGCTATTGTGGGGGGCTGCATCCCCCACACCCCCCCCTTAAAAATATATTCCAACTCCGAGATTGCACTACAGTGAGGAAAGGGCAAATTTTCTGATCTTCACTGTACCCCGATCTCACAATATCGATTTCGATTACCTGCGTTTTCGCTCATCCGAGCGTTCGAGATTTAAATTTTTCATCGTTCTAATAGGAATCCGAATACACAACACTCTGCTCTTCCAACCTCAAAGGAAAAAGTGTGCTACATGTTGTCAGGTACAGACATCATTATAATGACAAATCAAGTGATGAAGCAGAACAGCATCGACAGAACTGTTATGTAAGTATTTATTCACATTTCCGCATGCTGACTGCATACCTTCATCTTTAACACTGAGCTAAACTGCATCTTTATATTACAACATGGGAGGAGCATCAACCAAGCAAAGTAAGCTGACACAGTCTACAGACTAAACTAGTATCATGTTATGGTGAGTATGATTTGCAGATCCTTTATCATATACCATATCCCATTTACATGTATGACATATAACACTTACGCAAATTTGATAATTTGTATTTCCACTCTATAGGTCATGCAGAGGTGGTACCTGTGGCCAGGCAGCTTCATTGTAGCTAGCCAACACTAAAGCTGAGGCTGGTCTGGTGGTGGGCTTGAAACTTCCTCACAAGGGAGGAGTGAAGGCCCTTTTCTGACTGGCAGCCCTGCACTATTACAAGGAGGGATCTTCCCAGGTGGCATTGCTCTGCTATGAGTAGTGGCACCTATTGTGGACTGGCAGCAGCTTCAGCAATTGATTGATTGGTGGAGAGATGACTCAATTACATAGAGAGCATCCTGGAGTAAATTGATGATTTGTACAGTTTGCTGTCCTTGCCATCAGATCACCAGAGATTCACGAGGTTCCTGACATCAACCACACTGGAATATCAGCTGTTAATAGTATCATGGGGGTTGCCATCTGGGCTGAGCTGGCAACCCCCCCCCCCCGTAGCCAAAACCTCACAATCCCTTTCCTGGTATCATTCCCTTCCTATTTTGTTTTGCATCATTCCTTGTGGGTAATTTAACCATCCCAATCAACATTTCTCTGCTGTCTGTTTAAATGTGCCCCTACCTTGTCATTCCAACCTCATGCGTGTACAACAATCTTTGTTTGACTGCAATGTGTCCCACTGCAAACTCTCCAACCCTTCTTCAAGACCTTTTTTACTTTTCCTTTCATCCCTGATTTTTCATTTTTTATACGCAATGGGTGTTCTAGCTTGAACCATCATGTGTTCTCCTTGTGTATTTTCTCTTCTTATCTTCCCCATTCCTAATGTCCTACAACTCCCCCCCCCCATTTCTACCTCTTTAAGTTAATGATTTGGGTTAATTAATATGTGCCCTCCCACACAATACTTTTTTCAAGTACTCCACTTAAGAGAGACAGAAACAATCACAACAGACATGAGTACTTATGCGGACAACTTTCTCTCTCTCTCTCTCATTCAGTTATACTTCTACTATAGTCAGGAAATCCTATTTGGACCAGTTAATTTACAAGGGAATATTCTCATGATCCAATAGCCTTCCCTTATCAGACCCATCATTGAATACAATGCCCAATTTGATATGTACAAGTCCAAGCATGTCTTTTAACTGAGAGGCCCCAAAGATTGCTAACAAAGATAATTAAATGTCATTACATTTGAGTGATGCCTCTAGGTGCATCTGCAGATAACTCCTACTGATGCGGCTAGGTGTCAAATACTGCTTGTTCATATTTGCATCAATAATTCTGAAACCATGCTATGTACAAGGTTTTAAAACATTTTATTAAAGCTTACACAATAGCAAACAAAACTGCATTAATATTTGACCTCTGTCTAGTGCAGGTAAATATATATTAACTGTTGTTTTTATGATATTAATTTATATAGATATAATTTTTAAATTTTTCTAAATATCTCAACAACTAGGTAACACACACAAATCTCCTTGGCCTCATATGAAAGCTCTCAACTAGATGAATAAAATGCTGCTGACAGTATGTGTATAACTTGAGTGAATGATGAGATATTGTAAGTCGTTTACAAAATATTACAAATGTAATACTGTTTACTGTGACTTATAAAATTTCAGTTTAAGACCTAGAACCTAAAATAAAAATAGTTTGTGATGAAGAGTTTGCTATTTATACTTCTTTCATAATCCGTATGGTTCCAGAAATATGAACATTTGTTTGAAATGTGAGGACATAATTTGATTCTGTCAAAAGGTTTAGGCTCCGCCCATTGGAAGTTACAGTGCAAACTTCCTGAGCTCCACCGGAGTGAATGAGTTAAATCCTTCAACTATCCTGATAGATTGGCATGACTTTCTTTATACTCAGTAGCATACTGGCTATTCTGAGGTGACCTATGTCCCACTTTTTGAGCAGTGAAAGACCAACTCCAATTTGATCTCCTATTTCTTTGCAAAGCCATGGCTTGACAAAAACTTGTACCTGCAGTAAAGTTGTGGTGCAATTTGCACAAAACTGTATCAAGTGCAAACATTTCAATGTGTCCTCTGCTGCCCTTATCAATGCAGTAGATCATATTGACATTTTATTGGTTTATACAAGACCCTGTTCTACTACTGAAGAACTGAGTTTCACATGAGCATGCATACAAACCAGCACAATCGCCCTTTAGGGTAATGCATCATCCTATGAAGGTCTATGGGTAAACAAGACTTATTTGTACTTGCAAAATTGTTTTATTTTCTTCAAACACTATGGCACTTTATCCTAACCTCTACTATTTTTTTATGTCTAACCCAGTATTAATCTAAAAACACTGCTATAGAGTTTTTACAGTGTTAAGTTGCCAGTCTGGCACCCAACCTTCACAGAAGGCCCCCCCCACACACACACACACACACACATGCACCTACTGCATGTCTTTAAAACTCACTCAACCACAGGGAGGGCATGCAGACTCCACAGAGAAGGCACTCCAGCCGAGAACTGAACCAAAGAATCTCTTGCTGTGAGGTAACAGCACTAACTGCTACACCACTACAGCCATCATACTTTTTGTATCTACAGATTATATATTTATATGATTAACAATCCTTGTATGAAATATTATATTACTGAATAATTTTTATTGCCCATCTCTGAAGTTTCACCACCCACTGTCCTTATAAATGCAAGATCTTCAGAGACACATACTGTAATTCCTGTGAGGACTCATGTGTGTCTCAAATAACAGAATTGTGGTGACAGCTCTTTCTTGCTGTGATACAAGTGCCTTATTTTCATAATATCAGATATGATTTATCTGGTATCTTGAATATTGTTATTCTCCTCCGAAGATGAAATCTAAAAACAAAAGTTACCATTAGGGGACAGAGTACAGAATAGCTGCACACTTTACAACAAAAATGGCTGCCTCTCTCACAACAGTGCAGAAAGCATGCTATCATGGCATCAGATTACAGGTAAAGGGACTTCATAATAAAGAGGTAAAGTATATACACTCTCATAAATGTATTGCTATCCATCCAAATGCCTCTTCATTTTTCTGATGTGCAGTGGTGTAGCCTTGTTCTTTCTGTTCTATCAACATAATTAGCAGTTTGTGAGGAAAGACTTTAAGCTGATAGAAGGGTAATAGTCAATCTGAGATGGGGCAGACAAAAGAGATGATGAAGCAATACTTAAGAAGAAAGGTATATGCAAAAGTTGTATTATATGCATGCATATTGCAGTTTCAGAAATATATCTGTAGAATATGAACAGCCAAAGCATGTGATTGGGGGAATTGGGTATGTGACAGTCTTTATATATTAAAATGTACTGTGTACTGTGAACTTTGAATGAACTCTGAGCAACGAGAAAGTACTGAAAAATAAGAGTCTGCCTGAAAGCAGGAAATGTGCCTTTTATGGAAGTACATCTGATTTTCTTTCTCTGCCCAGAGATATGATGATGTGAATTATCTTATGTTTACAAGTAAACCTTTGATTGGTTAATTGCCCTTCATAGTGATCTAATTGGTTCATTTTTATATTTTTGTACTGTCAGCAATATCACCAGTATATAAGCTTGTTTATTCCTTTGTTCTGGGAGTCTCCCTGGTACTTTCCATGAGGCTCCCACACATGTGTACTGTAGTTAATAAAAACCACTGAAAGAGAGAAAGAACTATTTGTCTTCATTTTTAAAGTATTGTGTAACGTAACAATTGGTGCTGTGACTCAGATCTGAATTGAGAACAAGCTGCAGCAGTCAGGAAGTGGACGAAATACTGCTAATGAAAGGGCCCATAACAAACTTTTCTGTTTCTGCAGTGTTTCTTTCATCTCTCTGTATTTGCCTGCCTTAAAGATTTGAAATTTTTTTTTATTTATGCATGAAAAGATATGATTTCTCTCATTCAGTTGTTTTGAGGTAAGTGGCATGCATTTCTCTTCTGCTATTAAATGTGCAGTATGAGTGTGGGTTAATATGGAAATACTGGCGACATACGTATGAAAGGAGGAATGATAGTGGAGTAACAAGATGTTTATATAACGCCTTAGCTAAACCTGTGTTAAACAAGTATAGCTTATTGAGTGAAAATGGGAGCGAGTGTGGGAAAAATAACGGAGCCAGAAAGAGGTACACCAGCTGGTTATATGTTTTATCGTGTGTCCCGTGACAGTTGCATGTTTTTAAATCAGTGGATTGCCCTTACTAAAAATGACGGTGACCTTGCTTTTCCCGAAAATGGTAGTTTTAATAAAGATATATTGACTAATTTGCAAAAGAAATTTAAAAAGAAAGGAAGAATACCAGGGTTGTGCTGGGCAGCTTTTAATGATTGGATGTGTGAAGCTAAAGAAAGGGAGAAGGACTCGGTCATCAGTAGTCTTAAGGATAATCAAAAGAAACTAAAAGAGCAGATAATCTAGATGTAGCAAATGGTAAACGCTTAAAGGAAACGCCCTTTAAGGGATTATATCCTGTACAAGAATTAAGTAAATTACAAATAAATGAATCATCTGAAGATGATAACCCCTGGTTCCCCCCACCCCCTACGGCTCCTCCACCGCTATATCAGCCTTCACAGGTTCAAGATGGAGCAGTGATCTCCACAACAGAGGGCAAAGGCCGGTGGGGAGAAGAGCAGACCACACCCAACTCTGGAAGCGAAAATTAGGCAATGGGAGGTCAGCCTAGCAGACCTCTTATAGAACAACTTCACCAAACAGATACAGGTAAACCGTCACCTAGACTAACCCGTTCGAAAACAAAAAAGCACAAATGCTTTTTGATCCTAGGTTTAGCCAGCCGAAAAAAATATCACAATAAAACAGCTGTATATTTACGCAAGGGTAAATATTACAAACAATGTCCAATTGTGATTAAAGACAATGACGGCTACAGTGGTCCAGACAAATCTAATCCAGATTCTGCCTCTGAATCAGGCACTAGCCCATCAGATGAGGAGGGAGTATTCCCAGTGAGAGAAATCCCAAACCCAGCACATGCTAGAGATGCGGGACAACCGGCTACTGTGGTGGTACCTAGGGCGTGGTCAGCAGTTGATTTTCAAGCAATCACTAAATCACTTCCGCCTTTTCGTAATAACCCAGCTAAGTTTCAATGCATATTGGCAGGACATATCTGTTTGCAAAATCCTACCATAGAAGAGGTTAGAGCTGTCCTCCAATACGCTGTCCCAGCTGATCTGATGAAACGTATCTGGGATCATGCTAATGTTCCTACCCCAATACCGAAGCACAACACACAAGGGGAGAATGGATTTAAAGCGGTTAGGCAGCGTATAGTTGATGCAATCACTGTAATAGTGCCACCTACCCCCAATTGGTCGAAAATTAAATCAGTCATACAGAAAGAGGATGAGCCTATAGACGAATACTTAAATTGACTCACTGAAGCCTTTGAGGCATATTCCGGGTACCCAGAGCCCACCGAAGGACCAGCACAAAGCGGGCTGTCAGCTGCCTTTGTAGATGGGTTACACCCTCAGGTGAGGGACAAGCTAAAGAAAGTATGTTTAAACTGGCCCAGTTTGGGCCTACATGAGTTAGTCCAGCAGGTACAATACCTATCTGACCATTTAGCCAAAGAAAAGAAGGATTTACAGGAAAAATTAGTAAAAGCACAAATCCAAATGTGTAGCGCTTTTGGTCAGCGAGGTAGGGATGAGGGCGAGGGAGAGGGAGGGGTGGACACCAAGGAGCAGGAAATCAGAATAGACAAAACTGGCAGGGAACACAGTTGGCTCCACCCCAGAATTCTAGTAATCAGACCGAGTGTTTCAACTATGGCCAAGCAGGCCATTGGAAAAACGAGTGTCCATATTTGGCTGAGCAACCTGCATCATACACCGATACGTCGCAACAGTGGAATTCTAGCTGGACGCCGTCAAATCGACAGCAACCACAATGAAGGCTCCCTGAACAGAAACAACAGCAATTGTGTCCTTTTATTCCTGTGGATCAGGATGGACCACATGTTATGTTACTGGTTAAAAATAAACCCTATCCATTTTTAATTAATACCAGAGCAACTAAATCCATGCTAGCTGGCAAAGCAGCCATGAATGGTCCCCTCTTCGACAAAATAACTAGAGGGGTGGGTGTCTCTGATATACCTATTGAGTATTCCAAAACTATTCCAGTCCCAGTAACTTTTGGACCTCTGCAGGATAACCATGCATTCTTAGTAGGACCCTCAGTACCTTTAAATCTATTAGAAAGAGACTTGCTTTGCAAAATGGGGGCCACCATTTTTTGCACAGCTGATGAAGTTTATCTCCAAGTACCTTCAGACCAACAGGATAGTACCCTGGCAGCTTTGGATGACTCAGTTATTTAACAGACAATTTGTATCCAGCCAAATTCTGACAGAAACGAGTATTTACATTCCCTACCCTCCCACCTATGGACTGCTAATGACAATGATGTAGGGTTTTTGACCTCAGCTACTCCTGTAAAAATAACCCTAAAACCAGGTACAAAGTTACCGCGAGTACCACAGTACTCTTTGACAGCTGAGGCTATATCTGGTATTGCCCCTGTTATTTCTGCATTAAAACAGCAAGGGATCATAGTACCCACCACAAGCCCGTGTAACACCCCAATATTACCGGTGAAGAAACCTGGCAGACAAGCTTACAGATTTGTGCAAGACTTGCGGGAAGATAATAAAGCTGTTTTGCCTGTTTTCCTGATTGTACCAAACCCAGCTACTATTTTGAGCTGTATCCCACCTACTGCAAAATGTTTTACGGTAATAGATATTTCATCAGCTTTTTTCTCTATTCCAGTACATCCCGATAGTCAGTATTTGTTTGCATTTACCTACAAATGCCAGCAGTATACTTGGACTCGATTGCCCCAAGGATATGTAGAATCCCCAACCTTATTTTCTAGAGAGATGCATAGACAGTTACAGGATCTGCACCTACCATCACGTTCAGTTCTAGTCCAATATGTGGATGATATTCTTATAGCTTCGCCGGACAGTAACTCATGTAGGGAAGATTCCCTTCTTGTGTTAAACTTTTTGGCTACACGAGGGTTTAAAGTAAATAGATCGAAATTACAATTCTGTCAGGAAAAGGTGCAGTATTTGGGACATATTATTACAATGGGTTCTCGTCAAATACTCCCAAATCGTATAACTTCTATTCAAAATGCCCCACGCCCTGTAACTCAGAGGCAGCTCTGAGGATTCCTTGGCCTAACAGGATACTGCAGACAAGGGTGCCTAATTTTTCGGAAATTTCGGCCCCCTTGTTACAACTCCTAAAAAAGGACATTACGGAACCTTTACCCTAGACATCACAACACGATGAGGCTTTTCAGGCTATCAAGACAGCCTTGGTAAATCCTCCTGCCTTAGGGTTGTCAGATTATTCCAAACCTTTTGTTTTCTTTTGCTATGAGCGAAACAAGACTGCCTTGGGTCTCCTAGCCCAGCAACGCACTGGAGGCTACTGGCCTATTGCTTACTACAGCACTGAGCTAGATCTGGTTGCCTCTGGTTACCCAGCTTGCTTACGGGCTGTGGCAGCTGCTGCTGTCTTGGTTGACATGGCGGCTCCACTAACCCTGGGACATGATACTACATTAGCAGTCCCACATGCAGTTCAAGCGTTACTTTTAAAAACAAAAACACAGTATCTTTCAAATGCACATCTTACTAAGTATGAATTAAGTTTAATAAATAACCCTGCCCTGCAAGTCATATGCTGCCCACCACTAAACCCTGCATCTTTAATACCAACATTGGATGAGGGCGAACCACATGATTGTGTGCTTGTAGTTAACTCTGTTCTGTTTCCTAGGTTACACTTTCTCATTGCTCAGAGTTCAATCAAAGTTCACAGTACACAGTACATTTTAATACATAAAGACTGTCACATACTCAATTCATCCAAACACATGCTTTGGCTGTTCATATTCTACATATCACACCACACCCCTCTGAAAAAATGAAGATAGCACCTTACATGCAAAGGGATCATGCAGCCATGTTCCGCTACATATAAACATTTAAGGATACTGAGGGAACAGGATGCCTATAGAGTCCACATCAGCACTGCAGCTATCTACTACGCAGCTGCACAACCTCTGAGTTAGAAGGAAAACTGAGAGACTGGCCAATGTCTAGACAGTATGAGACACAGACTAATTATAACACAGGATGAGGCATGGGCCAATGACTAGACAGTATGAGACACAGACTAATTATAACACAGGATGAGGCATGGGCCAATGTCTAGACAGTATGAGACACAAATTAATTATAACACAGGATGAGGCATGCACCAATGTCTAGACAGTATGAGACACAAATTAATTATAACACAGGATGAGGCATGTGCCAATGTCTAGGCAGTATGAGACACAAATTAATTATAACACAGGATGAGGCATGGGCCAATGTCTAGACAGTATGAGACACAAATTCATTATAACACAGGATGAGGCATGGGCCAATGTCTAGATAGTATGAGACAGATTACTTATAACACAGGATGAGGCATGGGCCAATGCCTGGACAGTATGAGACACAGATTAATTATAACACAGGATGAGACATGGGCCAATGTCTAGACAGTATGAGACACAGATTAATTATAACACAGGATGAGGTATGGGCCAATGATTAGACAGTATGAGACACAGATTAATTATAACACAGGATGAGGCATGCGCCAATGTCTAGACAGTATGAGACACAAATTAATTATAACACAGGATGAGGCATGCACCAATGTCTAGACAGTATGAGACACAAATTAATTATAACACAGGATGAGGCATGGGCCAATGTCTAGACAGTATGAGACACAAATTAATTATAACACAGGATGAGGCATGGGCCAATGTCTAGATAGTATGAGACAGATTAATTATAACACAGGATGAGGCATGGGCCAATGTCTAGACAGTATGAGACACAGATTAATTATAACACAGGATGAGGCATGGGCCAATGTCTAGACAGTATGAGACACATATTAATTATAACACAGGATGAGGTATGGGCCAATGATTAGACAGTATGAGACAGATTAATTATAACACAGGATGAGGCATGGGCCAATGATTAGACAGTATGAGACACAAATTCATTATAACACAGGATGAGGCATGGGCCAATGATTAGACAGTATGAGACACAGATTAATTATAACACAGGATGAGGCATGGGCCAATGTCTAGACAGTATGAGACACAGACTAATTATAACACAGGCTGAGGCATGGGCCAATGATTAGACAGTATGAGACACAGATTAATTATAACATGGGATGAGGTATGGGCCAATGTCTAGACAGTATGAGACACAGATTAACTATAACACAGGATGAGGCATGCGCCAATATCTAGACAGTATGAGACACAGACTAATTATAACACAGCATGAGGCATGGGCCAATGATTAGACAGTATGAGACACAGATTAAGTATAACACAGGATAAGGCATGGGCCAATGATTAGACAGTATGAGACACAGATTAATTACATCACAGGATGAGGCACGGGCCAATGATTAGACAGTATGAGACACAGATTAACTATAACACAGGATGAGGCATGGGCTAATGATTAGACAGTATGAGACACAGATTAATTATAACACAGGATGAGGCATGGGCCAATGATTAGACAGTATGAGACATAGATCAATTATAACACAGGATGAGGCATGGGCCAATGTCTAGACAGTATGAGACACAAATTAATTATAACACAGGATGAGGCATGGGCCAATGCCTAGACAGTATGAGACACAGATTAATTATAACACAGGATGAGGCATGGGCCAATGTCTAGACAGTATGAGACACATATTAATTATAACACAGGATGAGGTATGGGCCAATGATTAGACAGTATGAGACAGATTAATTATAACACAGGGTGAGGCATGGGCCAATGATTAGACAGTATGAGACACAGATTAAGTATAACACAGGATAAGGCATGGGCCAATGATTAGACAGTATGAGACACAGATTAATTACATCACAGGATGAGGCATGGGCTAATGATTAGACAGTATGAGACACAGATTAACTATAACACAGGATGAGGCATGGGCTAATGATTAGACAGTATGAGACACAGATTAATTATAACACAGGATGAGGCATGGGCCAATGATTAGACAGTATGAGACATAGATCAATTATAACACAGGATGAGGCATGGGCCAATGATTAGACAGTATGAGACCCAGATTAATTATAACATAGGATGAGGCATGGGCCAATGATTAGACAGTATGAGACACAAATTAATTATAACACAGGATGAGGCATGGGCCAATGATTAGACAGTATGAGACACAGATCAATTATAACACAGGATGAGGCATGGGCCAATGATTAGACAGTATGAGACACAGATCAATTATAACACAGGATGAGGCATGGGCCAATGATTAGACAGTATGAGACATAGATCAATTATAACACAGGATGAGGCATGGGCCAATGATTAGACAGTATGAGACACAGATTAATTATAACACGGGATGAGGTATGGGCCAATGTCTAGACAGTATGAGACACAGATTAACTATAACACAGGATGAGGCATGCGCCAATATCTAGACAGTATGAGACACAGACTAATTATATCACAGCATGAGGCATGGGCCAATGATTAGACAGTATGAGACACAGATTAAGTATAACACAGGATAAGGCATGGGCCAATGGTTAGACAGTATGAGACACAGATTAATTACATCACAGGATGAGGCATGGGCCAATGATTAGACAGTATGAGACACAGATTAACTATAACACAGGATGAGGCATGGGCTAATGATTAGACAGTATGAGACACAGATTAATTATAATACAGGATGAGGCATGGGCCAATGATTAGACAGTATGAGACATCGATCAATTATAACACAGGATGAGGCATGGGCCAATGATTAGACAGTATGAGACCCAGATTAATTATAACATAGGATGAGGCATGGGCCAATGATTAGACAGTATGAGACACAGATTAATTATAACACAGGATGAGGCATGGGCCAATGATTGGACAGTATGAGACATAGATCAATTATAACACAGGATAAGGCATGGGCCAATGATTAGACAGTATGAGACACAGATCAATTATAACACAGGATGAGGCATGGGACAATGATTAGACAGTATGAGACACAGATTAATTATAACACAGGATGAGGCATGGGCCAATGATTAGACAGTATGAGACATAGATCAATTATAACACAGGATGAGGCATGGGCCAATGATTAGACAGTATGAGACACAGATTAATTATAACACAGGATGAGGCATGGGCCAATGATTAGACAGTATGAGACATAGATCAATTATAACACAGGATGAGGCATGGACCAATGATTAGACAGTATGAGACCCAGATTAATTATAACATAGGAAGAGGCATGGGCCAATGATTAGACAGTATGAGACACAGATTAATTATAACACAGGATGAGGCATGGGCCAATGATTAGACAGTATGAGACATAGATCAATTATAACACAGGATGAGGCATGGGCCAATGATTAGACAGTATGAGACACAGATCAATTATAACACAGGATGAGGCACGGGCCAATGATTAGACAGTATGAGACACAGATTAATTATAACACAGCATGAGGCATGGGCCAATGATTAGACAGTATGAGACACAGATTAATTATAACACAGGATGAGGCATGGGCCAATGATTAGACAGTATGAGACACAGATTAATTATAACATAGGATGAGGCATGGGCCAATGATTAGACAGTATGAGACACAGATTAATTATAACACAGGATGAGGCATGGGCCAATGATTAGACAGTATGAGACATAGATCAATTATAACACAGGATGAGGCATGGGCCAATGATTAGACAGTATGAGGCACAGATCAATTATAACACAGGATGAGGCATGGGCCAATGATTAGACAGTATGAGACACAGATTAATTATAACATAGGATGAGGCATGGGCCAATGATTAGACAGTATGAGACACAGATTAATTATAACACAGGATGAGGCATGGGCCAATGATTAGACAGTATGAGAAATAGATCAATTATAACACAGGATGAGGCATGGGCCAATGATTAGACAGTATGAGACACAGATCAATTATAACACAGGATGAGGCATGGGCCAATGATTAGACAGTATGAGACACAGATTAATTATAACACAGCATGAGGCATGGGCCAATGATTAGACAGTATGAGACACAGATTAATTATAACACAGGATGAGGCATGGGCCAATGATTAGACAGTATGAGACACAGATTAATTATAATACAGGTTTAGGCACGGGCCATTGATTAGATAGTATGAGACACATATTAATTATAACACAGGATGAGGCATGGGCCAATGGTTAGACAGTATGAGACACATATTAATTATATCACAGGATGAGGCATGAGCCAATGAGTAGACAGTATGAGACAGATTAATTATAATACAGGTTTAGGCATGGGCCAATGATTAGACAGTATGAGACACAGATTAATTATAACACAGGATGAGCCATGCGCCAATGGTTAGACAGTATGAGACACAGATTAATTATACCACAGGATGAGGTATGGGCCAATGATTAGACAGTATGAGACACAGATTAACTATAACACAGGATGAGGCATGGGCCAATGATTAGACAGTATGAGACACAGATTAATTATAACACAGAATGAGGCATGGGCCAATGATTAGACAGTATGAGACACAGATTAATTATAACACAGGATGAAGCATGGGCCAATGATTAGACAGTATAAGACACAGATTAATTATAACACAGGGTGAGGCATGGGCCAATGATTAGACAGTATGAGACACAAATTAATTATAACACAGGATGAGGCATGGGCCATTGATTAGACAGTATGAGACACAGTTTAATTATAACACAGAATGAGGCATGGGCCAATGATTAGACAGTATGAGACACAGATTAATTAGAAAACAGGATGAGGCATGGGCCAATGATTTGACAGTATGAGACACAGATTAATTACAACACAGGATGAGGCATGGGCCGATGATTAGACAGTATAAGACACAGATTAATTATAACACAGGATGAGGCATGGGCCGATGATTAGACAGTATAAGACACAGATTAATTATAACACAGGATGAAGCATGGGCCAATGATTAGACAGTATGAGACATAGATCAATTATAACACAGGATGAGGCATGGGCCAATGATTAGACAGTATGAGACCCAGATTAATTATAACACAGGATGAGGCATGGGCCAATGATTAGACAGTATGAGACACAGATTAATTATAACACAGGATGAGGCATGGGCCAATGATTAGACAGTATGAGACATAGATCAATTATAACACAGGATGAGGCATGGGCTAATGATTAGACAGTATGAGACACAGATCAATTATAACACAGGATGAGGCATGGGCCAATGATTAGACAGTATGAGACACAGATTAATTATAACACAGGATGAGGCATGGGCCAATGATTAGACAGTATCAGACATAGATCAATTATAACACAGGATGAGGCATGGGCCAATGATTAGACAGTATAAGACACAGATTAATTATAACACAGGATGAGGCATGGGCCAATGATTAGACAGTATGAGACATAGATCAATTATAACACAGGATGAGGCATGGGCCAATGATTAGACAGTATGAGACCCAGATTAATTATAACATAGGATGAGGCATGGGCCAATGATTAGACAGTATGAGACATAGATCAATTATAACACAGGATGAGGCATGGGCCAATGATTAGACAGTATGAGACACAGATCAATTATAACACAGGATGAGGCATGGGCCAATGATTAGACAGTATGAGACACAGATTAATTATAACACAGCATGAGGCATGGGCCAATGATTAGACAGTATGAGACACAGATTAATTATAATACAGGTTTAGGCACGGGCCATTGATTAGACAGTATGAGACACATATTAATTATAACACAGGATGAGGCATGGGCCAATGGTTAGACAGTATGAGACACAGATTAATTATATCACAGGATGAGGCATGGGCCAATGAGTAGACAGTATGAGACAGATTAATTATAATACAGGTTTAGGCATGGGCCAATGTTTAGACAGTATGAGACACAGATTAATTATAACACAGGATGAGCCATGGGCCAATGGTTAGACAGTATGAGACACAGATTAATTATACCACAGGATGAGGTATGGGCCAATGATTAGACAGTATGAGACACAGATTAACTATAACACAGGATGAGGCATGGGCCAATGATTAGACAGTATGAGACACAGATTAATTATAACACAGAATGAGGCATGGGCCAATGATTAGACAGTATGAGACACAGATTAATTATAACACAGGATGAAGCATGGGCCAATGATTAGACAGTATGAGACACAGATTAATTATAACACAGGGTGAGGCATGGGCCAATGATTAGACAGTATGAGACCCAAATTAATTATAACACAGGATGAGGCATGGGCCAATGATTACACAGTATGAGACACAGATTAATTATAACACAGAATGAGGCATGGGCCTATGATTAGACAGTATGAGACACAGATTAATTATAACACAGGATGAGGCATGGGCCAATGATTAGACAGTATGAGACACAGATCAATTATAACACAGGATGAGGCATGGGCCAATGATTAGACAGTATGAGACACAGATTAATTATAACACAGGATGAAGCATGGGCCAATGATTAGACAGTACGAGACACAGATTAATTATAACACAGGATGAGGCATGGGCCAATGATTAGACAGTATGAGACACAGACTAATTATAACACAGGATGAGGCATGGGCCAATGATTAGACAGTATGAGACACAGACTAATTATAACACAGCATGAGGAATGGGCCAATGGTTAGACAGTATGAGACACAGATTAATTATAACACAGGATGAGGCATAGGCCAATGATTAGACAGTATGAGACATAGATCAATTATAACACAGGATGAGGCATGGGCCAATGATTAGACAGTATGTGACATAGATCAGTTATAACACAGGATGAGGCATGGGCCAAGGACTAGACAGTATGAGACACAGATTAATTATAACACAGGATGAGGCATGGTCAGTGATTAGACAGTATGAGACACAGATTAATTATAACACAGCATAAGGCATGGGCCAATGATTAGACAGTATGAGACACAGATTAACTATAACACAGGATGAGGCACGGGCCTATGATTAGACAGTATGATACACAGATTAATTATAACACAGAATGAGGCATGGGCCAATGATTAGACAGTATGATACACAGATTAATTATAACACAGGATGAAGCATGGGTCAATGATTAGACAGTATGAGACACAGATTAATTATAACACAGGGTGAGGCATGGGCCAATGATTAGACAGTAAGAGACACAAATTAATTATAACACAGGATGAGGCATGGGCCAATGATTAGATAGTATGAGACACAGATTAATTATAACACAGAATGAGGCATGGGCCAATGATTAGACAGTATGAGACACAGATTAATTAGAAAACAGGATGAGGCATGGGCCAATGATTAGACAGTATGAGACACAGATTAATTATAACACAGGATGAGGCATGGGCCGATGATTAGACAGTATAAGACACAGATTAATTATAACACAGGATGAGGCATGGGACAATGATTAGACAGTATGAGACATAGATCAATTATAACACAGGATGAGGCATCGGCCAATGATTAGACAGTATGAGACACAGATTAATTATAACACAGGATGAGGCATGGGCCATTGATTAGACAGTACGAGGCACAGATTAATTATAACACAGGATGAGGCATGGGCCAATGATTAGACAGTATGAGACACAGATTAATTATAACACAGGATGAGGCATGGGCCAATGATTAGACAGTATGAGACACAGATTAATTATAACACAGAATGAGGCATGGGCCAATGATTAGACAGTATGAGACACAGATTAATTATAACACAGGATGAAGCATGGGCCAATGATTAGACAGTATGAGACACAGATTAATTATAACACAGGGTGAGGCATGGGCCAATGATTAGACAGTATGAGACACAAATTAATTATAACACAGGATGAGGCATGGGCCAATGATTAGATAGTATGAGACACAGATTAATTATAACACAGAATGAGGCATGGGCCAATGATTAGACAGTATGAGATACAGATTAATTGGAAAACAGGATGAGGCATGGGCCAATGATTAGACAGTATGAGACACAGATTAATTATAACACAGGATGAGGCATGGGCCGATGATTAGACAGTATATGACACAGATTAATTATAACACAGGATGAGGCATGGGCCAATGATTAGACAGTATGAGACATAGATCAGTTATAACACAGGATGAGGCATGGGCCAATGATTAGACAGTATGAGACATAGATTAATTATATCACAGGATGAGGCATGGGCCACTGATTAGACAGTATGAGACACAGATTAATTATAACACAGGATGAGGCATGGGCCAATGATTATTCAGTATGAGGCACAGATTAACTATAACACAGGATGATGCATGGGCTAATGATTAGACAGTATGAGGCATAGATCAATTATAACACAGGAAGAGGATCATTGAGTCCATCAGCGATGTTAATATACTGCAGACAAATGATTGGTGCCAAAGCCACAGATTAAAGCTAAATGCAAAAAATGCATTAGTATTCCCTTTGGGAAAGCAAACATCCCAGTTAATTACATTATAGATAGCACCCCTTTAAGTGTAGACACAGTGGTACATGATCTGGGTACTCAGGTTGATAGCAACCTGAACTTTGACCACCATGTATCAATGGTAATAGGGAAAACCTCTATATGGCACATCTTATAAGTAAGGGCATCACATCTAGACCTAAGGTTGTTATAATTCCATCATACTCTGCCCTCATCAGTCCAGTAATTGAGTACAGTGCTCCCTTTTGCATGTACCTCATCAAACACCTGAAACAAGTGGAGAGACCAAATAGATTTCTCACCAGGAAATTACAGGGTACACAAAACAAGTGTTACAAAGAAAGACTGAAATCAATGTCACTGTATTCTGTCTCCTACATGTTGATAATGGGTGATCTGTGCCTGCCTTATAGGGCAGTCTCTGACTTGCCCTGATGGAAATGCTGCACATTAGTAAATCAAACTCACAAGGGTCACTCACTCCAGAGATTTTAACCTAGCGTCTGACATGAACTGGTCATGTTGGAGAGATAGATACATCTCCCAGAGACTGCCACTTCTCTATAATAAGCTTCCAATTCCCATGAAACACAGCACCTGCCTGACCCTCTTTAATTGCAGACCTTCTCCAAATGTATCCTAGATCAATGGATGGCTGACCACAAATTCACTCCAGGGGTTTTACCCATGTCACTTCTAGACAGAGGAAACAATTATTAATTACCATAGACACTTGCCACTGTCCACTTCACTCACATAACCACTGACAATTGGGGAAACTCTGGATAAATATGGCTAGGCTTGTAAGGGCTCTAGGGCCATTACCCTAGTAGTATTCTATGAACCTATGAGACATGAGCCAATGATTAGACAGTTTGAGATATGGATCAGTTATAACACAGAATAAGACATGCGCCAATGATTAGACAGTATGAGACATATATCAATTATAACACAGAATGAGACATGGGCCAATGATTGGACAGTAGGAGTCATAGATCAATTATAACATAGGATAAGACATGGGCATTGACTGGACAGTAGGAGGCATAGATCAATTATAACATAAGATGAGACATGGGCCAATGATTAGACAGTATGTGATACAGATCAATTATAAGCAAAAAGAAGGCTGATGAAGTTGAGTGCATGTTACTTAATGAAAGTGCTTATTTTTCTATATAAACTGTTAAAACTACCATTGCCTGCCTTCTTTTTGTTTTTTTGTTTTTCTGAGTAGCTTGTCTTGTGGAATATTTACATTTACAGATCAATTATAATACAGGATGACACTAGCCAATGATTAGAGTAAATGAACCACAGAAATATTTAGGAGTGATGAAGCAGGGTTTGATTAGAGGGTGAAATTTCACAAAAAGGAGAAAATGAGAGAGAGAGAGAGAGAGAGAGAGGGGACACGGTAAAATAGGGAAAGAATAGAGGGCAGATAAGTGGAGAAGAGGAAGAGGGAAACTACAGTCAGCTTCTTTGCAGTAAATTTGCCAAGAACAAAATGGGACAGTTGAGATACTGATTCTCTGCAAAAGCTACCCAGTGAAACTGCCAGTGATGGGAAATTGGTTAAGCACAGCAGAAAAGGATAGACATAAAAGAGGAGAATTGTGATAGATGACCATAATATATATGGAGTATTCCATCACCTACATGTGGGCAGAGAGAACAGGCTAAATGATCTCAACCTAAATTAGTTTGAGGAGAGAGTAATAATTGGAAACAAAAATTAGTGCTTATTCTATCTCTCTGTAAAAAGGAAAGGGAAAAGGGCATACAAGTTAGGATTCAAGTGACAAAAGTGATCATACAATGTTCAGCTTCATGCTTTCCAAGAAATAAGAATCAGGCTTCATCAGAAATACAAGAGTCTGACATCTGTGGGGGCTGATTACTGAAAGACAGAGGGAGTGGAGATGTTATGGAGTATAATAAAGGCAGCTATTTGGGGAAATATGTAAAAAAGTATTGAGAAAGGTTAGAATGATAGAGGAAATTCAGTATAACTCACTAGGGAGGTAAATGTAACTATAAGGAAGTAGCATAAAAAATTCACAGAACAGACAGAAAAGGGAAGAGCCAGTGAGAAAATTATTCAGAGGCCAAAAGCAAAGCAGGAGATGAGTGAGGAGGGCCAGAGGGGTAATGTATGAAAGACTGGCAGCAGTCATTAAAGGAGTAAAACGTCCTTTTTTCAAGTATATGTGTGGGAGAGAGAGAGAGAGAAAGATAGCTGGATGTTAAATGATGGAAGAGATCCTGAAATCAAGCTTCATGAGCTTCCTGAAGTAGAATGGGCTGCTTAATGAATTTCGTGATGAAGGTAAAACAGCAAAATCCTGTCAGATTAACTGGATCCAATTTATGACTGGGTTACCTGGGGAATAAGTAAAGGCTATTCTGTACAGAAGACATATATGAACTTCAGACAAGCCTCCAATTCAATCCCTTCCAATAACCCTCCTTCAAAATGAGGTTAAAGGAGCAAATAACTGGACACTTTCATGGAGACTAGTTAAGTGACATTCAAAACAGAATTCCAATAAAGAGATGAATGAAAACAGGTTTGGGGTGCTATACCCCAGGCAAACAAGACATGGGTGTGTAAAGCATGAAAAAGATGTAAGATTAGGTGGAGCAGAAAAGACAGGATGCAAAGGTGGAGATAGGACTCTAAGATTAAGAAAACCTAGTTAAACCTAGATATCAGGAATAATTATTCATAGGGAAGGTGATGAACAGGTTAAATGAATTTAAAGAATATATATATATACAACATAAAACACTTGAGGCATGTAAAATTCCCTTGGGCATGAGGAATGACAGAAGGAAAAATACATGGGCAGATGTGCTGCTCTTTCTGCAACACTGGGGCAGACCAGATAAACTCACGTTATCCTTCTGGCAGCAATTGTTATATGGGTTGTGTTGTGTTGGGTTGTGTTGTGTTATGCTATGTTACCCTATTTTATGTCATACTACTTCATTAGGTTATCTTACTTTATACTATATTATGTTACATTCCTTTATAATTATGTTATACAGTAATGGAGAAATGTAATTACACTGAAATCAATAAAAAGATACAGAGGATTATGATTAGGTTTCCAGTCACAACAAACATATATGGTCAAGATATGAGTATTGGGAAATTCACCATGAAAGTAAAGTGAAGCTCTAGAAAAGAGACTTAAAATCCATGTCAAAAACACATAGCAAGTAGTTATGACTGGAAAAACCTAATCAAAGTTCCTTATCATACAAGGAGCTTCAGCTGCTCCAATGTGCTACTAGCTACTTGGAAAAAACGTAGAAGCACAAAGTATTTTAAGGCTTTGAAAGATGAAAAACACAGCACTATCACACAGACAACAGGAAGAAGCTTTTTGTCCCTCTGATAAACTAACAGTTTAAAACCTGTTAAAACACTTCAGTTTTCCTTTGTGCATGTGAGTGACAAAAGTTTCACAGCTTTTAAAGCTGCTAACATTCCCTGGTGCTATTTCATGGTGGATGATGTGAATGCTGTTTCATGAGACTAAGAATGGAAACGCTGTTACCAGCTTTAAAGGTGCAGTTCAAAACTTGTCATACACCTCTTTGATGTCAGAGAGGTGCAAAATGATGTCACCCTTTTCCAGATTTTATAGTATAATCAAGCTGTTTCATGTACCACAAACTTGTTATTCACTTTTCTGATGTCAGAGAAGTGTATAACAACTTTTGCTATGCGTTTCAGAGTGATGCTCTCATCTCATGCTGCAGCACTTACAGCAGTCATCAAAGAATAGTATTAGAAACTTCTGACAGCTTTGACAGCTGTAATATACATAATACTGTTACAGTATACAGGTAGCGTGAACTGTTTAACAACTTTTAAAGTTGATGGGTGATTAGAGGTACACTTCCCTTCTGGCTGCGGTCTGTGTGATAGTATTACTGCCTTCCAACTTTCAAAGCTGTAAAACTGTTTGCTCTTCTACAATTGTTCTTTTTTTTTTTGTCTCCCTGTAACGGCAGTATATCAGGACAGCTGATGTTCCATATACTGCAAAGAATTTTTGATCAAGTCCCTTTAATTATGACCAGCTAGCTATGTTTTATAGAAGTTTATGTCAAGATCCAGCTGCCATTCTTCACTTTAATCTTCCATCAAGGTGGATTTCTTGACCTCCATTGTCAAAATTGGTCTATATTATAAGCACGAAACTCCTTTTCAGCAAATACAGAAACAGTGACACATATTGCGCGAACCGCAAAAACACTGAACGTCCTAAACCATAAAATTCAAAATCTTGAATCATCATAGTTGGTCAACCCCACCACCCGCTACATACCACCTACCCAAGCAAAATAAATAAACCACATACATACACTAAACAAAACCCTACTTCTAAGCCTAATGTAAAGCTTCCATATACTACCATGTATGCACTTACCTTAACTCTCACCTTAACCCTAAGGTCCATAACTATCACACACTTATCTTAAGGCGCTATAACACAGAAGGGCCAACTATGATGATTCGACATTTCGAATTTTGCACTTCAGTACGATCGGTGTTTTCGCAGTTCACTGAATATGTGTCGACGTTTCCATATTCGCATAACTGGACCTTTGCGGTTCTAATAGGGAACCTGCCAAAACATATAAGTTAGTTATAATCAGAGATCCAATTATATTCCTTTGTTTTATGTTACCCCTGCCCCAGTCCTCTTTCTGTCAACCCCATATATATTTGAACCCCATCACCAGTCTTAAGTTTACCACTGTTCCTAGCAAGGCTTAAAAACCTCAGCTTTGGCCGGCTAAGATCTAGCTGTATTCATCTGGATGTATAAGAGAATTTAAATACCTTTATCTGCACTTTTTTTCAAATAATACAGTATTTAAATTGATTTTATTGTGTTGCATGAATATTAACTGAACTGGAAGTTTTGACTCTGTTCTTCAGTTAGTGCTTGCTTGAATTTTATTATCTGTTAGTAATTGCAGGTGTGGGGGTAGCCACATTCTTTGATTTCCTGTAATTGCCTATTTAAGTAGTACAGTTTGAAATATTTTCTGCTTAAAAACCTCAGCTTTGGCCGGCTAAGATCTAGCTGTATTCAACTGGACGTATAAGAGAATTTAAGTACCTTTATCTGCACTTTTTTCAAATAATACAGTATTTAAATTGATTTTATTGTGTTGCATGAATATTAACTGAACTGGAAGTTTTGACTCTGTTCTTCAGTTAGTGCTTGCTTAAATTTTATTATCTGTTAGAAATTGCAGGTGTGGGGGTAGCCACATTCTTTGATTTCCTGTCATTGCCTATTTAAGTGGTACAGTTTGAAATATTTTCTGCTTAAAAACCTCAGCTTTGGCCAGCTAAGATCTAGCTGTATTCAACTGGACTTATAAGAGAATTTAGGTACCTTTATCTGCACTTTTTTTCAAATAATACAGTATTTAAATTGATTTTATTGTCTTGCATGAATATTAACGGAACTGGAAGTTTTGACTCTGTTCTTCAGTTAATTTTCCCACCCACCATCCCTGTTTTTGTTTTGGTGTTAATCTTAGTGTCTTTGAAACTGCCCGCCCCTCTTGTAAATTTGTGTTTGGATACTCCTTCTGGGCCCATCTCATTTGCTCACTCAACTGAGTGCAGTGAGATCATATTCTGATTTCAGGCACTCCTACTGTGTACAAAGAGAGCATCTGGGAAAGAGAACAAAAAAAAAATTTTTTTAAGCTTGTTTCCTGCCTTTCCTGTTAAGTGGTCTAGACAGTTTGTAGGCTTCTGAGCCCCCAAGCCCTTCTGGGTTGGAGGGAAGCCTTCTAGCTTAGTTTTGTTTCTTATAACTAGCCAGTTTTCTAGTTTCAGCACTCAAATCTGTTTCTTTGAACTCAGCACTTGTTCAGAGCTCATTGTAAGCACTACATAAGCCGCAAATTACTACAGCACTCAACTTTCCTCACTTGTCTAGTGGAAAGCAGTTTTTAGTACTTAACAAATAAGCACTTATCTAGGCATGTCTAAGGGTCAGCTCCCAGTGATTTCTCCTATCTGCCTGATGAATCTGGGCATCTTGGGGCAATGCAGCAATTGCCTCATGTACACAGACAACCCTCTCCTCCTACCACCCAACACTACAACCTGTGAGAGATGCACTTATATAGCCAAACTGGAAGCAAAGCTCTCTTCACCCAAGACTGGACTAGACAGTCAAGAGGAGAAGGTAAACACTTGCACCACACCACACTCATCACATAGTCCCTCAAAACCTACACCACCAAAACACACACATAGAAACACAAAACACACACCTACATTCACGGAGGCTCTCAATAAAAACCTGCCCAAGCATCAGGGACATCCAAAGCATAAACACAAGCAAACCCCACCCCCCAACACAACCCAAATGACACATAGCCCACAAACTCAGTGTGCCACTCAACCACAGCCCATAAGGCATAACAACATACCCAACACTCTAGTCATAGGTGACTCTATAGTCAGGCTCACTGATGTTCCACTCACTAGACTAAACAAGGAGAAAGTTACTGTCAGCTGCCTGTCAGGTGCCAGGATCTGCCACATAACACATACACTCAGGTCACTCCACAATAAGTACAAATATGACACTGTCATTGTCCATGTTGGTGTGAATGACCTGAGACATACCTCCCTGGACTACATGAAAAGAGACATGGAGGAGCTCTCCGATCTTGTATCCCAGGCAGGTATGACCCTAACCCTGAGTAGCATCCTGCCATCACCCAGAATGATACCATAGTACAAGGACAAAATGATTGACTTCAACAATTGGCTAAGCTTCTGGTGTCATTCTAAGGGGATCCAGTATTTGTCTGCCTGGGACGACATGATCGACAGACCACAATGCTTTGCCAGAGATGGCCTGCACCTGTCGCCCTTAGGATTCCGGATACTGGCTAAGGCTCTTGCCATCCCTATAGTGCCTTTTTTAGGCAAGGTTCAAATGACAAATTCATCACCGTAACAGGTACAACCAAGCAAAATCTGAGGGTAATGCTACTCAATGCTAGAAGTCTAAACCTCAAAATGCACTCACTCGAGGCACTCCTTAAAATGGAGAACATTGACATCTGTGCAATGACAGGGACCTGGTTCAAAGCTCCAGAGAGCACCCCTGCATTACCAGGCTACAATTCATACCACACTTTTCGGCCACCTAACCCAGAATGAAGCACTAAAGGCGGAGCCGTGTCCATATTCATTAAGGATATCCATACCTCCAGGCTAGTTGCACAGCATAATGCATCCGAGATTATCCAAGTGCAACTAACTCTGGGCAAGACGGCAATCCAAATTGTAGCTTGCTACAGACCCCCCACCATGCCTCAGGATTCACACTCCTCATTTCTTGATACACTGGAAAGTATTAGGGTACAACTCAACACCCTAATAATGGGCAATTTCAACTACCCCACCATTAACTGGGAAAACTACTCATGTACCAACTCTTTTGCTCAACATTTTCTAGAATTCATAAATTCCAATGCCTTGGATCAACTTATTCACACCCCCACCAGGGGCAGCAATATCCTAGACCTGGTCTTTACCAACATGGGAAACTGGTGTTCCACACCAGAGGTCAATTCCTCGTTGGTCAGATCCGACCACAAGCTAATCAACCTAGACATTCACATCCCACTCCCACCCCCAATTAGGGAAACCATCATAAAAAACTTCTCCAAAGCCAACTTCACACTTCTTAAGACAGAAGTGGCAAACTTCATGACACCCATGCAGACGGACAATAGAGGTATGACTGCCGAATCCTACACAAATGCACTTTATAAGCACTTACACGAGTGCATGGATCATGCTATCCCTAATAGAACCAAGATGTTATCCTCCAAAAAAAGGTAGCCAATCTGGTGGTCCTCTGCCATAAACAAACTCTACAAAAGAAGAAAGAAACTGTTGCAAAAAAGAGTAAAATCCCATGACTGGAGGAACTCCCTGGTCAGCCTCAGTAAGAAGCTGAGATCCCTCATAAAATCCTCCAAAGCTAGTTACAAAATTGCCACTGACTCTAAAGACAACCACAAAGCATTCTATAGCTATGTCAAGAATCTAAATGGGAACACTCAGATCTGCTCTGAGTTACAGCACAATGGCACTAAATATACAGAACCAACTGATATTGCCAACATCCTAGCAGATAGGTTCAGTGTTAACTTTACCCCCCTCTCACCCCCTAGAGGTCCCATCTCTATACCGGAAGAATGTAAAGTTCCTATAATCACGGCTGCACAGGTAAAAAAACACACTCACCAAAGCCAAGAACACAGCATCCATGGGACCTGGCAATATCCCAGGCTGCATTCTACATGAACTACAGAATGAACTGGCACCCTACCTAAGTACCATGTTCAATCATAGCCTCACCTCAGGCTTTGTACCCACTGAATGGTGCACTGTGACGTTTATCCCACTCCACAAAGGGGGAGCCACAATGGACCCCGGGAACTACCGCCCCATTAGCCTGACAAGCCTGGTCTGCAAGGCCATGGAATGTATCATCGTGGAACTCATAAACAAAGACATTGGTAATCTCCAAACTCTGGACCCTACCCAGTTTGGATTTGTAAAAGGCAGATCATGTCTCCTAAACCTGATTGACTTATTTGAAGCAGTCACCAAAGCCATAGATAAGGGTAAAATGGTTCACACAGCTTATCTAGATCTCTACAAGGCTTTCAACACCACCCCCCACTCTGGAATTATAGATAAGCTCACTAAACTAGGTATAAATCCCTATGTCACAAGATGGATTTCCAACTGGCTCATGGACAGAACCCACACTGTGAAAGTAGCGGATTCCAAATCTGACATCAGACCAGTGACAAGTGGAGTACCACAGGGCTCAGTCCTGGGTCCTCTCCTGTTTGGTATTTACTTCCCTGAAGTGCAGGCCAACACAGAAAGTCTTTGGCTAACAAAGTTTGCAGATGACTGCAAACTAGGAGCCATAATTGAAACTCCTAACAATGTGGAAAAACTACAAAAGGGCCTCACTGAGACAGATACCTGGTGTCAAAGCCATGGCCTGAAGCTCAATGCCAAAAAGTGTATTGTCATCCCCTTTGGTAAAAACTCTGTACCCATGAACTACCACATAGCTGGTAGTCTACTTAATGCCAAAAATGTGATAAGAGACCCTGGGACACAGGTGGACAGTAGTCTTTCCTTTGATAATCACATTGCCACAGTGGTCAGGAAATCCTTCTACATGGCTCATCTCATCACAAAAGGATTCTCATCCAGAAAAAAAGAGGTCATTGTTCCCCTGTACTCATCACTCATAAGACCCATTATAGAGTACAATGCCCCTTTTGGTATGTACCTCACAAGACATCTACAACAACTGGAAAGACCAGAGAAATGCCTCACAAAGAGGATTACTGGCCTCAAACAGATGCCCTTTGCAGACCTTCTCAAAAAACTACAGCTTTACTCCATCGCATATCGCCTACTCAGGGGGGCTCTCTGCCTAACATACAAAGCTATGTCAAACACAGAGCTGTTGGACATGCTCCACTTAAAGAAATCCCAATCCCTCCGAGCTACACGCTCTAGGGACCTAAACCTTGTCACCACAATAAACAGAACATGTTGGAGAGATAGATTCCTGTCCCAGAGACTTCCCAAACTCTGGAACAGACTCCCTATCTATGTCAAACAGAGCTCCTCATTAGCAGTCTTCAAGAAAAATCTTGATGATTGGATGGGAAATGGGAAATTCACCCCGGGGATCACCTCTGTGACTTTGCTCGACAGTGGCACAGGAAAATAATTTTCTTGGGTGGCGAAAGCCAGGGTACATTTTTTAGCTAGGCTTGTATGGGCCCTAGAGCCGATAGCCTAGTACCTACCTATGAACCTATGAACCTGTGTGTTCGAATTCTAAGTAACTTTTGTAGTGAAACAGAACTTATACTTCATTCGTGAAGTGCTTTATTTTTATTTGCAATCATGCCTTGATGGAGGGAGGCAACATCACTGCTGCAGTGTTCTTCCACTGTATCCCACCCACTTGCCCTCCTCATAATGTGATACTTCGGAAAAATGCCTTGTGTATACATATTTTGCTTGTTTTGAAATATGACTATTTCTTTCTAAAGTACATGAATCAGAAAGCAAATTGCTACAAAAGATCTCTGCCTGTCTGTTTGTATGTATAAGGTTTGAAATGTTAACATTTACTCTGTCTTTAAAATAATTCTCAGCTGCCTTAATATTAGAACTGTTGGCAGTATCATCTAAAGTGTAAGAAAGTCGGGTTAGGCATACATTTACAGAGGAAAATAAACACACGTGAAGGCAATCAATCTGGTTAAAAATGGAAGAGGGGGACAACCCTCGCTTTCTCCTTTATTATAAAGCGCATGGTCATGTGACCTCTCTTGACCTCCCCACACCAACGATGTCAGTGTAAGAGCACACATACGATCGTTCACTCTCATTATAATTATCAGCCAACACCCCCACTTGCTCTTATGCTGTACACAAAATGCATTTTAAGAACATATTTTTGGATAACTTTCCTTCACATTCCAAATATGTAATGCATGAACTTTTCAATCTTCGACTTCGTAGCAGGTTTAGTAAAGACATTTGCAACAATGTCCATTGTCGGGCAATATTCAATGCTTATTTTGTCATCATTAAGTGCTGACCTGACAAAATGATACTTAATGTCAACATGTTTACATCTCTGTCGGCTTACTGGATTCTTCGACAAAGCGATTGCTCCTTGATTGTCCTCAGATATTGTTACTGGCACATACATGCACTCTCCATCCATTCCACTCAACAGCTGCACAAGGTACAAACTCTCCTGTGTTGTTGCTGCTAATGCCATGTACTCTGTCTCACATGTAGAATAAGCTACCATAGGTTCATAGGTTCATAGTTTAGTACTAAGCTAACTGCCCTTGCGAGCCATTTTAAGCCTAGCCAATTATCCCTTGTGAGACTCAAACCCTGCACCTTGTGTTTGTAAGACAAACACTTTAACCATTAAGCCACCCTCCCAACCATTTGTTACTTCTTTGATTTCCACAAAATAATAGGCCCGTCTCTATTGAGACTAAAGCAATAACCTGTGGTACTACATCTATCATTTTGATCTGTTGCCCAATCTGCATCACTGTATGCTATAAGCTGAAGTTTCCCTTCACTTTTCTTGTAACACAGCTCTCTGTCCAATGTACCTTTCAAGTATCTTAACACATGTTTAGCTAGTGTTAAATGAGGGTCTATATCAGAACATTGAAATATTAAAACTTTGAATGTTCTGATATCGAACACTATTCAGCAAATGCTAAGAATAGCGAAGCTGCAGAACAGCAAATTCTTTCCTCGGGAAAGAATTCGGTTAGCCATTTCTGTGGCTTTGCTATTCTTAGCGCTGTGGTGGAAAGTTACGAGTTGGGTTCAGGTAAGTGTGCGATTGTTTGTACGTTAGGGTTAGGGGCGGGTTAAGTGGATTAGGGTTAGGGTGCGGATTAGGCATGTGTGCGATAGTGGCAGACTTTAGGGTTAGGGGCAGTTTAAGTGAGTTAGGGTTAGGGCGCGGGTTAGGTGAGTGTGCGATAGTGACGGACCTTAGGGTTAGGGTTTGGGTTAAGGTAAGTGTGTAGATAGTAGTGTATGTTTAGTTTAGTGTAGCGTTAGATGTAGGAATTTAAGTGAATGTGTGTAGTTGCTGTTTGTTTGATGTGCTTGTGTTGTGTGTATGTGTTTCGGAGCAGCAATTTTTTTCCATGGGAATGTTCGATATTTTCATGTTTAGATGTTTTGGGGCCGATGAAATAGCGTTCGCTATTTTCATCTTTCGATAACATGATATAAACGCTGAAATGAGATTCACTCAGTCGTGACAAATATTGTGAAAGTTTACTTACAATCCAGCTAAGATCAGGTCTCGTACTTGTCATAATATATATCAAACTACCCACAAGCTCACGATATTTTCTTGGAAATGTAGATTCACTGTCACACTCAAAGTTTGTTTTTTGTTTGGAAGGGGTACTTCTTACTTTACAATTAGACATACCAAATTTCTCAAGAATTTTCGTAATGTACCTCTTTTGGTTCATCTTTACTTCACCTCTATTTTGGGTAAAATCCATGCCTAGAGAATGAATTAGCTTTCCCAGATCTTTAATTTTGAACTTAGCCTTGAGCATTTCCTTTACATTGTTTAGTGATTCATTGTCATTAGCTGCTATAATGAGATCGTCAACCCATATAATTAGAACTGTTCTCTCATTTTCAGCTTGTCTAGTGTATACACATCGGTCTGCGGGGTTTTGGATAAAACTGTTTTCACAGAGATAATCATGCAACATTTTGTTCCGGTTACGCCCTGATTGTTTCAATCCGTATAATGACTTATTCAGTTTACAAACCAATTTTTCATCGTTATTTGATTTCTTTTCGAAACCTTCAGGTTGCTCCATATACACCTCACAGACAATAGCAGCATGTAAATAATCCGTTTGTACATCCATCTGGTGCAATTCTAAATCGTACTGAGCTGCATTAGGCTTCGTACAGATGTCATACTCGCAGTTGGTGCAAATGTTTCGTTATAATCTATACCAGCGACTTGATTGTAGCCTTTAGCTACATATCTAGCTTTGTAAGTCTCTGTATTATCTGCATTGTCTTTTACCGTGAAAACCCACCTACCCCCCACTGCATTTTTATCTTCCGGCAGTGTGGTGAGTATAAATGTGTTGTCTTCCTTTAAAGACTTAAAGTTCCTCCTTCATAGCATTGACCCACTTTTCTGAGTTAGACGAAGACATAGCTTCTTTAAAGCTCTGCGGTGTGTTGCACATTAATCGGTAACAATAGCCAACATTAACTATCACATAATTGTCATTTTCAACTTTACATTCATAGTCTTTCAATTATGCAGGTGGTTTTCTCTCTCTTTTAGACTAGTGCGTTTCCTGCCTTTTCTCTTCTTGCCTTACTATTGTGTCCTGACAGCTTCTGATTCTGATTTAACATGCGCACTTCTTCTGGTATTAAGATCTTCATCTATCACTTCTGGGTCTGTATGAATCTGGCATTCAGCTACATTCTTAATAAAGAACTTGACTAACTTGTGTCTAAAGACCCTTCCTGTGTCAGGATAATAAACCAGATATGATGGGCTGTTTTTATCATTTCCGACAAAGATCCCCTTATCACATCTTGGGTCTAACTTCTTTTTATCTTGTCTGTATGCATAACACACTGATCCAAATTCTCTCATCCTTGAAAGATCAGGTTTCTTCCCTGTTAGTATAAAGAATGTGGTCTGACCCACACGCCTGTTATAACATCTTTTGTGAATAAAAGCAGCAGTCATTACTGCATATGTCCACAACTCTTAAGGTAAATCACTCTCTATCAACATATACCTTGCCATTTCGAATAGTGTTCTCCAATTTCTCTCTGCCATCCCATTCTGATGGGGTGAGTAAGGTGTGGACGTTTCATGTCTTATAACATTTTTCTCAGTAGTGACTGAAAGTCTCTTGACATGAACTCAGTGCCATTATCTGATCTGTTACACTTTACCTTCCCATAAGGGGCTGAATCTGCCATAAACTCTTCAGTTGTCTTGACTGTATCACTCTTGGCTTTCAGAAGTTATACCCAGTAGTCACCAGTAAATGCTAAAGTGTACTTAAAGCCGTCTTTTACTACTGGCTCAATTGGGCCTGCCAAATCAGTTCAAACAACTTTGGTCTTGCATCTGGTTCTCTGTTTCTGTTCTGTATAAATTTCTCTTGTATACAGGTTTCACAATCTAGGTTAGGTCTCTCAACTTTACCTATAATTTTCATTCCTTTTACCACTTTTTCTAATTTTGACACATCTTCGAAATTACAGTGACCAAGCATTTTATGCCAGGCTTGAATGTCATAACAGCTCTGAGATGCATCATAATGTATCTCACTATCGTTTTCTTCATCATGTGTCTAAATAATAGAGTCTATCACACTCAATTATGTCAAACCTGGTGCCGTTTTTATATGTGTCTAAATAATACAGTCTATCATACTCAGTTATGTCAAACCTGGTGCCATTTTATATGTGTCTAAATAACAGAGTCTATCAGCCTCAATTATGTCAAACCTGGTGCCGTTTTTATATGTGTCTAAATAATAGAGTCTATCACACTCAATTATGTCAAACTTGGTGCCGTTTTTATATGTATCTAAATAATAGAGTCTATCATACTCAATTATGTCAAACCTGGTGCCATTTTATATGTGTCTAAATAACAGAGTCTATCAGCCTCAATTATGTCAAACCTGGTGCCTTTTTATATGTGTCTAAATAATAGAGTCGATCACACTCAATTATGTCAACCCTGGTGCCGTTTTTATATGTGTCTAAATAATAGAGTCTGTCATACTCATTTATGTCAAACCTGGTGCTGTTTTTATATGTGTCTAAATAATAGCGTCTATCACACTCAATTATATCAAACCTGGTGCAGTTTTTGTATGTGTCTAAATAATAGAGTCTATCATACTCAATTATGTCAAACCTGGTGCCATTTTTATATGTGTCTAAATAATAGAGTCTATCATACTCAATTATGTCAAACCTGGTGCCGTTTTTATATGTGTCTAAATAATAGAGTCTATCATACTCAATTATATCAAACCTGGTGCCGTTTTTATATGTGTCTAAATAACATAGTCTATCATACTCAATTATATCAAACCTGGTGCCGTTTTTATATGTGTCTAAATAATAGATTCTATCAGCCTCAATTATGTCAAACCTGGTGACGTTTTTATATGTGTCTAAATAATAGAGTCTATCACACTCAATTATATCAAACCTGGTGCCGTTTTTATATGTGTCTAAATAATAGAGTCTATCATACTCAATTATATCAAACCTGGTGCCATTTTTATGTGTCTAAATAATAGATTCTATCAGCCTGAATTATGTCAAACCTGGTGATGTTTTATATGTGTCTAAATAATAGAGTCTATCACACTCAATTATGTCAAACCTTGTGCCATTTTTATATGTGTCTAAATAATAGAGTCGATCACACTCAATTATGTCAAACCTGGTGCTGTTTTTATATGTGTCTAAATAATAGAGTCTATCACACTCAATTATGTCAAACCTTGTGCCGTTTTTATATGTGTCTAAATAATAGTCTATCACACTCAATTATGTCAAACCTGGTGCCATTTTTATATGTTTCTAAATAATAGAGTCTATCACACTTAGTTATGTCAAACCTGGTACCGTTTTTATATGTGTCTAAATAATGGAGTCTACCACACTCAGTTATATCAAACCTGGTGCCGTTTTTATATGTGCCTAAATAATAGAGTCGATCACATTCAATTATGTCAAACCTGCTGCCATTTTTATATGTGTCTAAACAACAGAGTCTATCACACTCAGTTATGTCAAACCTGGTGCCGTTTTTATATGTGTCTAAATAATAGTCTATCACACTCAATTATGTCAAATCTGGTGCCATTTTTATGTTTCTAAATAATAGTGTCTATCACACTCAGTTATGTCAAACCTGGTGCCGTCTTTATATGTGTCTAAATAATAGAGTCTATCACACTGAGTTATATCAAACCTGGTGCCGTCTTTATATGTGCATAAATAATAGAGTCTATCACACTCAGTTATGTCAAACCTGGTGCCGTTTTTATATGTGCCTAAATAATAGTGTCTATCACACTCAATTATGTCAAACCTGGTGCTGTTTTTGTATGTGTCAAATTAATAGAGTCTGTCACACTCAGTTATGTCAAACTTGGTGCCGTTTTTATATGTGTCTAAATAATAGAGTCTATCACACTCATTTATGTCAAACCTGGTGCCGTTTTTATATGTGTCTAAATAATAGAGTCTATCACACTCAATTATGTCAAACCTGGTGCCGTTTTTATATGTGCAGGACTAGTGCAGGACTCTAGTGCAGGACTGTGCTGTTAGAACTTGTCTGATTGAAGACTGCTGAAACAGGGCTCAGTTTTGAGCTTTTTAACTGGTTAATTGGGTAAAGTATTGTTTTGATTGTATCTGCTCTATTTTCTGAAAACAAAAACAAAAAGACAAAAACTATACTTGTTTCCCGCCTTTCTGAACTAGTTTAGTCCAGTTTTCAGGTTATTGCTGAATCCAGGGCTATGTTACAAGTTTCTGTGTTGCCCATACCTTACTTGGATAGAAGAAAGTTTCTGTGTTCACCTGTGAGAGAGGGAAGCTTTGAGCAGCTTATCTATCCCTGGAGGAGTGGTTTCAGCCCAGAAGTTAGTAGTTTATTGGCCATGTTGGGCTCATTTTGATTGTATCTGCTCTATTTTCTGAAAAAAAAAATACTTGTTTCCTGCTTTTCTGAACTGGTATATTCCAGTTTTCAGGTTATTCCTGAATCCTGGTCTGTGTGACAAATTTCTGTGTTGCCCATACCTTAGTTGGATAGAAGGAAGTTTCTCTGTTCACCTGTGAGAGAGGGGAACTTTGAGCAGCCTATCTGTCCCTGGAGGAGAGGTTTCGGCCCAGAAGTTAGTAGTTTATTGGCCATTTTGGGTCAATTTCTATCTCTTTCACTTTCCTGCTATAAAAAACGCATTTGCGCAGTTTTTGCGCTTGTATTCTACTCAGCAATTGCCTTCCAGGTGTTCTGCAGAGTCTACAGCAGCAGAGAGACAAAAGAGTGACTTTGGAGTGATTAAGTATCATTTTTCTGCTTTTCTTGCTGTCTTAACTAATTCCGCCTAAAACGCCAGTTTTTTAGCGAATCTGTGATTTAAAAAGTGTGTTATTGCTACATATTGTACTTATTTGCTGCCTGCACTTGAATTGTCATTTTTGTGTTTAAATAATCTGTTTAACTGTTGTAGGCTACACACTAAAGTGATTTAGCCTTTTCTGTGCATTTAAAGTGTTGTTTTGATTGTATCTACTCTATTTTCTGAAAAAAAAAAATATATATATATATATATACTTGTTACCCCTCTTTCTGAACTAGTATAGTCCAGTTTTCAGGTTATTGCTGAATCCAGGGCTGAGTTACAAGTTTCTGTCTTGCCCATACCTTACGTGGATAGAAGGATGTTTCTCTGTTCACCTGTGAGAGAGGGGAGCTTTGAGCAGCCTATCTGTCCCTGGAGGAGTGGTTTCAGCCCAGAAGTTAGTAGTCTATTGGCCATTTTGGGCTAATTTTGATTGTATCCGCTCTATTTTCTGAAAAAAAAAAAAAAATATATATATATATATATATATATATATATATATATATATAGATATATATATATATATATATATACCTTTTCACGCCTTTCTGAACTAGTATAGTCCAGTTTTCCAGAGGGGAGCTTTAAGCAGGCCTATCTGTCCCTGGAGGAGTGGTTTCAGCCCAGAAGTTAGTAGTTTATTGGCCATTTTGAGCTAATTTCTATCTCTTTCACTTTCCTGTTATAAAAACCGCATTTGTGCAGTTTTGTGCACCGGGCAGTGCCGTTTAGCTAGAGTTAAACTATTCTCGGCTCCACGAAGTCTACTCCTCAATTTTTCCCTTGGAACTAGACAAACCTTCAACTTTAGCACTCAAACCATTCATTTCACAGTCAAGCACTTGCTTAAAACTCATAGCAAGCACTAATGTACCCTAGCACTAGACCCCCCCTATACTGTCCAGAAGGACACACTCTCTATTCGTCCCCACCAGCCAATCAGAAAAACAGCTTACTCTACCTATTCAGGCATGTCCAAAGGGCAGTTTCTGATGTACTGTCTAGTCCAACTGGTGAATCTGGGCATTTTGAGGCAATGTTACAACTGCCTCATGTACACAGACAACTCTCTCCTCCTACCACCAAACATTAATATATGCGAGAGATGCAATTATACAGCCAAACTGGAGGCAAAGCTCTCTCAACCCAAGAATGGAACTGACAGTCAAGAGGAGAAGGGTAATACTTGCAACACACCACAAGTCTCACATAGACCTAATAAACCAACACCGGCAAATAACACACATGAATACATGAAAACATACTCGGAGGCTCTAAATAAAAATCTGCAAAAGCAACAGAGACCTCCAAAGCAGACATCCAAGCAACCTCCACACCCCATCACCAACCATGAAACACATACTTCACATAATCAGTGTGCCACGCAATCACAGCCCTTAACGCAAAATAACATACCCAACACACTAGTAATAGGTGACTCTATAGTCAGGCACACTGATGTCCCACTAACTAGGCTGGACAAGGAGAAGGTTACAGGTTAGCTGCCTGTTGGGTGCCAGAATCCGCCACATAACACAAGCACTCAGGTCACTCCAAAACAAGTACAAATACAACTCTGTCATTGTCCATGTTGGTGTGAATGACCTGAGATGTACCTCCCTGGACTACATGAAAAGAGACATGGAAGAGCTCTCTGATCATGTAGCCCAGGCCAGCATGACCCTGACCCTGAGTAGCATTTTGCCCTCACCAAGAATGATGCCACAGTATAAAGAAAAAATGATCAATTTCAACAATTGGGTATGGGTTGCCAACTGGCTGATGGATAGAACCCACATGGTGAGAGTTGCAGGCTCTACGTCTGACTCTAAACCAGTTACAAGTGGCGTCCCCCAGGGCTCAGTCCTACGACCCCTCCTGTTTGGTATATACTTCTCAGAGGTACAGGCAAGCATAGGAGGACTATGGCTGACTAGGTTCGCAGACAACTGCAAACTAGGGGCCATAATTGATTCTCCGGCTGATACAGACACCCTCCAGATGGGTCTCACTGAGACAGATACCTGGTGTCAAAATCATGGCCTCAAGCTAAATACAAAAAAGTGCATAGTCATCCCCTTTGGAAAAAACAAAGTACCCACGAACTACCACATAGGTGGTAGTCCCCTAAATACAGAAAATGTAATAAGGGATCTGGAGACCCAAGTAGATAGTAATCTCTCCTTTGATAATCATATTGCCAAGGTGGTTAGAAAATCCTTCTATGTGGCCCACCTAATCACAAAAGGGTTTGCATCTAGAACAAAAGAGGTTATTGTGCCTCTCTGCTCATCACTCATTAGACCCATCAGAGAATACAATGCCCCATTTGGGATGTACCTTACAAGACACCTGCAACAGCTAGAAAGACCACAAAAGTACCTCACCAAGAGGATTACTGGCCTCAAACAGATGCCCTATACAGCTTGACTCAAGAAACTCCAGCTGTACTCACTTGCATACCGCTTACTCAGAGGTGATCTCTGCCTGACATACAAGGCCATGTCCAACCCAGAATTGATGGACATGCTCCACCTAAAAAAAAACAAATCCCGGAGAGCCACACGCTCTAGAGATATAAACCTCACCACAACGATAAATAGGACATGCTGGAGGGATAGATTCCTATCCCAGAGACTCCACATGCTTTGGAAAAGGATTCCAATATACATCAGGCAGAGCCCCTCACTAACACTCTTCAAAAGGAACCTTGACGGGTGGATGGGAAACAGAAAATTTACCCCGGGGATCACTGCAGTGGCTCTGCTGGACAGTGGCGCAGGGAACTAATGGCTCTGCTGGACAGAGGCACAGGGAACTAATCTAAGGGGGTGGCGAAAGCCAATACATTCTGGCTAGGCTTATAAATGTTCAGAAACAATACACTTCTTGAAAAAACAAGCCTCAAATACTTCAAAAACTGCAGAAACACCACCAAGTTCAAAGGAAGACACAGAAGTAGTTGATATCCATCTTTATTCTTTCCGTCCTGGTACCTCAGCTATTCGCCTTCAATGGGACATACTTTGACATTTTCAGTGTTCTTTTATATATGCTTTAATTAATTAAGCAAGCATCAATTAATCAGTTAAACATCATTATGTCAAACATTTTAACTCTTTCACCACTGAAATATATTCCAAGGAAAGAAACATTTCTATTATTTGACTATTTACAACACATTTTTTCTATTTTTCTTTTTTTCTTAGTTTACAAAATTTATAAATATAAATTACAAAATATAAACTAAACTAAACACTCCAATAATAATTAATTAATAAATTTCATTAGTACAGTAAATTCTTTTCATTTAAATATGTATATAAATATAACAACCTATTAGTCACCTTAACTCATCAATATTACAAGACTTCATTTTTAATATATATTAAATCACCAAATGACAGTTAAATTTCATTTATGTTCACTAAATTTCCAGATTCATTCCCTTAGGGAATAAAGTATGATACTCAATGATCATCCTCTGTTCTAACTTACTTAGGGCTGCCTTATAATTTCCTTTGCTGGAATGGGGCCTAGCTAATGCACTAAACTTAAAACTGTCATTCCAGCATTATGTGTGCTGCAAAAATGTGCAGCTACGGGGCTCTCTAAATTGCCCCTCCTTATGTCACCCAAATGTTCCAAGATACGAATCTTAATTTGTCTAGTGGTTTGCCCAATATACCACTTAGCTGGAACACAATCACAACCTAAAATGTAAATGACACCTGTTGACCTACAATCAAACCTTTCAAAAGCAGTGTACATCTTTCCATTAATTTTCAGCCCGTGCATATTTTTAGTTTTGTTGCAGACGGAACATTTCCCACATCTATACATCCCTACCATACCATCTCTTCTAACTTCAACTTTTCTATTTAAAATCTCTTTCAAATTCGGATACCTTTTATAAGAAAAGGTTGTTATATTTATATACATATTTAAATGAAAAGAATTTACTGTACTAATGAAATTTATTAATTAATTATTATTGGAGTGTTTAGTTTAGTTTATATTTTGTAATTTATATTTATAAATTTTGTAAACTAAGAAAAAAAGAAAAATAGAAAAAATGTGTTGTAAATAGTCAAATAATAGAAATGTTTCTTTCCTTGGAATATATTTCAGTGGTGAAAGAGTTAAAATGTTTGACATAATGATGTTTAACTGATTAATTGATGCTTGATTAATTAATTAAAGCATATATAAAAGAACACTGAAAATGTCAAAGTATGTCCCATTGAAGGCGAATAGCTGAGGTACCAGGACGGAAAGAATAAAGATGGATATCAACTACTTCTGTGTCTTCCTTTGAACTTGGTGGTGTTTCTGCAGTTTCTTGAAGTAGGCTTATAAATGCCCTTGGGCAGATAGACCAGTACTTACCTATGAACCTATGAACCTATGTGTCTAAATAATAGAGTCTATCACACTCAATTATGTCAAACCTGGTGCCGTTTTTATATGTGTCTAAATAATAGAGTCTATCGCACTCAATTATGTCAAACCTGGTGCCGTTTTTATAGATGAGTCAGTCCTAGCCTTGTTTAAAGTTGATCGAGGCCCCTTTGAACATTGCTGCCTTAACAGAAAAAATGCTTTGTGGATATGTCGGGATATATAGCACCCGAGTCATCATCACCTTTACTTTGTGCCCCTCTGCATTTAGCAGCCATACCTCTGCATCACCTCTCTTTTGTGTGGCCCCACAGGTTCTCGTTCCATCAGCTAATTCCACAATGTGTTCCTCCAGTTGGAAAGTTGCATTAAAGCATTTAAACTTTTTCAGGTTGTTAATTATGTGTGACGTGGCACCAGTGTCCACCATTAATCCCTTCTGTTTTAACTCACAAATTTGATGCTCGTTTATTCTGAAGACAAATGTGTGGTCATCCACATCAGTGCTTGTTTCACATTGTCTTTCTTCTTTCATCTACAGTTAATGCCCTGTGGCTAGAGTTTTTACAGAAACTACACCACTGTCTCTGGCTTTTATATTCTCTCCAGCATTCTCGTGCCTTATGTCCCCTTTGGTCACAGCCATAGCATATAATCTCTGCTTTTACTCTTTCCCCAAGGCCACTTACTTTCATCACATTATCATTACTTACATTGGCATGAAATTTCTCGGTATGTTCTTAGCTTCTCAACCTTGTTTTGAACTCACCAAAGCCCAACTTATCATCATCTTGCGTGATGTGTACTGCAAATGGTTTAAAAGTTTCAGGCAACCCTTTCAGGATCATTCCAACTAGTAATCCATCACTGAACTTCTCCCCAGCATTTCTAATGGCTGTCTCAGCCCTAATAATATAGTCTGTGACACTTTCACTGATGGCCTTCTGGAGGCTTGTTAATTCGATGTATAGGCTAATTACCTTTGGCTTCCCTTTCCCGGCATAATAGTCTCTCAGGATCTGAAGTGCTTCTCTATCATCGTGTGCGGCTTCTGTCATGACAAGGGACAAACTTTTGTCATCTAAGAACTGTATTAGTTCTGCATACGCCTCCTCATTTTTCTCAGCATTGTCGTTGCCTTCATCCTCGTTCTCGTCGTCTTCTGCGTCCTGCTGCACATTTTGCAAAATGACGTCTTTCAGCCCTAGCAAGCGCAGGTGTCCCAGAAACTTCATCTCCCATAACTCGTAATTCTTCTCATCTCCGTCAAAACACAGTCTATGCCATCGGCTTCCTACTTCCCTCCTGGTCCCATAACCTGTTGGCGGTATCATCTTAAGGGTAAGAAAGTCAGATTAGACATACATTTACAGAAGAAAATAAACACACGTGAAGGCAATCAATCTGGTTAAAAATGGAAGACGGGAACAACCCTCGCTTCCTCCTTTATTATAAAGCACATGGTCATGTGACCTCTCTTAACCTCTCCACACCGTCAGTGTAAGAGCACACATACGATCATTCACTCTCTTTATTATTATCAGCCAACAAGAACTGTTGGATTCAATGCAATATTTTCAAACTATCAAAGTTGGCTGACTGAACCCAACTAAGTAGTTGGTGTTGAGAGACTGAATGAAAAGTAGAGTTGTGTAAGTAAACATACCATAACCATAGATGTTCAAATGATCACTGTTGCACAAGTGAACTATATGAATTAGATCCCGCTGGGGATACAACAGCCTGCCAGCTTCCAAAGCTTTAGGGCACCTTCCCCTTCAGAGTTTTAAGGCTAACAGTGAGAGATGCTAAAGGTCTGAGAAAAACAGTGATAGGAAGATAATGATGATGATGCTGCTGCTGATAATAATAATAATAATAATAATAATAATAATAATAATAATAATAATAATAATATAATAATAATAATAATAAATATAATAATAACAAATATAATAATAATAATAATACATATAATAATAATAATAATAATAATAATAATAATAATTAATAATAATAATAAATATAATAATAATAAATATAATAATAATAATAATAATAATAATAAATATAATAATATTTAATAATAATAATAATAAATATAATAATAATAAATATAATAATAATAATAATAATAATAATAATAAAAAATATAATAATAATAATAATGATAATATCCACACCCTGGCATAAAAATGTACAAAATTAAGGTGGGTATAGTTACGGATCAGCTATGGCAGCAGAGTTCTTTTGAACATCTACTGTTATGGTAAATTTATTTACACAACTGTACTATGTTCTTTGTGTTCTATGTTGTGCTGCAACCTAAGCTATATGGCTAGATTATCATAGCTTATACTGACTTCAAGGAGTTAGGATGAGGCTCCATGACCCCCTTGAGAATGGCCTAGCAAAGCCTGCCCTAGACCTGGAGAAGGAATAGCATGCTTTGTAAAAGTGTGCACAGCGGGCCAAGCTGCTGCTTCTAGAATAATTCTAGAATCCAACCTTTTCCAAAAAGCTACATAACAAGTCATGGCCCAGGTAGAAAGAGCCTTGACCCTGCATGGAATAGTTGTGCTGTGGGGCTATAAAAGAAAGTATTAACATGAGACAACCATTTGGAAACTGTCTTAATTGACATGAGTTGTTCTTTTTTCTTACCTTTACAAGAAAAGAAAAACAGATCAGAGATCCTGCAAAGATTTTGTTCTGTCAAGATGCTACCTTTGTTGTGGACATCCAAGGTATGCAGTATCCCATCTCCCTTATATTACATTCAGGGAGGAAGACAGGGAGATGGAAAGCTTGGCTAAAGGCAAACTCATATACTGCTATGGGTATAAATACAGAATTACTTCTTAGTAAAACCCTATCTATGTGGAAACAAGATAAGGTTGAGCGACAGTATGAGTTTGCAACTCAAATACTCTTTTTGAGAAGGCTAGCGCAATTAGTTATACTGTTTTACATGTCAAGAACCTCAACAGAATCTGATAAGCTGCTGAAAATTAAACAATAGTTAGCTGCACTAATACCAAATTAGGATTCCAAGGAGGCACAAACTGAATGATAGGAGGCTTCATATGAAATACCCCTTTCAAAACCATTTTCACATGATAACGCATTGAAAGAGGGGGATACAAGGGCAGGCATGTTGAAATGGCCAACAAATAAACCTTGATTGAGAAGAATACAGGCCTTAGGATAGTAACTCATACAAATAATGTAAAAACAGAGAAACACCAGCCCTGAATGGGTGCCAGTTCTTTTCTTGGCACCAACTAAAAATCTTTTCCATTTACTAATATATCATTTTCTAGTATCAGGATTTGTTCTCTCCTTTAATACCTGATCCATATCCTCACAAAAAGGTGCATGAATTGTGTAAAGATTCTATCATCCAGGTCGTCAGTTATAGCTGTTATGGTTGGGAGGTATCAAACACTCCTAGTCTTGTGTGAGTAGATCAGGTCTGTGAGGAGTCTGTGGCAATTACCCCTGGCCATTTAGGTTCACAGGTTCATAGGTAGGTACTAGGCTATCTGCCTGAAGGTATTTATAGGCCTAGCCAGAATGTGTTGGCTTTCGCCGCCCCCTTAGATAAGTTCCATGTGACTCTGTCCAGCAGAAACACTGAAGTGATCCCCAGGGTAAACTTTCTGTTTTCCATCCACTCGTCAAGGTTTCTCTTGAAGAGTGCTAACAAGGAGCTCTGTCTAATCTAGATTGGAATCTTGTTCCAAAGAATGGGAAGTCTCTAGGACAGGAATCTATCCCTCCAGCATGTCCTATTTATTGTTGTGGTGAGGTTTCGATCCCTAGGGTGTGTGGCTCAAGGGGATAAGGTTTTCTTTAGGTGGAGCATGTCCATCAATTCTGGGTTGGACATGGCCTTGTATGTCAGGCAGAGATCACCTCTGAGCAGGTGGTATGCAACTGAGTACAGCTGGAGTTTCTTAAGTCGAGCTGCATAGGGCATCTGTTTGAGGCCAGTGATCCTCTTGGTGAGGTACTTCTGTGGTCTTTCCAGCTGTTGCAGGTGTCTTGTAAGGTACATCCCAAATGGGGTGTTGTACTCTATGATGGGTCTGATGAGTGATGAGTAGAGGGGCACAATGACCTCTTTTGATCTGGATGCAAACCCTTTTGTGATTAGGTGGGCCACATAGAAGGATTTTCTAACCACTTTGGCAATGTGATTATCAAAAGAGAGATTACTCTCTTCTTGGGTCCCCAGATCTCTTATTACATTTTCCGTATATAGGGGATTATCACCTATGTGGTAGTTTGTGGGTACTTTGTTATTTCCAAAGGGAATAACTATGCACTTTTTGGCATTTAGCTTGAGGCCATGATTTTGACACTAGGTATCCGTCTCAGTGAGACCCTTTTGGAGGATGTCTGTGTCAGCCGGTAAGTCAATTAAAGCCCCTAGTTTGCAGTCGTCTGAGAACTTAGTCAGCCATAGTCTTCCTGTGCTTGCCTGTACCTCTGAGAAGTATATTCCGAACAGGAGGGGTCCTAGGACTGAGCCCTGGGGAACGCCACTTGTAACCTATTTAGAGTCAGACCTAGTTCCTACAACTCTCACCATGTGGGTTCTGTCCATGAGCCAATTGGCAACCCATCTTGTGACATAGGGGTTTATGTTCAGGCTTGTGAGCTTGTCTATAATACCAGAATGGGGAATGGTGTTGAAGGCCTTTGCGAGGTCTAGGTAGGCTGTGTGTACCACCTTTCCCTCATCTATAGCCTTGGTAACTGTCTCAAAGAAGTCCACCAAGTTTAGGAGGTATGATCTGCCCTTAACAAAGCCGAACTGGGTAGGGTCCAGTGTTTGGAGGTTCCCAATGTCTCTGTTAATGAGTTCCATGATGATGCACTCCATAGCCTTGCAGACCAAGCTAGTCAGGCTTATAGGGTGGTAGTTCCCAGGGTCTGTTGTGGCTCCACCTTTGTGGAGTGGAATAACCGTTGCTGTGCACCACACTATGGGTATGTAGCCTGTGGAGAGGCTGAGTTTGAACAGTGTGTTTGGTGAGGGATTAGTTCATCTTTGAGCTCGTGTAGGACAAGGTCCTGTTGATGCTGTGTTTTTGGCTTTGGAGAGGGCTATTTTAACCTGAGTGTCTGTGATTTCAGGGGCTCTACATTCTTTTGGTATGGTTATGGGCCCTTTTGGGGGTGAAGTTTGCACTGAACCTGTCTGCCAGGATGTTGGCAATATCAGTTGGTTCAGTGTATTTTGTGCCATTCTGCACTAATTCCGAGCAGATCTGAGCATTGCCACTTAGATTCTTGACATAGCTAAAGAATGCCCTGTGGTTATCTTTGGAGTTCTTGGCAAGTTTTCTTTCAAAGCTCACCTTGGACGATTTTATGAGGGATGGTAGTTTCTTGCTGATACTGATCAGGGATGTCTTCCCTTCTTGGTATTTTACTTTTTTCTGTACTAGTTTCCTCCTTCTATTGTATAGCTTGTTTATGGCAGGGGTCCACCAGACTGGTTTCCTTTTCTTGGAGGAGTGAGTCTTGGTTTTGCTTGGGATAGCACAATCCATGCATTCTTGTAGGTGCCCGTAGACTGCATTAGTAAAGGATTTTGCAGCTTGGACAGCATTATCCTTTAGGATGGGGGCTTTGAAACTTTCCACCTCCATCTTAAGTAACGTGAAGTTTGCTTTTGAAAAGTTTTTCACGGTGGTTTCCTTGTCTGGGGGTGGGGGCAGGATGTGGATATCCAAAGTGATTTGTTTATGGTCAGATCTAACCAGCGAGGAGTTGACCTCTGGTGTGGGACACCGGTTGCCCATGTTGGTGATGACCAGGTCCATTACATTGTCACCTCTGGTGGCAGTGTTGACCAGTTGTTCCATGGAGTTTGAGTTTATAAATTCTAGGAAATGTTGGGCAAGGGAGTTAGTACTTGAGTAGTTCTCCCAGTTAATGTTTGGGTAGTTGAAATCACCCAATATTAGGGTGTTTGGTAGGACCTTTATGTTACCCAGTGTTTCCAGAAATGTGGAATGGGGGTCCTGGGACATGGTGGGTGATGTGTAGCAAGCTACAATTTGAATTGCAGTTTTGCCTGTTGTTATCTGCACATGGATAATCTCTGAAGCATCGTGCTGTGCCACTAACCTAGAGGTGTGGGTATCCTTGATGAATATGGATACTCCCCCACCTTTTGTATTTCGGTCCGGGTTCTGTGGCTGAAATGTATGGTATGAGTTGTAGCCTGGTAGTGTTGGGGTGCTCTCTGGAGCTTTAAACCAGGTTTCTATTACTGCACATATATCAATTTTCTCCATACTGAGGAGTGCCTCAAGTGCATGCATTTTGAGGTTTAGACTTCTGGCATTGAGTAGTATTACCCTCAGATTTTTGTTACTTGTGCTATTTACGGCGGTGGGTTTGTCTTTTGAGCCTTGCCTAAAAAAGGCACTATGGGGGTGGCAAGCACCTTGGACAGTATTCAAAAGCCTAAGGATGACAGGTGCAAGCCATCTCTAGCAAAGCAGTGTGGCTTGTCAAGCATGTCAAGCCAGGCAGACAAACACTGGATCCCCTTTGAATGACACCAGAAACTTTGCCAATTGTTGAAATTGATAATTTTTTCTTTATACCGTGGTATCATTCTTGGTAAGGGCAGGATGCTACTCAGGGTCAGGGTCATACCGGCCTGGGCTATGTGATCAGAGAGCTCTTCCATGTCTCTTTTCATGTAGTCCAGGGAGGTAGGGCTCAGGTCATTCACACCAACATGGACAATGACAGAGTCATATTTGTACTTTTTCTGGTGTGACCTGAGTGCTTGTGTTATATGGCGGATTCTGGCACCCAACATGCAGCTAACAGTAAACTTCTCCTTATTCAGCCTAGTGAGTGGGATGTCAGTGTGCCTGACTGTAAAGTCACCTATTACTAGTATGTTGAGTATGTTATTTTGCCTTGAGGGCTGTGATTGTATGGCACACTGGTTTTGTGAAGTATGCGTTTCATGGTTTGTGTTGGGGGGGGTGGAGGTTGCTTGGATGTCTGCTTTGGAGGGCTCTGTTGCTTTTGCAGATTTTTATTTAGGGCCTCTGAGTATGTTTTAGTGTATTTATGTGTGTTTTTTGCCGGTGCTGGTTTAATGGGTCTATGTGAGATTGGTGGTGTGATGCCAGTATTTCCCTTCTCCTCTTGACTGTCTGATCCAGTCTTGAGTTGAGAGAGCTTAGCCTTCAGTTTGGCTGTATAACTGCATCTCTCGCTCGCATGTATTAGTGTTTGGTGGTAGGAGGAGAGGGTTGTCTGTGTACATGAGGCAGTTGCAACATTGCCTCAAAATGCCCAGATTCACCAGTTGAACTGGAGAGTACACCTGAAACTGCCCTTTGGACAAGCCTGGATAGGTACAGTAAACTGTTTTACTGATTGGCTGGTAAGGTCGAATAGAGAGCCTTGTCCGTAATGTAGTGCTAGGGTTTATAAGTGCTTGACATGAGTTTTGAGCAAGTGCCAAGCTGAGAAATGAATGGCTTGAGTGCCTAAGTTGAATGTTTGTCTAGTTCCAAGGGAAAAATTGAAGAGGAGACTTTGTAGAGCCGGGAATAGTTATACCCTAGCTAACCGGTGCTGCCCGGCATACAAAACTGGGCAAATGCATTTTTTATAGCAGGGAAATGAAAGAGATAGAAATTAGCCCAAAATGGCCAATAAACTACTACTTTCTGGGCTGAAACCACTCCTCCAGGGACAGATAGGCTGCTCAAAGCTCCCTTCTCTCACAGGTGAACAGAGAAACTTCCTTCTATCCAAGTAAGGTATGGGCAAACACAGAGATTTGTAACACAGCCCTGAATTCAGCACTAACCTGAAAACTGCACTATACTAGCTTAGAAAGGTGGGAAACAAGTATATATATTTTTTTCAGAAAATAAAGCAGATACAATAAAAAAACACTTTAAATATGCATAAAAAGATGCTTATTGTTATATATCTCAGTTCAGAATTGTAGTCAATGCCCCTAGTAATAAAGTAGGAAGAAACACAAATACAGTAAAAGCAGATGAATAAAGTGCAATTTTTTTATAGATATAAAACAATAGAAAACGAACAATCTGTTTTAAACAAGTTACCCAATTAATCAGAAAAAAACTCAAAACTGAGCCCTGTTCCAGCAGTCTTCAATCAGACTAGTTCTAACTGCACACTCCCGCTACTAGGGTGCAGGGGAACCTTCTCCAAAAAAAGGATGGCCTGGATCAGTGCTCAAGTTATACAAACAAAGCTAGATTTAGCAGGCCTGAATCTGGTCCTATGCTACAGTAACAAGACGCACCAATTTCAGAAAGAAATAATTCGAATAAGCAGGCACAATAAGCCTGTGACCTGAAATTCCCAGCTCAGAAGGGCAGAATCCAGCCTGTCCTCCCACAAGAGTGCAGACCACAAACCTTCTTAATGTAGAATAACTGGCCTGAAGCCCAAGTGCTTAAACCAGAACTAATACACTTTTAGAATAGCAGACACTGAGGTTTCAATCAGCATTTCCCAGCTTAGAAGGATGTAAGCTACCTGTCCTGCCACAACAGTGCAGACCACAAACCTTCTTAATGTAAAACAACCGGTATGAAGCCCAAGTGCTTAAACCAAAAGACTTAGAATAACAGTTACAGTTTAATAAGGCTACTACCCAGCAGCAATAAGTGCAGCAGAATAAATAAAAATGAGTACTTTTAAGAAGAGGCAAAAGCAAAATAAAGTAGGAGGAAACACAAATACAGTAAAAGCAGATTAATTTTTTTTTTTTTGTTAGTAAAGTGCAAGGAGGGACGAAGAAAGAACCTCAGTGGGTTGGCCTTCTCAAATCTTCTTTCTGTATTATGTATAGCGAAAACTAAACTCAGAATATGATCTCACTGTATTCAGTTAAGTGAGCTCAGGAGTAGTGTTCAAATAGAGACTCACAGGGGGGGCGGGCAATTCCAGAGCCACCAACACTAACACCAAAACAAGAACAGGGAGGGTGGGTAGGAACAAACAAGAAGAAGACTAAGTACAGTTGTACAGATTACAGAGATATTAAATCAAAATGCAGACAAAAAATGAGAATAAATACTTATCTTTTCTCAATATCACAGCTGGCAGTAGGTCGATCTCTCTGCAGCAGCCTGAGCAACAGGTATATCTGATTTAAAACACAGGACAGAAACCAAACAGTACAGATGCAGGAATACTTTGGCTGTATGAAACTAGTTCTGAAAACTTACTGCCACTGAGAAAACAGACAAGGCCTCCAGACAAAGGATTTCACTACAACTGAGGTCAACACTAAGAGATATACAGCACTAAGAGATATTTCACACTACTAAGAGATATTTCAAAAGAAGAGAGAACCATTGTTGCCTGGGCTGGAAAGAAGTCACCACAATGATTATTGGAGAGTCCTTCTCAATCTTTAGAATGACCCTAAATATTAATGGAAAGGGTGGACAATTATACAGGAAAATGTTTGACTAAGGAAGAGAAAAAGCATCTCTCTTCCAGGCCTTCAAGAATGGGATCCTGGAGTAGAGTTTTGCCAATGGATAGTAGAGAGTGGAGGCACAAATCTATTTGAGGTGTTCCCCACAGTTGGATTGAATGTTGGAGACAATATTTGTGAGGGTCTGTCCTGGTCCTGCTCAGCTTGAATGTTACACAATTTTGCTCTGACAGTATGTAAGGTGTTTGTACAGTGAGATTGTGAAGAAAAGCTATATGCCAGGCTACCATGGCTAGTCTGCATAGAAGGTAAAAACTGGTTCCCCCTTGCTACACTGTGGTGTTGTCCATAAACACTTGTAGAGGTCTCACGAACTAAAGTGAATGAAATAGCTGAGAACATTTACAAGTGCCAAAATCTATTTTATTTTTGTGTTTTGGTCTATCTTGTCTGTTCCAAAAACCTTGCAATTTTATCCCCATAGACACTGCTCCCCAAGCATACCTCTCAACTCTCCAGGTTTTTACAGAATGTTCAGATTTTTACCTCATATTTTTGATCTGTTCCTCATAAAATTTGTGATTGTCTGGCAAACCACTGGGGACTGAAGTCACTAAATAATAACATACATTTGAGTTTTAGATTTCATATCCTTCAGAAAGTGCATGCTAACACAAAACCTGTTATTCTAGCTAAGTTCTAAGTTTATAAGAGACATATTTACAATCTGCCACTCTGTCCCTATTTTTTGGGCATTTGTTCCTCCATTATTTTTGACTTTGTTCAGATTTCTTGTGTTAAGAGGTTGAGAGGTATTAAAGTCTGAAGCATTGTTTGTGACTGATTGCATTTGAGCTGGGAGGGTGAATGGGAGATATGCATTAAGAAATATATGGTGTCTCCAGCCAGAATTCTCCCTATTCACATATTACAAAACTGGAAACTGAAAAGTCAGAGCATATAGATGATGAGACCACGCAAACTGCGGGTACCAATGTATTTTTGTCATATGGAGTCTTGATCCAGGTATTATGAAAGTTATAGATGACATGATACCCAGAATTCTGAGGAATTCCCTTGCTTGGACAGTAGTCTAAGTAGAAAAACTTAGAAATAGATCTAGATACAGAACTACTTTTTTCTGTGAAATAAAAGCTCTTTCAATTGAGGTGTCCTAGAGACACTCTAGGAAAATAATCGTGAGAATAAGTCTGACAAAACATTTGTATATTGTCCTGGAATCCCAGTCTGTGTAGGAAATCCCTGACCCAAGTGACAGATTCCTGACACTCTTAAAAATTTTCTGCAAAGAAAGGAAAGCCATCTAAATAACAAAAAAATATGAACACCTTGCAGTCATCAGCAGAACTCAGGACTTTGTATATACCCTTACAACAGTGGATAGATCCAAGGATAATGCAGAGTAACAGATAATGTTCTCCAGCGTCAGAAAAAAAATTAGAAGCATGTAGATCTATGAACTTAATGATATGCTTCTTTTAAAATCTAAAATTACCAGAAAAAAAGTTCAACAGAAAATAAGGGGTAACAATTAGAAATTAGTATAAGAAGCACTTTTGAATAAAACCCTTCTCCTAAAAGAGGAGGAGAGAAAGTTTCTAACCCCCCCCACCTCGAGAGTATCTGCTCCATGACAGGAGGAAAAAGACAAGATCAGTCTTGTGAGTGAGGAGAAATCTGTGAAAAGGGAGGCAGAGACTCCCACTGCCAAAAGTAGTATTGCTATATTGGTTTCCTATTTTATCATCAAAGATGCAAAATCTCGAATGCGTCTTCATTGAACTGAAAACAACGAAAATTTAAAAGAGCAAAAGGGCATATAAGCAATTTCTTTCCCTGGGAAAGAAATTGCTTGGCCGCCTTTGTTACTTTGCAATTTTCCCTACTGTAGTGCAATCTTGGAGTTGGCATATTTAGTTGGGGGGGTATTGAGGGCAAATCCCACACTTTGTTTTGTTGGTAGTGTTTTTTTTTTTTGTTTTGTTTTTTGGGCCAAGCAATTTCTTTCACAGGGAAAGAAATTGCTTATATGCCCTTTCGCTGCTTTAAATATTTACTGCTTTCAGTTTGATGAAGACGCATTTGAGATTTTGCATCTTCGATGATATAATAGGGACCCGCTATATTTAGAGCTTGGCTAGTCTTGTAAATAGTTATACAGATTTGCTAGACTGTCCTTAGTTCTGGGGCATTCCACAACTTTTTGGAAACTCCCTGCTAAAGCTTTTTTAAACATGTACTTACCAACAGATTGCTGGGATCGTTTATTCGCCTAAAAAGAATGCAGTAGTGGGAGCATTAAATCCTTTGGCCAGCTTGGAGAAGGAAAGCTGAAAAACTAAGATAACCCATTAATGAGCATACCTTTCTCGTTATACTTCATACAGATCTCTGCAGCACAAGGTCCACAATTAACTCCCTCTATACATACAAGGGAGAATTTAAAATTTCAGTTTTAACATTTTCAGGAATGTTTTGAGAACACAGCCAAGCAAACTTCCCAATACCAGTTTTTAGTGGAAACAATCCTGAAATTGGTATCATCAAAATCACAAGCATGTTTCAAGCAGTTGACAGCAACTCGAAACGCAAAAGTGACTAAATTACACAAAGCAGATTTCTCTTTAGAAGTTTAATAGATACCAAAAACATTTCTCATATTCTCACATGAGGCAAACATAAACATATGAGCTTGACTACTGAGAATTGTGAAAACAACTGTTGCAGAAGAACACACTTTTTACTCAAATCTATTGAAAGCCTTCTCATCTTTGTCAAAAGAAGATGGATTAGCATTAACCAAATGTTGGCAGCAGCTGGGTCCAGAAAAGCAATAACTGCTATGTCTGATCTGGGATGAATATATAAAAGCTTAAAATATTGAGGAACTTTGTACAGATCGTCTGCCTACTCGGGAGCAGCAGGTTGGCTGTCAGGCAAGTTGCAGGCTGTGACAAAAATATCCTGCAAAGCAGAAAGAACAAGAGGCACAGTACAAGATTCTGGAAAGTCCATTTGTAAAAAGTCATAATACTTCCTGAGTGACTGAGAAATATCATCTTTTTTCCCCACTGAAAAAAATCTATTTTGCTTTGGAAATTGATACAGAGAAAGACAATTCTTCAAAGGGACTGGCCAAAGCCACACCATCCTGAGAACCAGAAATCTGTACAGACAAAACACAAACTGTACTTTCAAAATTATGTAGAGGTTCAGTCTCTTGAATCTCTTCAGAAAATGAAGAATCTCTTTTTCTTTTCCCAGAAATAGCTATACAGGAAAGGTCAAGAGCCTTCACAAAACCCTGAGCTAAGCCCCCCCAAAAAAATAACTCCTATCCAGAGACACTGAGATAGGAGAAGACATATGTTTATGTTTTTGTTTATTTTTAACAGGAATTTCTAAAGAAACAGACCCATTATTGCCAACAAAGCCTTCCATAGGGTTAGGGAAAACATACTGGCTAGACAAAGTGTCATTCTCTGCTCCTTCTCTCATGACCAACAAGAATAGCATTCCATTGCCCACCAAGGACACTACAACAGCCAGAGAGAATGTGTTTAACCCCTGCTCTATAGTAGCTGTAGGGACTACATCAGCAGGACCCAAGGAAATGATAAGTGGACCAATGAACCAGCTTTGGCCTCAGCAGAGTCACCCATCTGTGACTAAGGCACTTTAGCAGCCAGCTGTGATGGCAAAGGCTGTTCAGTAACGTTCCCCCTTTTTGGCTGGAATAAGGAAGAACTGAGGAGCCAGTAGGTTGTTTCCTGATTAAGCCAAAAAGGTTTCTGATTCTGACAGAAGCCTAGCAGTGATAGTCAGTTAACCAGGTAAGTTGTAAAAAGTAGCTTTTAACCTGAGAAAACAAAGTAGAAAAGCATTTTAAACACCTGCTCCCCCAAAAGTAAAACAAATAAACTTTCCCTAAAGAAAAAGTAGTTTAAAATAAGTTTTAACTATTTTTTACAACAAAAATAAAAAAGTGATGCTTCTATTTTAAAGTAATTTAAAAGTCACATGGCAGTCATTAAAACGCATTTTCCTAACTTTAGAAATAATATTTTACAGAAAACATTTAGTTTTTGTCATAAAAAGTAAATGGATTTTTTCCCCCAAAAGAAGCTTATCAGTCCAGCAATGGAGCAGCATTAGCTGACCATCAATCCTCTACTAAGGAGCTCTCTTTGGCAACACGAAAGCTCTGACGGACTTGCTGCCCAGACTTGTTTTTCAGTCAGCTCATTTCAAGATGACTAATGGTTTTGGTGAATGAAAGGTGCTCTGATGCTTTGGAAGCTTGCTGGCTGTTATATTCTAAGCAGGATGTAAGCCATGTAGCTTACACTACAGGTCCACTGATTCAGATGAAGAACATCACTCTTTTCTGACACATAATTCCTGAAAGTATCTGGAAATCTGAACAGCACTCTGTCAGAAAGCAAACACTGCTGGGGAAAATCTATCTTCAGCTGTTTTTCTCTATCTCTGATATGATAATGATTATCATTTTTTTCTGTGTACGTCTCTGTTATTGAAACTGCTTATGTAAACTATTTTTATTTTAAACTATATGTATATTCTTTATATTTTTGACATAAGAACACTGATTCATAGATACTATTTGGTGAAACAGTTTCAATACATTAGCATATATTATGCAATGAAAGTTCATAATTATCCAAAAACTGAACAACAGTTGGCAGTTTTCAGGTACATGCTCATTATAAACTTAATCCTTCGGGGGGTGGTCTGGTTCAAGTTACTAAAAGTTAGTCAGAATGTTGCTTTCTAATCAATGTAGAGAAATTAGAGAGCATTCTTATAAAACAAGTAGTATGAAGCCTTGTCACAATAAAAATGTAACTTAGGTAGACTAAATATAGTCTGATATTAGTAAGGTGATTAACTCTCAGTGTCTGTCCCTGTGAAAAACAAAAAATATTTTGGCAGTTATTTTCTTTGTAACACTGTTTGTTTGTCTTTTTGGCTTTTCCCGGTAAGGGGTCGCCACAGCGGAACTCCGGTCCGCTAATGATTGGCAGTAGATTTTTATGGTGCCGAGTTGCCAGCCCGACGCCCAACCTTCAGCGAAGGCACGCCCATTCACACATGTCTTTCGAAGGCCACTTGACCACGGGGAGGACATGCAGACTCCACACAGAAGGCACTCCCCACACACTAGTTGAGAATCAAACGGGAGAACCTCTTGCTGTGAGGCAACAACGCAACCGCTGTACCACCGCGGCATTTCTATTTTCCTTGTAACACTAAGTAGTGCAATTAAAGACAACTGTGCTGGTGGTAAAGACATAAATGGTCATCAATTTAAATCAAAATGTGCTAAAATTTCTCTCTTTTAGTTTGAGCATCCCAAGTTAGTCTACGTTAAAACTGATGCACAATCTATGTGTTGTCATGTGCTCAGATGTGCACATGTGGCAGTGCATCACTAATCTATCCCTGTCCACTCCACTTACTGAGAAAAGATGGAAAAGAAGCTCCACACAAAGTGGCAGTGTTTAAAAAAGTAACACTTTTTAAATAATGTGATTGTATAATACCAATATATAACATCTGTGTAATGCAGGTGTATCTATGGCAGGCTTAGTTTCCAAATGATGACAGCTGTAAGTAAACCCTGTATTACCAGCACCCAAAAATTATATAGTCCTTAATTATTTAATATCATCTACTGACAATTTGAAAATAAACATTCCTTGTCTCTAAGTCTGCCTAAAGTGCAACTAGCTGGCTTGTCCATATTGCGTATCATGGTCTTTTTTTACTGAATGAAGCTACTCTCAACTCAGAGAGAACAAATAAATAGATTTAATAATAATTAAAGGGGATAGCAATTTTTATTTTGCGGCTCTACAGAGATATCTGGGACTGTGAATTTAACAAATGGTAATGACAGCTATAGTCCAATTCAATGAAATAGTTCTTACAAGTGTGGGACAGCTGTCACAAATCACAACTGCCTGTAGAGAATTTTTAATTATTTACTACTAAATGAAATTAGGCAGTAGGAGATCTAGACCATTGTCCAGTGGATTTACTTGGTTAAAATTACATAAAATAATAAGAAGAATGTTTCCATTTTGGGTTTTTTTCCCTCATTATTTTTGTCTTTGTCCAGAATTCTTGATCAAAGAAGATAAGAGGTAACTTGGTTTGTTCCTTATAAAATTTGAGGTTTTTCTGACAAATTTTTGAGGTTTGCAGTCACTAAATAATAACAGACACATGAGTTTCAGACTTTGTTTCCCTCGGAAAATGCTTGCTAATTTAAAGCTTTTTATTCTTGCAGCTTTCAAAGTGTGTAATAGTAATATTTATGAAAAATAAGTATTTAAAATTTACTTCTGATTGTGTTTTGTTGCCTCTTATTACTGAGCTAAAAAGTTGAGATACAAGAAGGGAATTGCAACAGGTTACACTGTATGATTCTCAGAGCAGCAAAATGAAATACATTTTTGGACCATTATTTATGTATAAATTCATGCACTTTATCTCAAGCAAATATCTGACATCTATATATGCACAGACATACAACTGCCTGTAACTTTTAAATACAGGATATGGAAGATAGAGACACCAGACACTCAGTACTCAAATAAATAAAATCCTTTATTGAGGGCTTTCGTCTCAGTGTGTCAGACTTCTTCAGAATGATTAAATAACATGTGTAACTCAGATTAAACACAAACTCCTGCCATGATAGGTTAATCAAACAATAATCCCTCTCCCCTAATATAACTGATTCTTAAAATCATAGTAAAACAAATGACTACTTAGCATTTGCGGTACCAGTACATCACATACAATAAAAATACAAGTTTCAAAAAAGAGCCAAGAAGAAATTTTGTCATTCAAGCCAGGGAACACACTGGCATTGAGTCTAACCTGCCATTTCATTTCCATAAACTCTAAGTAATCGTCAACAGGACCCCCCCCCCCCCCGGTGACCTAGGTCCACATGGTCAATAACACAGAACTTAAAGAAATGATTGGGAAACTCACTAATGTGTCTGAAAAGGGCATTTTTATCATTTTGTCATTTAAGCCAGGGAACACACTGGCATTGAGTCTAACCTGCCATTTAATTTCCATAAACTCTAAGTAATCATCAACAGGACCCCCCCCCCCCGTGACCTAAGTCCACATGGTCAATAACACAGAACTTAAAGAAATAATTGGGAAGCTCACTAATGTGTCTGAAAAGGGCATTTTTATCATTTTTATTGTTAATATCATATAAATGTTGATAAATTATTTGCTTGATGGCCCTTTTTGTCTTGCACACATAAAATCCGTCACAGGCCTGTCATAGGGCCACATAAACCACAAAACTAATAACACTAATATTAACAACCTCACTGTAGATGAGCTGGATTTATTATAACAGATTATTTCAAACAAACAGATCAGAGTCATGAAACCAGACAAAGGTGGGGGGTCTGGTGATAATGGATGTCCACGATTACACCAGTAGGATGTTGGAGATTTTAAATAGTGATAAGTATGTTGAGATATCCCGCAATGAGCTGAACATCACTTATAGGAACATAGATCTGGTCCTTGATGAACTATTATTAAATAGATAAATTTGGATGACCACACATTCCTAACAACCCAGCATCCACGGATCCCTACGATTTTTGGAATTCCTAAAATACATAAATGTATCGGAAAACCCCCACTTCATCCAATTGTGGATGGTAAGGCATCCAAGACATTTTGTATAGCCAAATTTATTGATTCCAAGGTCAAGCATGTCTTGGACCTTCGTTCATACTTGTTCAAGGATTCATAGGATTTTTTGGCTAAGATAGGTCATGAACTTTATGACAACTTATTACTGTTACGATCGATATTTGTGACCTGTTTTCGGTTATACCTCATGAACAGGGACTTGAGTGCTTCTACGATTATTTGTGTAGGAACATCAATTTTGATCACAGTACTATACTTGCATTAAGAACTTGTATGGAGTTGGTCTCACAAAACTATTTTTTGGTGTTTGAGGGACAGCTGTTTAGGCAAACCCATGGAGTAGCCACTGGGGCGTGTTGCGCCCCGGTTTTTGCCAACATTGTTTTGTCCCAATGGGAGGACCTATACATACTGGATGCCCCCTATAAAAACTCTTGGGCACTCTACGGTCAGTACCTAGATGAAATAGTATTGTTGTGGTGAGATGGGGAGGATAAATTGGGTGAGTTTTTTGAATATATTAGCAATACTACCCCTTTTTTGTGGTTCACTATGAGTGTGGACAAGCACAGACTCAATTACCTAGATGTAACATTAATAAAGGACTACAGTAATAGAAACGTTTCCTCCCAGTTATATAGGAAACCAACTTACTCCAGCACACTTTTACACTATAGTAACTGGCACCCCATACACCAAAAAAGAGCTTTGGTGAAAGGGCAATATGTCAGACTAGCCAGAATGATCTCTGATCTGGACGATTTCCTCAGTGAGTTTATAACACTGCAAGGCATGTTGAATAAGGGGGTATCCTGAACAATTTGTGGTTGATATTATGAATGTGGTGAAGAACAAAAGGGTTGGAGGGATTTACCGTACCCTGTTAGGTACCAGTGTGGATATGAGATGGGTAGGTGTCCATGAGAATGAGGCGAGTTTTAGGAGAACTCTTGTGTTACCATTTAATGTCGATTTCTATGACATCCGGAAAAATATTAAGAAACACTGGGGTATTTTCAGTCTAGATGCAGAAACCTCCACCCTTTTGGGAAGAACCCCTTTATAGTTTACAAGGAGGAGGTTTCTCTCAAAGGGCTATTAGAGAGACCACTGTCTTCAGGAGAGAAAAGGGGCAATTTCAAATGCGGTATGTTTTCTCACTGTAAACACAATTGAAAAGGAACAAATTTACATCAAGAATTTTGGGAGAATTAGACCTAAGAAGAAATATCTTTGTTACAACAAGGGTGTGGTTTAGGTGGCCCTATGTTAGGCCTGTGATGGATTTTATGTGTGCAACACAAAAAGGGCCATCAAGCAAAGAGTTTATCAACATTTATACGATATTAACAACAAAAATGATAAAAATGCCCTTTTCAGACACATTAGTGAGTGTCCCAATCATTTCTTTAATTTCTGTGTTATTTACCATGTGGACCTAAGTCACGGGGGGGGGGGTCCTGTTGATTACTTAGAGTTTATGGAAATGAAATTGCAGGTTAGACTCAATGCCAGTGTGTTCCCTAGCTTAAATGACAACATTTCTCTTGGCCCTTTTTTGAAACTTAAGCCTTTTTATTGTATGTGATGTACTGGTACCGCAAATACTAAGTAGTCATTTGTTTTACTATGATTTTAAAAATCAGTTATATTAGGGGGGGGTTATTGTGGCAGGAGTTTGTGTTTAATCTGAGTTACATGTGTTTTTTAATCATTCTGAAGAAGTCTGGTACACTGAAATGAAAGCACTCAATAAAGGATTTTATTTATTTGAGTACCGAGTGTCTGGTGCCTCTGTCTCTCATATCCTGTATTTCTTGGTTGGTTTTGGTGCTTTTGCTGCCTGTAATTGATGGTAAAATCTGTGTATGAGTTTGTACAGAGTATAGTTCTCAATTCCCCCTATTTTACCTCATATTTATGGTCTGTTCCTTATCAAATGTATGACTTTCTGACAAATTGCTGTGGATTGCATTAATTACAAATGACAAAACATGAACTTCAGCTTCATACTTTCCGGTTTTGTTGACTTTTGACAGTCTCTTCATTATTTGGTTGTGAATAAAGTGGACAATATAAAGTGAGTAAGCTTGTTTTTGCAGGCACATGGGTGTGAAATCCATTGTGTTCTGCTGTTAAAGTGTTTGCCTGGCACCTACAGCAGATGATTAAGGCTATGAGCTGTAGCTGAGATGCTTCCTGTAGTGCAAGGTTTCATTCCCCCAGGCTTTGCTTGTCTATACTATGATTCTAAGCAAGTCGGTTCATTAGATAGTGCTTCTGGGCTGCCCCTGAAAAGGGACAATTGCACTGAGTGGACTGTCCCAAGCTGTCAGTAAATTCATTATGCATTGTCTTTGAATCCCTGCACCCTTCACATAGCCACTAATTAGTGCTTCACTATACATCTAGTTCCCTGTTAATCCCAGAATGTCCCTTGTAGTTTAATGGCTTGACAAATGTACTTTCAATAAATTTGAGATTGAAGTCAAGAGCTCTTGCTAAGTTCAATGTCAGAGTTTTTTTTTAAATAAAGATGGGTCAATGTTTTTGATCTAAACTTTGAAAGGAAAGTTTTAAATTAAATCAAAAGCTCTGTACTAACTGTAGAAGGACAGAAGAAAATAGCATGCACTGACTGAATTGAACAGTGTTTTATGGTCAGTGGGGAGAGACAACAAAGAAATTGGATACTGATATGGCTGGGGAACCCAGTATACTCTTCTGCCTAGGGCCATTTGATCATGACCCAGCTTTGTTCCCAACCTCCTTGGCTAATGGATATGTGAATTTTCTGTTTAGCAACTTTCCTATTAACACCACTCTGTGTCAAATTGTCAAGCATTGCTTGAGTCTCCAAGAATAACTAGTTCTCATATAGGGTGGCTTAATTCCTTGGGAAACATAATGCAGCTTGACTTCAACAATTATCACAACCTACAAGTAACAATTTAGAGAAAATTAGTAAAAAGAACCCTTCTAGTCCATTTTTTTTTAATTTGTAAGATTTCTCTCAGTTGTACTTGCCAATGTATTTACAACATCCAGTCCTGGATACAACAGGAAGACATCATCATTTATCTGGTTATATGTTCCTAAGCCTTTGTCATCACATAGATGCAACAATACAGTTTTCAACACATTATAGTACAGACAAGATACTTTTTCAAAATCCTTAGATTCTTTTATCATTGGGTAATTAAATCATAAATCTGTTCAGTCATCCAGAAATAGTAGGAAATGTCCTGAATCTTTACCATGTCCTTCTAAGTGATGGTGTGTCTGACTAACTTTATTAACTAATCCTCCAATGGCAAATAGCCCTAGGAATAAACGGCACTGTTATAATGTTTCTCTAGAGAAAATTTTTACAGTTGACTCACCTCTATTGATGATCACTTTAAAAACTGGCTTACTATAAAGTGCTTGGACCTCCAGGCACAAAAATGTGGGCCAAAGTTCTTGCCTTTTGATACCTTGCCCATGACATCTCATTTGCCCTATGATTATTTTGAATTATCTATGAAAGATAATGCATTTAGCCAAAAAAAATGATCACTCTCCACTATTTAATTTATCAAATATTTGCCAACATTTTTATCTTTATCCAAAGAGATTTCAGACAATAATGATAAAATAAATGATCCTGCTTTGATGAACCTTTTGCAAATCCACAAAACAAACAGCATCAGAACCACTAGATTAAAAGACCTAAATTTTGCTTATGACATAAATAGGACATGTTGGAGAGACAGATATGTTTCCTGGAGAATTCCCAATCTCTGGAACAGGCTCCCCATCCATGTGAAACAGAGTTCCTCCCTATCCCTATTTAAGTGCAGCTTAGACCAGTGGATGGGTATAAAAAGATTCACTCCTGATCTGGCTCCTATGTCTCTTGTGGACAGAGGCAGTCAGTAAATCACCACCTATATAAATCAAATTTTGGAGTCAAATGTGGGTTGCCTGGCTATGCTTACAAGAGCGCTAGTGATCTTTAGTATATCAGCCCAGCAAAACTAAACCACTTCCCTTTTCAAACTTCATAATTTGTACTTTTGCATTGATAAAATCTCATCTGATGGAGAAAAAGCACTTGTAAAAATTAATACTGGAAATACATTAGACTGATGTTTGTACTTTGTGGGTTATTTTTATTATTTTTATTTTATACCAACGGGCTGCCTGGTGACATTTTCATTTTATCCATAAAAATGGCATAGCATACCACTTACTATCTTTATTGCACAAAACCTCTCTCACAGGTGGGAACTAATCTAGATGCATTGCAAAATATTGGCTAATGTTTAATGTTCAAGTTCAACAACAACCCTGAGCAATAACTGGATTTTTTAATGAGTCACTGCATCCTTTGAGTAGAACTGTTATACAAGCTTTATTCATAGTCAGGGCTGAATGTTTACTTTATAGAATAATTCCCTCATATACATATACGTCTAAAATTTAGTAAAAAGTATGGCGAATCCAGCTGCCTTGTGAGACCTTATCTTCCTTATTGTATGCACAGTTTCTTTCTTCTTAATGGGACCTTTCAGTATCTCTACATAAGCTTTATCTATTCTGTTTTCAGGGATTAAAATATATAACTAATTATCTGTCTTAAATGGAGTGCATTGTTTATACAAGTTAGAGGAGGAGCACATCTTCCCTAATTATATCCCCACCTTCCAGCCCTATCTCTGCACTTTAACTTTGTTGTCAGCTATCCTTGAAATGCATGACTAAATAATTTTGATTTATAATCTCCATGGAATCACCACAGGTATTCTCACATTAAGAGATTCACTTCCACATATGAAGCAGTTAAAAACTCATTTCCCACCTTTACTTTTTATTTTCTATTTCTGTTCAATTAAGCTACTTGGGATTTGCCAAAATAGTCTACAGGCTTGCTAATGCAGGCTCTTACCTTCCATTATGTTGCTTTTTGACTTTCCCATTCTTGCCTTCTCCTCTCTTTTACACTGCCATCCATGTAGGTTTATCTCCACTGAACTATTGTATCCCCAGTGTTTTGTTACTTAGTTTAAATCTAGTACCTTGGTCACAGTTTGTGAAGTACCCTTTTAGCTTCTATGTGTCTCCATTTATAACATGCACAGTACTAGTGTGAACGTGTAACATGCACAGTATTAGTGTGAAGGTGTAACATGCACAGTACCAGTGTGAAGGTGTAACATGCACAGTACTAGAGTGATGGTGTAACATGCACAGCACTAGTGTGAAGGTGTAACGTGCACAGTACTAGTGTGAAGGTGTAACGTGCACAGTTCCAGTGTGAAGGTGTAACATGCACAGTACTAGAGTGAAGTTGTAACATGCACAGTACAAGTGTGACAGTGTAACATGCACAGTACTAGAGTGAAGTTGTAACATGCACAGTACTAGTGTGAGTGTAACATGCACAGTACTAGAGTGATGGTGTAACATGCACAGCACTAGTGTGAAGGTATAACATGCACAGTACTAGAGTGAAGGTGTAACACGCACAGTACTGTGAAGGTGTAACATGCACAGTACAAGTGTGAAGGTGTAACATGCACAGTACAAGTGTGACAGTGTAACATGCACAGTACTAGAGTGAAGTTGTAACATGCACAGTACTAGTGTGACAGTGTAACATGCACAGTACTAGAGTGATGGTGTAACATGCACAGCACTAGTGTGAAGGTGTAACGTGCACAGTACTAGTGTGAAGGTATAACATGCACAGTACTAGAGTGAAGGTGTAACACGCACAGTACTGTGAAGGTGTAACATGCGCAGTACAAGTGTGAAGGTGTAACATGCGCAGTACAAGTGTGAAGGTATAGTGCTTTCATTTAACACATGAACTCACTATTATAGCATGGTCTGAGATAGCCCTTTCTTTAACTTCACATGCTTTGCCCTTTCCATTAACATTTTTCACAAAATATCAATTCTACTTGCTTTCAACTTTGAATCCCTCAAAAGAGTGTAATTCTCCTACTGTCTTGCCTGCATGACAGTTGTAACTCACTGACTTTTTCTGACTTCTTGAAGTAAACTCTGTACAATGATATCAATAATCTCCCAAAGGCACTCTGGAATACCTTCCATCTGGATTACTCAGATCCAGGTATTTTCCAGTTTTGGCCTAGTTGCCAGGACATTATCACTAACACTCAATGGATGAAAATGTATTTGGGTGAAGATTGTTTAGTCCCCTGATTAATAACATTCTTTAGATTTCTTCTGTCTCTCTTTTGGTTACTTGTGTGCTGTCAACATTTTATAGTCGCTTTCATCTGCTAGCTTCCTATTCCATCTCTATTACTCTCACTATATGTTCCAGGTCATCTTGTGGTATAAGGATCTGCAGCTGAATTTCTTTTCTCTAGAACCACTCCACCAGTCTTCAGATTTGGAGCTGATTTTCCAAAAGCTGTTATCTCTTTGTAGTAAGAGTGATGCTAATCCGATAGCCATTGGTCACAAACTGCCACCAAAGTGGAACAATATCTCTTCTGTGCCTATAAAGGCTAGGGGAGAAATCATTTGTGAATTTCAAAGTAGACCATTCTCCAAAGTACCCTCTTGTGCCTCCTGCTGATATTTATAAAAGCATTTCTTGTTTCTGTAAGAGCATATAACCATTAATTCATAACTTAGTTGGATGGGGTCTTATGTCTTCAGATCTACCCTTTGGATGCAATCTATTAATCTTGAGAATTGAGGCAGGGTGTGTCTAGTGCTCCTCATGATCTTACCCATGAACTCCAGCAATTATGTACCCAATTTCTTTCTACTATATACAAGATATAATTTTTCTGATAACGTTATTGTTTTTTTCAGGCATCTAATTTATTGTGGATCTCTGCTAGCTACGTGTCCATCTTACAAGTTTGCTCTGTTGTTCTGTGGGGAATGTTTTTGTTGAGTTTTACTTCTTTAAATTGAATCATTTGTGTTATTACTCTCTGTAAGTATTCATGTTTGTTTCATGCACCTCTCAACTGTCCCTGATTTTCAGGGACATCTCTGATTTTGACTCAAAGTTTAGCTTTGTCCCTCTTAATCCCTCCAAACTTTGGTGACTTTTGGAAAAAAAAGGTGGAGAATTACACTTACTAAATAATGAAAATAATCAGAGCTATAGAATTCTCTTACTTCATGAACTGTCCATTAAGTCACATTATCGTAGTCCGTCAATGTCTTAAGCTAATAGAACTGACATTTTAAAAGTGTCCCTGTTTGTCCCTGATTATTTCTCGATTTGTCCCTGAATCTGTGGAAATTTGTCCCTAATTGTTTGGGAGCTATGTGTGGTAACTTTGTCTCCATGTCATGAATAAGAAGAGGTAACATCTCAAATAAGATCAGCATTTTGTCCTTGGGAGAAACTGATCTGAACTTTAGTAGCAGAAATGTATCTCTCATCTTTGACATTTAAAATTATATACTGCCAAGTGTAAGTGGCAACCTTTGGAATGGGCAGATCATACTGCTGATCAGGGCAAGGTTACTGGGCAAACAAACAAACAAATTACAAGGGAACATCCTTACAAAATTGTACATGATACTGCACCACGACATTCATTCTCAAGCAGCTTATCCATAACAGGACTAATGGGCCATAAATCCTACAGTGCTAGTACCACCTGATATTTGAGGGTCACAGGTTATGATCTCATGATCTTCAAAATTAACCACTAAATAAATTTTTGGAAGTAACTGGACTTAGGAGTGTACAACAAATATGTACTACTACTTCAGGTTATAACCAACACACACCTCACCCAAACAAGCTTTATATTGCACAGGTATAGAACAGTGTTATGATTACTGGCTTCCCCAGATATTACCCCTTCAGTATGAGCTCAGTGCCTTCTAGTGCAATCTTACTGATCAAATCAGTCTTAAATTAGTTTACACATACATACACACATGCGTGCACCCTTCCCAGAATAGGTTCCTGGTGCATCCCCAACATCAGCACTCCTTTCTTGCATTCTTGATGCATAATGCCACCAGCTAGACTGTTTCTTGAAACAAGACCTCACTGACTCCATATTCTTTCAATGAGCACCCTTATTAAAGTACAGTAGCTTACAGCCAAACAGACTGTCTTCATAAAGGGTAGATGTTAATAGCTATGTTAATCCCATCAGGTTACATCAGGTTACATGTATAAACTAATAAATAAGACATACTTTTATAACTAAACACATTACAACCCTTTGCTTAGAAGAAAATCAGGTAAAAATCACAAAAATGAAAGATATATTGAATGTACAAGAGAATCACTGATGGCACCGGGAAAAATTTAAGAAAATATTGTAAACAGATAGTTAGCAAAAACATTATTCTAACTTTGTCTAGAAAATCTTACTGCTACCACTTTCTATAGAAAACTGTAGCATAACTGCCACAAAGTGATTGAAAACATTTGGTAACTGTAACCTGTAGATAACTCATGGTCAGATTATCAAGGTTTGATTTTACTGTCTCTGAGAAAGCAGGCTGTATTTTATCTCCTCTATGACTCTGCAAAAAGGTTCCCCTATTGAAATGCCGGCACTTGAAATACAATGGCAATCCAGAAAAAAAAAAAGAAACTGTGAAAGAAGAGCAAATCTTGAACATCACTCTTCTCCTTTCAGTTTCATTTTTTGAAGGGGATCAAGCTCCCCTGCTCCCCCCAATATATATATATATATATATATATATATATATATATATATATATATATATATATATATATATATATATATGCCAACTCCAAGAAATCCATAACTTGGAGAAAATTAAATATTCTGGGAAATGGCCACCTCAGACTTGGTATCTTTTAGTCTGCTTTTTCAACTATTCAGTCTCTATGTTTTGGGACTCGCTCTAGTGGCTTCTAACATTTCAAATGATTGCCTACAAAAGGAGTTTGTTGCCCCACATCTGAATTGACTTCATAAAGTCTGCAATCCAAAATTATTTATTACAGGAGTACAGATTCAGCTTTCTGAGCAAGTTCAGGTTTCTTGAATCCAAACAGAAGTCCAAACAATAAAGAAACAGCAACAGTCCTGGCTTATTACTCCTAGAGGGTTAGTGTTTTTTTGTCAGATCAGTTGTCTTTTAAACTAAGTTGCTTAGAGCACACAGAAAATTCCATTGCACAATGAGGTAATGAAGCCTTCAACAAAAAGCAATGAGGGTGAAAACAGCTCCATACACAACTGTGTCATTACTAAAAAGAACAAATATAAATTTCATATATCTAATAAACTATACAACTCTTGATATCCAGATGTCCCCTCTTATCAAGAATGAAATGCATTTATTTATAAGATTATAAGCAATTCATGGAAGATCATTAGTTGGTCTAATAAGGGCTAAACATTTTTGAACAATGGGTATTATTACAACTGAGCCCTTAATGAATAAGGAGTTTGTTACACTGCAGTGAAGTAAAAGTGCCTATATAGGGCTGTTACCTTGGAAGGATATCACATTAACATTATAGGCTATTTTAATATTACATGACTGACTACTTTATCGTGTAATGGTATTGTAAACAAAGTTTGTTAAAATTACTTAACATTACTATTAATAAGCCACACTGTCTTATTACTTCTGACCTGTAAAACAAGTTATAGATAGGTATAATATTTTGAACCTTTCATCATGCCATACTATTTTAATATAACCTTTTAAATGGTACTGACGCAAAGCTAAAAATGAATACAACATTTTGAAGGCTTACTATCAGGTGTGCAAAGCCAACACGGTTGATTCCTGAAACAGTGAGACAAAAGTGATGACTGTGTCACTGCCACAAGTCCAAAAGAGTGAACCACCAGACTACCCCCCCCCCCCCACAGGAGCCATAGTAACACTTTTTCCTGTGTGAAGAGCAATATGGACTTCTGGGATTTGGAGTATACTCCTTGATAACTGTAGTGGCAACCTGGCAATGGTTGTTGAAACAATGATGAGGCAGACCATGTAATCTTACATTATAATAGCATAATCTGAACTGAAAAGGTTGGAGAAATGAGACATACGGTGACAGAGAAAGAGAGAGAGGGAGATGAACATGAATATCTCATGCAAAAAAGATTACTGGTGGCTGAAAAGAAGACTGCCACATGCCAGAAAGTGTGAGCACAGCATGAAGAGTCAAGTGGAATGAAGACTGGGAGTGACCAGGGACAACATGAGAGCTTTTACAACACTTACACGAGTAATGCAATGGAACATTCAGTCCATGCTGGACTGTGTCTTCAGTAAATTTTTGTTCAGGTACGCTAAGGACGGAGATGAGTTTTTTAAAGGCTTTTCAACAAGTGTGTATTATCCACCAAAGTGGCCATGAGCATTGAGTTACTGACATCTTTGCTAACGTGTAATATTTTGTACACCGTCACTGAAATGATTGATCAACACTGCGGGATTATAAATGTGTATAAATTTAGAGATGTTACAAAAACAAAAAAAAACAAGTGAGATATGTGCTGAGTTTTATGCGATAATTACTTCTTAATTGCTTATGTGGGTGAAGTATATGTATGACCTCTTTGATAACCAAAGTTTTTCTTTGATAAAGATCAGTGGGTCTTAGAATATGACCTACAGGAACTATAACAAGGTGCAGTCATGGTGACAAGTACTTTCTTGTTTATTATGGTATTCATATAAACCCCATATGAACCGCAGAGTGACACAGTGATCTCATTGTCACCTCACAGCAAGAGGTCTACCAGTTCAGTTCTTGGCTCAGCTGCCTTCTGTGTGCAGTATGCATGCCCTCCCTGTGTGCTTGTGTATCTTCTCTGGATACACCAGTTTCCTCCCATATCTCAAAGACATGCAATATGTGGAATGGTAAATCTAAATTGTTCCTAAGTGTGTGTGTGTGTGTGTGTGTGTGTGTGTGTGTGTGTGTGTGTGTGTGTGTGTGTGTGTGTGTGTGTGTGTGTGTGTTCATAGGTAGGTACTAGGCTATTGGCCCTAGGGCCTATATAAGCCCAGCCAAAAATGTACTCTGACTTTCGCCACCCAAGAAAATGATTTTCCTGTGCCCCTGTAGAGCAGAGCCACAGAAGTGATCCCTGGGGTGAATTTCCTATTTTCCATCCAATCATCAAGATTTTTCTTGAATAGTGCTAATGAGGAGCTTTGTCTGTTCCAGAGTATGGGAAGTCTCTGGGACATGAATCTATCCCTCCAGCATGTTCTGTTTATTGTGGTGACAAGGTTTAGGTCCCTAGAGTGTGTAGCTCGGAGGGATTGGGATTTCTTTAAGTGGAGCATGTCCAACAGCTCTGGGTTTGACATAGCTTTGTATGTTAGGCAGAGATCGCCTCTGAGTAGGCAATATGCGACAGAGTAAAGCTGGAGTTTTTTGAGACGGTCTGCGTAGGGCATCTGTTTGAGGTCAGTAATCCTCTTTGTGAGGTATTTCTGTGGCCTTTCCAGTCGTTGTAGTTGTCTTATTAGGTACATACCAAAAGGGGCGTTGTACTCTATAATGGGCCTAATGAGTGACGATTAGAGGGGAACAATGACCTCTTTTTTTCTGGATGAGAAGCCTTTTGTGATGAGGTGAGCCATGTAGAAGGATTTCCTGACCACTGTGGTGATGCAATTATCAAAGGAGAGACTACTGTCTACCTGTGTCCCAAAGTCTCTTATCACATTTTTGGCATTAAGTAGACTACCAGCTATGTGGTAGTTCATGGGTACACAGTTTTTACCAAAGGGGATGACAATACACTTTTTGGCATTGAGCTTCAGGCCATGGCTTTGACACCAGGCATCTGTCTCAGTGAGGCCCTTTTGTAGTATGTCCACATCATTAGGAGTTTTGATTATGGCTCCTAGTTTGCAATCATCTGCAAACTTTGTTAGCCAAAGACCTTCCGTGTTAGCCTATACTTCAGAGAAGTAGATACCAAACAGGAGAGGACCCAGGACTGAATCCTGTGGTACTCCACTTGTCACTGGTCTGAACTCGGATTTGGAGTCTGTTACTTTCACAGTGTGGATTCTGTCCATGAGCCAGTTGGCAACCCATCTTGTGACATAGGGATTTATACCTAGTTTAGTGAGCTTATCTATAATTCCATAGTGGGGGATGGTGTCAAAAGCCTTGGCAAGATCGAGATAAGCTGTGTGAACCACCTTACCCTCATCTATGGCTTTGGTGACTGCTTTAAAGACGTCAGTCAGGTTTAGGAGACATAATCTGCCTTTTACAATGAACTGGGTAGGGTCCAGAGTTTGGAGATTACCAATGTCTTTGTTTATGAGTTCCATGATGATACGTTACATGGCCTTGCAGACCAGGCTCGTCAGGCTAATGGGGCGGTAGTTCCCGGGGTCCGCCGTTGCTCCCCCTTTGTGGAGTGGGATAACCGTGTCTGTGTCTATGTGTGTGCCTGATAGAGAAGAAAGAACTTTCAATCTGCTTCCATTCCCTACTTGCCTAGGAATCTCTATGAATGGCAGATGTCATTCATAGGTCACTGCAGGACATGGATACAACTCATAAGCATGGACGGATGAATGGAAACCTCACGTTTATTTCACTTTTTTCTCTATTTTGCATATGTTTTTCAGTCACTTCCACTGCCATCTCAAGACAGACCCCCTCAAGCCCTATTGAACATGATCCTACTGATGGAAACTTTGGAATTCAGGATTCAGAGCATGTAGAAGAAAAAAGAAAAAGGGAGACGTTCTGAAGAAACAACTGGGAAGAAAAAGACATTTATTAATGTCTATAATGCAAAGAGAATATACACTAAGAGCGACACTGCTTTGTTATGTAACACAAATATTATAGGGAATGATAACATTGTTCAATCACAAAACTTTCAGTTTTCAGAAAATAACATAATTGTTCCAACACAGAATGTAGAAAGGAGAGGGAAGAGACAGGCCAAAAGGAAGAAATCAAAATCGAGCTTGGAAGAATTGAAGAATATTACAGTAAGAAAAAAAAAAAAGAGCGAAAGACTAAAGTTTACAAAATGACTCAAACTCTGGAAGTAAAAAGCCAGCTAGATGAGAATTGTATGCTTATAAATGAAATAAGCGGTGAAAACAGTGGGATTATTTCTTTCTAACAAATGATAGCATAGACATTACAGAATTAGTACCGGGACAGTATTCAGAGCTGGTCAGAAGTGACATACTAGTAACTGGAGATTCAGTTATTAGAGGAAACAATAAATCTACATAGAAGATAATGAACATCAAATAGTGTTATGCTTTCCAGGAGCAAAAATACAGAATGTGAGTTGTGCCTTAGCTTAAGGAAGTATGGAGCTGTGCTTATTCCTGTTGGTACAAATCATCTCATCTTCAAGGACTCTCTAACTCTTTGAAGGTATCTTACAGCCTTCTTAGGGAGCACCGCTTGTACAGCAGTTAGGACATATTTTACACAAATCACAAAAAGAAAGAACAGTAAGCTCAGTGTGAATGAAAAGATTTTGGGGGGTAAGTACCTACACAAAAAAAATGTCCAACTTTAACAACAAGGTGTAGAACATCCCAAGTCAAATTGCGGGCACACATGTATTAAGACAGGATGGAGTCCATGTGTCGAGACAAGGGAAGAGAGTTTTAGCAGCAGATATATTGCAATATGTGACTAATACAAGACAGGATTTTTGACAGGTCAAAAATTTAACATATAGCTGTTCTCTGTGCTGGTTGTTAATGCTGTGAGCATTACTAATAAAGTTTTGTTTTTTTATTAGAAAAGGTGCTACTTTCACATAAAATTGATGTTGCTATTTTTTCTGAAACATAGTTAAAGAAAAATAACTGGAAACCAGTTATGTCAGGATATAAATTATTTTACTGCAATAGACATTCTAACAAAAAATCAGATGGAAGTGCTATGATAGGGATTAACAATTGTGATTATTATGTATTTGATAATAACATCAATACTGTTGATTGTGTAACTATGACAACAAAGACAGCCCTAAAATGGATAACAATCGTTAAATCATATACACCACCAAAGTCAAGTGCTGATGACTTAGAGGAATTCATTCTTTTGTTGCATGAAACACAGGAGGGAAAAATAATAATAGCTGGAGATTTAAATTCACCAGGAACAGACAGGAATAATATATATTCAATAACTTTAGTAAGGAAATTGTTTACAACATATGTGAAGTATCACCAATTTCTGCAGATTGTAAACAAACCTACCAGGAAATGGAACATACTAGATATTGTCTCTGCTCCTAAGAAAACGACTGTTACTGCATGTCAGGTTTTATCATTGTTGATGTGCAATGATTGTGGCATTATAAAGGTTAAATTAATACAAGATAATTCTGCCAAACTGAAATTTAAACCAATGCATAGAAAATTAATAACAGACTACATGGAAGAAAAACAGTCACAATATAAAACGAATCAGAGTGATATATTCAGTGGAAAAACTACGGAAGGGATGTGACAAATTCTGAAAACGAAATTGCTTGAATGCAAAAAACAAAAAAGTTTTAACATTGGGATCTAGGCACACAAGATCAGGGTAATATATTTCCATAGCAAGATACCTAATTAAGATGAGAGATAAAAAATATAAGAAATGGAAACAAGATTGAACTATAACTTTGAAAAATGAAATAATCAAACCGGACAGACAAATTAACCTTTACACTTTAATCAGCCATCATTAGGCCAATCATTGAGTATAATGTTACCTTTGGCATGTATCTGTCTACACACATGAAACAACTGGGAGGGTGGCCTAACGGTTAAGGTGTTTGCCTCACAAACACAAGCTACAGGGTTTGAGTCTCACAAGGGATAATTGGCTAAGCTTAAAATGGCTTGCAAGAGCAGTTAGCTTAGTACTAATCTATGAACCTATGAACTGGAATGCCCACAGATATACATTATTAAAAGGATACAAGGCTTCAACAATATGTCCTGCATGGACCAACTCAAAGTTTTGAAACTATACTTAGCATTTTACAGACTGTTAATAGATGACCCATGTCTGGCATATAAGACATTCTCCATCCCAATAATGATGGAGTCACTGCACATCAGCAAGTCAAAATGCATCAGAAATACTCCATCTAGGTAGCTAAACCTCTTCCACATCATCAACAGAATGGATTGGAGGGACAAGTATATCTTACAGAGGATACTGCTGCTGTGGATCATACTCCCCATGCACACAAAACAAAGCTAAATCATGTCCATACTTAAGCAAAACTTGGATTTATGGATTGGAAACAGAAAGTGTACCCCAGGTCTGCCATTGTACTACTATTGGAGAGAGATGGCTCCTAAATGTTTTATCACTTGAATGGGTCCTCTCAAATTACCTATGGTATGATCACTAGGGTAACATATAATTATTGACCATGGGATGGGTAAGGCCAATTTAAGATCAAATGGGATGGGTTAATTCAAGTGCCAAAAGGCTTAAAATGGCCCACAAGAGCAGCTAGCCAAGTACTTGCGTACAAACCTATGAACATAGTATAAGACAAAATCAGGAAACATTTTGAAGAAAATTTATAGAAAGATATTGAACATAATAAGAAAAACATTTTATAGATACATAAAATGTGGTAGGAGTAAATATGTACAAGTTGATAAATTGTGTGTAGATCACAAATTTATTCACAGATACAACAGATTATAGATATATTTACAAAATCATATGCAAAACAGTTTGGCTCCACTAAGGAAATTATAATATGTGCTAGCAACATCCAAGTAACTTCACATACTGAAGTTAAATTAGATTATATTAAAAAAGAACTATGCAAAGTGGACTCAAAGCACAGGGAGGATACAGAATTAGTAATAATAGCATAAAAACACTTCAGCATGAACTTACAGTACCAATATATCTGTTATTCACTATTTCATTTAGTACTGGAAGATTCTGCAAGATTGGAGAAATATACTTGTTAAACTAGTGTTTAAGGGAAAGGGGAATAGGACAAACCAGAGTTATATAGACCCATATGTTTCCTTTCTTGTAGTAAAAAAATAAAAAAATAGTCTCATTATCCAGCCCCGAAGAGGAGTCATCCCCTGAAGTGTCTGATACCCCAGTTTTCTTAAGGATAGACCTTGGGTGTTTTCTACTAGTGGGATATTTATTGGTAAATCTAACATGTTTTTCTTTATTTCTGGAAAAGGGGTTCCCTTGTTCACAGTCCAAAACATCCCTAAGGAATTTTTTCTTTTTCCTGTCTCGCAGCTGAGTTTCCAAATTGGTCAGTTCCATGTTTAGTTTATTGAGACAAACTGAATATTTTGTTAGATTTACCAATAAATATCCCACTAGTAGAAAATGCCCAAGGTCTATCCTTAAGAAAACTGGGGTATCAGATACTTCAGGGGAAGACTCCTCTTCGGGGCTGGATAATGAGACGCTCTCTTCCACAGGCTCACCAGCACAGAAACGTAGATATTTCAATGATTCTATGCAGTTAAACCCAGAAGGAGGGGGGTAGGAAGCATAGGAAATGTAGAGAACATAGAGGGTTTGAAATAAACCACAACCAGTAAAGATGAATCGTAGAACCACAAACTGAAGACCAGCAACACGAAATAAAAGAAAAAAGATTTAATAAAAATCAAAATCACATGAAACTTCTCTAGTGCCTCGGCCACTAGCCTTTAACAAAGTATATCTCACCATATACATCAAGTGTATTTATATGTTAACATTGTTTATATTAACCAATTAAACAATTAATTAAAACATTAAACAATAAAACCTTAAAGGTATAACAATCACACAAAACTTTTCCATACACATTCTTGACTAAGTCCCACAGGGCTCATTGTATTAAATTTCAAAATCAAAAATGCTTCCTTTTTTCTTAAAATATATTTAATTTGTTGTTCATTCATAAACCTACTATTCCCAATACTATCTAAAACTGTTACTAATAGCCCATCTGGGCTCCCCTTATGGTACTTATTAAAATGTATAGCTATAGGACTAGTCTGTTTATTATTTTTAATGTCCCTAATATGTTCCTTTATTCTGCATGAGAATTGTCATTTAGTTTCTCCAATATAAAATTTATTACAGGGGCATTTAAGTCCATATATAACTTTTTCGGTTTTACAACTAAAATATCCATTAGTTTGAAAATCGATGCCATTAATTTTAGTGATTTTTAACATAGAGGGTTTGCTTCGCAAATTTGTACAGAAGTAAAAAATGATAACGTATTAAATATTTCTTCCTATCCCCTCTCCTCTGTAGAGAGGAATATCCTAAATAAAGGTTTAACATACATTCCCGGGTTTTTGTATCTGAAGAATCTTTTGCAAAAGATGTTGTTGATTTCTGTCGTATTCTCAATATGAGATTATTTTTTCAGTCGGATACAGAATCATGTGATGTTGATCAGTTTAAATACCACAAGTCCTCTTTTTTTTCCGCCCATGAATCACAATGTATTATCATTCCAAAATTCTACTTTAAAAGATTTGCATTTTCAAACTGGTTCCTTTCAAGTTAAGTCCAGTAATGTTACTAAACAGGAGATGTCAGTTATCTCTAAGTTGGCTGAAAATCATAATATTGTGATTCTAAGGGCGGACAAAGGAGGAGCTGTGGTCGTACAAAATTGGGATCAATACAACTTGGAAGCAAATAAACAATTGGAAGATCATAGGTACTATCTAAAATTGGATTACAATCCCACAAAGTTTTTTTCAAAAACAAATTGATGACTTCCTCACATTAGCTGTGGAAGAAGGAATCATTACTGATAGGATTAAAAAACAACTCACAATTGTAGACCCCAGGGACCAATATATTTATTTCCTGCCTAAAATTCACAAAAATTTACATTGTCCTCCTGGTAGACCAATTGTCTCTGGAAGGGGATCTTTGACGGAGCCTTTGTCACAATATCTGACCAAGTATTTGAAACCTTTGCTTGTGTGGGTTAGATCCAGACTTAAAGATACCACAGAATTTTTACAGGTCATCTCGGAAATGCAACTTGAACCTGGTTGGTGGCTTTTTATACTAGATGTTAAAGCTTTATACATGAATATTCCACACTGGGCAGGCATTGAGACCCTAGAATACCGGCTATATAGGTCAGAATTGTACCGACCAGGTTTTATTACTCTTCTTCTTGGTCTGGCTGAGCATGTACTATCTAAAAATGTGTTTTTCTATCGTGGGGCATGTCATTTACAGATCAAAGGAACAGCAATGGGTGCCTTGTTTGCCCCCATATATGCAGATATCTTTATGGCATATATTGAGGAACAAATTTTGTATGATCAATCTCATAATCTATATATCGATCAAATTGATATTTGGAGAAGATATCTGGATGATTGCTGGATGATATGGAGGTCAGATGAGGAATATCTTGGGGAATTTGTTGAATATCTTAATGAAAATAAGTGGGGGATTGAATTTACTGTGAATTGCCACCAGAACAGGATTACTTTTCTGGATGTAATGGTCATCAGGGCCCCGGATAATACTCTCACCACTGAAGTATACAGAAAATTCCCTGAATATAACTCTCTGCTCCATGCCTCCAGTTATCATCCTCCTCATATATGCAAGAACATCCCTAAATCGCAATATATGAGGATAAGGCATATATGCTCAGCTGAAGATACATAGTCACATTTCCGAGATGACCTAACCAACAGGTTTAAGGAAAGAGGTTATCCTACAGGACACATCACACAAGCACTAAATGTGGTCAATGAGATTAACAGGGATGAACTCTTGCAATATAAACAGAAGGATTCTGACACCACAACAAAACTTAGGTTTGTGACCGCATATGGGCAGAATACAGGGTTACTTATTGATAGTGCAAGTCGGAATTGGAATATTCTTATGGCAGAAATTAAACTATCAGAGGTCCTTGGGGATAGGTGTAGTTTTTCATACAGAAATGGGAAAAATTTAGCATCATATTTTAATCACTACAAACACAGTTGTTATATGTCTAGTGAGAAAAAACAAAGCACCATCGAAGGAGGGTTTGTTAAGGAGAGCCACCCATTTGGACATTGTAGGCACTGCTGTAGAATGCTGAAAACTATGTGCTTTAGTAGCAAGAATATGAGCATGGCATTCAAGATTCCTTTTTTTGCTAACTGTAGCTTGGAATGGGTTGTTCATTTAGCAATGTGTCAATGTTCAGCCTTTTATGTTGGACAGACGTCCAGGGCGGTGAGACACAGAATTTCTGAGCATATGAGTGAAATCAGGAACCAGCATGACACTAACGCTTTATATAAACACTCTCTTATACACAAGACTGCAAGCTTCCAATTTACAGTAATAGATAAAATTATAGGGATGCAACCAAATAAAATTGGATGGCATGAATTGCTCAATGTCAAGGAGAAAAAATGGATAATTAAACTGGGAGGGCTCTTTTCACCTGGGTTAAATGAACATTTGTGATTGGCTTTAGGACTGATGACACACTATAAATGGGGTGTATTTTTTATGTTTTTTCCACATTGATAAAGACTTTGTGATAAATACATGCCAAAACCGGTCTGTTGATCCACTTTATATATTTACTTTGGTCTCCACTGTCTGCTGGTCATATTCTTTTGGCTAACAAAAAGTGAGCCATCAAACAGAAGGGGACTCTGCCTCTCATTCTTTTGACAATAAAGCTCATAGAGAGAGTTTGCCAATGAAACCTTTTCCAATGTTCCAAAGGAAAATGCTTGAGAGGCAGAAAAAGTGCAGTAATCGACTAGAAGAATTGGGATTCTGTTGTTGGGAGATGGAAAAGAACAGGAAGAAGACCAGTGACACTGAATTTAGTGAAGAAATATGAGATTATAAAACATCAATCACAGCTGTGAAATATGGCATTACAAAAAAAGTGTCTGGGAAAGATTGGACTTTGCTGACTTTGTTAAATTTGTGAGTGGACTGAAAAGCATATGCCCACTTCATCCCATTACAATTTAGAAGTACACTAAAAAGGGGAAAAAGTAACTGTAAATAAAATGTTTGTTCTTAACAATATTTTTATAAAACCTTTCATGATATAAACTGCATGTAATATAGTAAAGTAGATTTGTGTAGTATGCAGACTTGCCTTATCTGTAACACATGTAATCCATTTACCAACTTCAGATTGTCTGCATATAGACTGTAGAACACCTCAGATGAAAAAGCTATGTCTGAAAGATACAATCTAAACAAGTAAGGGCCTAGGACAGAGCCCTGTGGGATACCCTGACTGTCACCAAGTATTTCACATGTCCAGTTACTGTACGATACTTGCCATGTCCTATTTGTAAGCCATGCAACTATCCAGCTTAACAAGAGTGATTCAATACCTAGTTGTTCTAATTTATTGATCAGTGTTTTGTGTATGACCCTGTCAAATGCTGAAGTTAAAGCTATATAAATTACATCACAGCACAAGTTTTCATTCATAGCTGTTATTATATTGTTATAGAACATCATGTTACAGGTGGTGATAGAACTATTTTCAGTATATGCATGCTGATATATGGTTTCAAGTCCCAACCTATCCACTTCTGACAATAATTTATCCACTATTACCGTCTCCATTATTTTTCCACAACATGAAGCTAGACTTAAGGGTCTATATGACTCTGGGTGTGTTCTACTCCCCTTTCCCTTACAGACAGGTTTAATAAGCTCATGTCTACAATCTTGAGGAATCTCCCCATATTTATATGACCTAGTGAATAATAGCTATAATGGTACCGTAAGTTCTTGCTGAAGGGTTCTCGGGTCATTGCTACTAATTCCAGCTCCTCCCTGTGCTTTGTTTAGATCCAGTTTGCACAGTTCTTTTTCAGTATAATCTAATTTGATTTCAGTATCTGAGGTCACCTGGATGCCACTATGGCAACTTATCACCCCTTTTGTGGAGCCAAACTGTTTTGCATACGATTTTATAAATATATCTGTAATCTGTTGTTTCTGAGTATAAATTTTAGAACCTGTACACAGTTTATCAAGTTGTATTATGCCCAATATCTTTATATAAATTTTCTTCAAATTTTTCTTGATCTTGTCACACACTATGCTTAATCTGTTTGTCTAGCTTGTTTATTTCTGTTTTCAAATTTGCAGTTTGACCTCTCTTCCATTTCTTATATTTGTATCGTTCACCATAATCAGGTATCTTGTTCTTATAGAAATATATCCCCTTGAAGTTGTATGCCTAGATCCTGATGTTAATTTTTTTTTGTTTTTTTGCACTCAAACAATTTTTCTTTCAAAACTTTTCACATTCCATCTGCAGTTTTTCACTGAATACCTCACTCCAGTTAGTTTTACATAGTGAATGTTTTGCTTCTATATAATCTGTAATTAACCTTCTGTACATTGGTTTAGATTTCAGTTTGGCATAATTATCTAGCAACAAATTAACCTTTATAACCCCATGATAAATGCACATCAACTGTGGTAAAACTTGACTTGAAATAACATTAATTTCTTTAGGAACACAAACAATGTCTAGTATGTTCCGTCCCCTGGTAGTTTTTTTTTACAATCTGAAGCAATTGTTCTCCCTGAATATATGTTGTGAATAATTTCCTTACTGATGTTGTTGAATCAATATTATTCCAGTCTGTTTCTGGTAAATTTAAGTCCCCAGCTTATATTATTCTTCCTTCCTGTGTTTCATGCAAGAAATGTATGAATTTCTCTAGGTCGTCTACGCTTGACATTGGAAGTCTATACACTCCAATAGCTGTTATATGTTCCAGGGTTGTCTTTATTGTCACAGTTACACAGTCTATAGTATTGGTGTTATCACTGAACATTTAATAATCCCTATCATAACACCTCCACCTCATTTTTTGTTAGAATGTCGGTTACAGTAAAAACATTTATACCCTGACAGAATTGGTTTACAGTCATTGTTCTTTAACCATATTTCACAAACAATGACAACATCAATCTTGTGGGACGGTAGCAACATTTTGCAATAAAAAATACGTTATTATTAATGCTCCTAGCATTAACAGCCATAAGAGATGCATCAAATGTTACTATCTGTGAACTGCTAAACTTCAACCTGGCAAAAAAATCATGCCCAGTGTTTATCAAATATTACAAAATATCTGCTGCAAAAATTCTCTCCCCTGATCCTGACAAATGCACACCATCCTGTCTGAAGATGTGTGCCCAAAACTAGGATTGAATGCTCTACACATTTACATTTTTTAAAACAGGACATTTTTCCATGTAGGTATTTACCCCAAAAATCTTTTCATTCTTGGTGACCTGACTATGCTTTCTATAGGTGAATTGTGAAAAAATACGTCCTAACACCAGTATAAGCTATACTAAGAGGGCTGTCAATTCCCTACTAACAGTCAGAGAGTCCTTGTGGAGGAGATCATTTGCACCGGCATGAATAAAAACAAATCCGTACTTCCTTACATTAAGGTGTTCAAAGGCTAGTCTCACATCTTCTACTTTTGTTCCTGGTAAGTATAACACTATTCCATGTTCATTATCTTCTCTGCAAATATAAGTATCAGTTCCTCTAATAATTTACTCTCCAATTAGAAGAATATGTTTGCTGACCAGCTCTGAAGAATCTTCAACTTCTAATACAGTAATATCTGCTCTATCAATTGTTACAAAGGATAGATCTTCATCACCATTATTCTTGCTAATTCCATTGTTTTCACTGTGTATTAAATTCTCATCCAGATGGTATTGTACATCCACAGCTTGAGCCATGTAGTCAACATCTTTCTTTATCTTCTTTTTTCTTACAGTAATGTTCTTTAATTCTTCCAAATTCAATTTTGATTTCTGCCTTTTCACTGCCCATAGTCTCTTTTGTCTACCTTTTCTTTTGGAAAAATTATGCCTTTTTCTGTAGACTGAAGGTATTCTGATAGCAAATATTATTATTCCATGTAATATGTGTGTTACATAACAAAGCAGTGTCCTTTTTAGTACGTATCCTTTTTACTTTATAGACATTAATCAGTTTCTTTTTCCTTCCTTGTTATTTGTTGTGAACTTTTTCCTCTGACTTAAGGCTAAAAGTTAATATTTTCTGAAAGAATACAGGCTGTTATTCATGCCTAGAAGGGGAACAAAGATAAAAAAAAGAACAATCTGTATAACTGGGAGTATACGCTGTAACATGTGTTTTAACACAGATAACCTTAATTTTAGTATAGGTAATGCATGTAGGTGCCTGTAGATGCAGCTGTCAGTTTCGGGCAATTGTTCCTATCAGGAGGGATAAACTTCATAATTTAAAGATATATATATATATATATATATATATATATATATATATATTTTTTTTTTTTTGCATAAAGACATCAGAAACATAACTAAATCAGAAAGATAAAGATGGCAATCAGATACCCTTCATAAGGAATGCCAGCAACAACCTGCTTACCAGTCCACAGGCCATAAATGCAGATGGAAAGAGTACTTCCACCAGCTTCTAAATGCAAAAAAAAAAATAAATAAAACAGAAGCTGTACTTCCCCAGACACAGATTACAATGAAAGAAGAAGACCCCCATAGAAGAAGTAAGAACAGTTATAAGGAAAATAAAATCAGGGAAAGCAGCAGGCTCAGATGAGGTCATAGCAGACATGATAAAAATGATGGGTGAAAAAGGGGAAAATGGCTTCTGAGGGTACTGATAGCAGTGTGGCGAGAAAGGTGTATCCCAGAAGACTGGAGAATAAGAAAACTAGTGCCAGCATTCAAGAACAAAGGGGACATTCACAACTGTGGCCGGTACATATTTATCAAACTCCTGTCACACTAAATAAAAGTTCCGGAGAGGGTGACTGCTAAATGAATATGCAGAGTATTAGAAAGTAAGATGAGAAATGAGTAGTTTGGATTCAGATTAGGATGCAGTACAACTGTTCCAATGCTTGCAGTGAGACAGACACTTGACAAGAAGTTAGAAATGAAGAAAAAGTCCAACTGGGCATTCCTAGACTTGAAGAATGCATATGACAAGGTCCCATGAAAGCTGATTTGGGCAGTACTACAGTGATTTGAAGTCTCAGAAACATTGGTAGAATTAGTGTAGGCTATGTACAAGGACCAAATTACACAAGTACAAATATTGTTTGGTCTCACAGAGGGGATCCCAGTGGGAGTGGGTGTAGACCAGGGTTCAGCTTTGAGCCCACTGCTGTTCATACTGGTGATGGACTACATTAGCAAACAGGTTGGAGAGGGCAGATGAACAAAGTTGCTGTATGCAGACAATGTGGCATTACAGGTAGACTGAGCAAGAAACAGTACAAATAAGACAGTTGTAATGGCAGGAAATGGGGGAAATCAGAAGAAGCTGAGTACTTATATAACAGGGAAAATAGTGGAATAGGTTAACAGCTTCTATTTACTGGGAGAGGTGGTGGAAGAGAAGGAATTCTGAATGAAGAGATCAAAGCTACAAGCAGAGTTGCTGCAGCTAACTGGCACAGATTGTTTTGGTGTAGTCTATGACAGAAGAATGCCAAAGAAGCTAAAAAGTAAGGTATACAAAACAGCGGTACAACCAGCACTACTTTATGGTACAGAAACCTAGGCAGTAAAGGCAGATTAATTGAGGAAGCTAGAAGTGATGGAGATGAAGTGCCTGAAATAGGTGGCAGGATGCACATTGTCTGGCAAACAAAGAAATGAGGACATAACAGCAGAAGACAAAATAGCTCCAATTGCAGAGAAGGTCAAAGAGAGTAGAGTACAGCAATGTGGGCACATGTGCAGAAAAGCAGAAGACAATCTGGTGATGAAGATTTGGGACAGTCAGGAAGAAAGCAAGAGGAAACAAGGGCATCCAGCAAAGAGGTGGATGGACTGAGTGAGAGAAGACATGCAGCAGTCAGGCATGAGTGTCGAGGGAAAGTGGGAGAGTGGCACTGAATAGAGGTAGATGGCCACAGTTAATACAACCCCCTGACCCCATGTAGAAAATAAGAAAAAGGGGGCTGACGATGATGATGATGATATATACCTTAGTGTGTTGTTTTAAATTAATAGGTTATGGGAGTGTTCTGGAAGTATGTGTTTTTTGGGGATTTTCCATAAAACAAAAAGTCTTGAAAAATGTGACATAGGCTCAAATGGAGATGACAATATACAACTGTCAACCTGCCTAACATTAGCGTGTCCATGTAACACAAAAGTTAGATCAAGACACTTAAAAAGCTGTCATATATAATAGCTGGGAATAATAACTTCTTATCATAATGGCTATACCTCTCAACCTCTTAGAGCAAAAAATATGGATATAGTCTAAAATGATGGGGTGACAAATAAGGACAGATTTTAAATAGTGCCCTTGGAAACTTAGAAAGTTGATAGAATAATAGGTTTTGCATTAGCATGAATTTTCCAAAGGATGTGGAGTCTTAAACTCAAATGTTTGTCATTAATGACTTCAATCCTCAGCTATTTACCAGAAAGGGACAGATTTTACGAGGAACACACCAAAAATATGATGCGAAAATCTGGACAGTCTGTGAAAACCTGTACAGTTGAGAGGTATGCATGCTGTCCATATGATATTGGAATGTAAATGGCCTCAAAGGTATAGACAAAAAGGTAAAAGTGCTGTATTATATTAAGAAATGCAGAGTGTAAACAGTAATGCTACAGGAGACACATTTGGAAATAAATTAGCATGTGAATTTGATAAAGAAAGGATTTTGGGATGGATATTCAGCAGACTATCAGGGACAAAGGAAAAGGGAAGTAATTTTATTAATTGCTGGAGGTGCTCCAATAGTGATAGAAGAGGGGGGAAATATAATAATAGTAGATTTGTGGCAGTAAGAAGCTACTGGCAAGGGAAGAGGATTATGCTGGCATGTATTTATATGCTAACTGAAACTGCTATTGTGGACCTCAAAAATGTGGGAGAAATAATCAGTTTTCAGCAGGGAATATTACTTATAGATGGGGACTGGAACTTTATTTCCAACAGTGAGGATATATCTGGGGTACCTAGAAGAAAAATATAACAAATGATGGTAGATTGCTTAAGAAATTTATGAAAATATTTGATATGAAAGACATAAATTCAGTAGTAGGAACTTGGAGAGAATTTACATATTATTCCTCAAGGTACAATAACTGGGCTAGATTAAACAAAAATTATATTTCACAGGAATATTTGCATTTAATTAAAAGGTTTGACACACATCCAATAACCATTTCAGATCATGCATCTATAAAAACCTAGATAAAAATGCAGGGTAACAAAGTCCCGCCTGTGAAAAACAAAGGAATTTAAGGAATGGGTAGTGGAAATTATTCAACATTTATTAGGTTATAGCCAGTGAGTGGGATAAAATAAAAGTGGAGTTTAAAACTAGGGAAGAAGTAAAAGAAAAAGAGACATAGTTAAAAAGTAACATAAATTATTTGGTGGGGCTGACAATGGTTAAAGTATTACAGAATAAAACGAATCTCAGAACATGAAGAAGCTCAGCTGCACAGTGCTACAGAGAAAGTAAGGGACTATTTAGATAATTTTATTTATTTATTTATTTATTTGCAGTTGGTTTACCAGGATAGTCCATTGGGCCAAAATGAACCCGTTTTCAATGGAGTCCTGGGGAGAAAAGCTCCAAAAACAAACAAACTAGGTACATACAGTAATGATAATTATACAAATGTAAAAGATACAAGCAATTAATTTCAAAAGTACAGGAAACATTTAAAACAATACAGACTAGTGATGAAACTTGGAGGTGTTATAGGCTATGAAAAGTAATATTGCAGAGTGATACAGAGTAGTTATTACGTAAGAAGCATAAACTTAATAGGTGCAGTCAAGTACATTCTTTGCAGATACCATGGGAATAATAATGTGAGTTATGGGAAATAATAAGGAAAAATTGCTGGAGTAAACATGAGAGAGAAAGGAAGATGAAAATTGCCATTATTATTATACATGAGGTTGCTATTAAGCAACTGTTTTTTTTTATTTTTATAATAACTCAGGAGAACAAAAACTTTTATTAGAATGACTTGGGCAACAGAAAGTAAAAAATGCTTGTTGCTAAACTTATGTAGCCTATAAAAATAAAAATAGCCAGAAATCTCTTAGAGGTGTTAGAGATATTTCAGAAATTTTATGAAACTTTGCATAAAGCAGAGAAATGCAGAAATCAATAAAGAGCATAAATCAAAATATTTATGGAAGGCTTAAGTATGCCAAGGCTGGACGTTAGATGAGGCTCAACAATTAACAGTTAAGATAGCAGAAGATGTGATAAAAATGGTGATGTATAATCAATCTGTGAGATTTTCAACAGTGAGGATGATATTCCTGTGGGAGTTTGGAAGCTAGTAGGAAAGAAAGTGATAAAGACCGGGAAGGCTTTATTTAACAGTATTTTAAAAGTAGGGGATATACCAACATCCTGGAAGAAAGACGTGTGGCTGTAATAATTGAAGATGATAAAGACCCATCAGACCCATCTTCATACAGACCTATTTCAATTTTAAATCATGATGATAAAGTGCTTGTGTCTGCAATAGCTAAAAGAATGGCAAAGGTGTTGCCAAAATTGACAGACATGGATCAACGTAGTTTTGTGGAGGGGGTGGCAAACCTTTGACAACATTAATAGCACAATAATGATCCAGAGGGAAGTGGAATACAAGAAAATACCACCATTATTGCCGGGTCTTAATGTAGAGAAATCATTCACGAGAGTAAGTTGGGATTTTATAAGTAGGGCAATGGAAGCATTTGCATTGCATGATACAATAATAAGGTTAACTAGGAGGATATATGAGGGATCATTAGCAAGAATTAAAGTGGGAGGGTTAATCTTTGATAAGTTGTTTCTGAACAGGGGAACCAGACAGGGATGGCTTCTTTCCCCTTTGTTATTTGCTATTGATAAAGAAAATAAGGGACTCTGAAATTCAAGGATTTAATTGTTATGATAACCAAGAAGAGCTGGCTTTATTTGCAGATGATATTATTTTGTACCCGATAAATCTAGAAAAGGGCATCTCAGTATTGTGAAACATGTTAGACAGTTTCATGTCTTTTTGGGACATAAAATTAGTAAAGATAAAAAAGGCTAACATCTAGAAAATACCCTCAAATTTCTATAACCCATACATCTAAACCCAAATATGAAGTTAAATAATAGTATGCTAAACCTAAATAATTATCAAATCAAAAATATTACAGTATGAGAAATTTACCATTTGGAAAAATACAAGATGGCTGACATTAGAGATAGTTTAGGAGTATCAAAAAATATGATACTATACTTAGATTGAACTGCTTATTAATGCAAAAATGTTCATCTTAAAGATCAATGAACAGGACATTACTATGACTCAAACAATCCTAAAAGTTCTATCGTATAAATCCAAAATGATATCCAATGCCTACAAACTAATATTGGCAATTAAATTTCAAGCCTCACTGTTATTTTCTAGTTACTAGAATGAGAAGAACAATAATATCACCTCAAATCAAAAACTTTAAGCAACAGAAAATACGTTTACGCTCACTCCCTTCAAAAATGTAATATATACTTAACTTATGGTTAACAATAATGCATATTATACACCTGTCTCCCTAAATGAATTCAAGTCAAAATATTCATCACATTGCCCACTCTGCCCATCAGAAGTAGCAGATGTGTTACATGTCTTTTGGAGCTGTAAATATGTTTTTAAACTGTGATGCTCATTAAAAGTTAAACTAGACAAAATGGGTTATGAAAGGTCGACACTCTCATGGGAAACTAAAATCCTTCATACAATGACTAACAATCTTACAAACTTGGACAAACATGTTTTGATCACGATATGTGCATTAATTAAATTTTACATTGCCAAAAACTGGCTATATCTAATGTCATATGGGAAAACTTTAAAAATATGGCTGTTAAATATATATCATCGCATAAACTGATCACTAAAAACCAAAATAAACTCTCCTATTACCAGCAGTATTGGAGTTGCCTTCTGGATACATTACTTAGAGATTAAAAAGTTGACTTTTGTACACAAGATATTCCAATGAATCCTTTTTCCTCTATTTTGCCTCCAAATTCGAAAACTTTTAGCCAGTTACATGAAAATGAAGGCCTAAAATAATGAGATATCCACCCTTTTTTACCCCTTCTCTTTCTTATTCAATTGATGTAAATATTCATGATGGCATCTAGATGTAAATAATGTAAATAGTTATTTGTTGTATCAATATATTTCTCTTGCCATAAGTGTATATCTAAAATCACTTCTTATTAAATTATATATCAGTGAAAAGTACTGTAGATAAAAGTGTTTTCTGTTAAAAGAACATCTGAATATATATGTACATTGCCAACTTCTTGTTCATTGCATGTAATGTTTTATATATGTTGTTTTATGGTTTTCCTTTTTCTTTTATGTATATATTGTTATGTGTTAATTTCATTTAAGAAAAGAAATAAATATTATATTTGAAAAAAAAAGGCTATAGCTGTAAATTACGTATGTACCCAAACATGAAATGGTTCAGTAATACCCATATTTATATGAACAAGATAAAATTAAGTATTGAGGAGTATGGATTAAAAAGGCTGTTGTATGCCAGCTAAGGATATCTGTGAAGAGACTAAACAAAAGATAATACAAAAACTGAGAAACTGGAAACTCGTGTTTATGGATATGGATAGCAAGATGTAAGCAGTGAAAATGGTTTAAGACCCTTTAGTTTTATATACAGGTCAGGCATATTTTATTCAACCTGAGAAGAAGTTGTGGGCAATAATTAATAAAGAGTCAGAGGAATTTATCTGGGGGAAGAGGGTAATAGTCAAGTGGGATAACTTTATTCTTGTAACAGATCAAGGTGGTTTAGGATTACCTGCTTGAAAGGGATATTTTAGAGCTTCATGAATAAGGCTCATTTCAATAACACAATCAGAAAGCTATAATTCAAAGTGGAAAGGGGTGATGATGAAAGGGGGAGACTCAGGAAATAAGGAGAGAGTGGGATTTTGGATACAGATTCTTAAGGAGAGTATCAATAGCCATATGGAACACTGTATTGATAAAGTAGCAGAAAGTATTCTAAGAAATAAGCCAACACAAGAATGGAAGGTTTACCTTCATAAGGTCCCAATTGCTTTCTGCAATGCTCTAAAGTCCAAAAGTATAATGGCAAAATATCCAAACATAAAAAAATAAATAATTGTGAATTCAAATGAGCGAATGCCAATGTGTATTCATTCATGTGAATTTGGCATTCTGAGTGGAGATCGTACTACAGTGGGGATGAGAACATGTACCCCTTCCCTCACTGTAGTGCAAACTCAGAGTTAGTATATAAAATTAGCAGGCAGTGTGGGGAAGTGCAGGGGGGGCTTGCACCCCTGCATAATGGTGTTGGAGACATCCAGAAATGATGGGTGTTTTGAAGAAATTCAACATTCCCAAAGTGTAGAATTTCTTTGGTAGCACATTCAGTGTTTTAAAAATTCGAATGTGCAGTTTTCAACCTTTTGAGTCAGGTATATGAAGAGTCGCACACATATACTGCAACATTTTAAAGGTAAACCGAATGGAAAAATGAGATTTTCAGGATAGAGATTACTTCAATTAAGGGTAGAAAGAATGGGCAAGAGGGGGGGATGGAATTTACTGCAGAAAATAGGCAAATGAACCAAGGTACTGGGAGCAAATAACTAGAGTGGGAAAGGTAATAGAATGGGAAGAAGCTAAGAAAACATTTGGATTGCAGGCTAGAAACTGTCCTCCCTACCAGGGATTGATATCAGAAGATAGGCAAAGAGAAAGGGGTAGGGTAATCTTAAGTGAAAGACCTGCTCTGGTAGGGCTTTTAGTTGAATCTACAACAGAAGCAGCTGTTAAAAAGGGATAATTAGTAGGACTTATAGAATATTGTACAGTAACTATAGGAATCAATCAGAGGAGGTTAGAAAAGATTGGGAAGAGAGATTGGATAAGTAATTTACAAGGAAACAACAGCAGGGCATATGTATGCTTCCCAAATATGCAACAAAGTCTAGAATATTTAGGATTTTTGCCTGGAAGTGTTTGCATATTTTTATACCCCAAGCAGACTCCAAAGAATTTTTTTTCCTCAGGTAGATGGCAAATGTTGGAGGTGTGATGGAGAAGAAAGAGGTAACTAGAAACATATGTTGTGAGAGTTTAGTGAGTTGGCAGACTTGAAAAATTCCTGACAGTTTCTCTGTCAGAAATATTGAGTGAGCAATTGGGTCTATCTGAGGAAATAATTCTTTTGAGCTGGGTCACAGGAACTGAATTGCCTAAACACAGTAAGGCTTTGTTAAGTTTAATTCTGGTGGCTGCCAAAACAAGCAATTATTAGAAAATGGAAATCAAAATATGCCTACTGTATTTGACATATTGAATACTGTAAAAGAGAGATAAAAAAGTGAATGTGGGATTTCTATAAAAGGGTAGGAGCAAATTACATATAAATAAATGGGAATTGTGCATGCAGAACAATGTTCTAGAGGAGAAGGAGTAAGGTTTTTAAGGGATGGCAGGAATTTAACAATTTATGTAATGTTAGACTGATGATGGTTATACAAAAGAACATATGTCCTGTATAATGTATGTATGGGCAAAATGAGGAACATTTAGAAACAACTAGGGAGAGAGCTCTCGGCATGGTTAAAATACTACTTTATACTTGTTTTACCACACACCCAGTTCTTCAACCATTAGAAAATCTTACGAGAAACAGTTCAAGTTGCAAAAGTCCAAGGCTCCTGAAGGGCAAGCCAAGGACCCCCCCCCCCCCACTGAGAAAAACAAAATCAACTACAGTCAGTATCAAGCAATCAAGCAATGCAGGTAAGAGCAGGTTTGCAACATCATGAAACCCTACATTCTGTTACACAATAGTAATATCAACTTCCATACCAGAAGAATTAAAGAAACTACAGTCATGGTTAATCTTCCATCTTCAAAATGCAGAATACAACACTATCTTGTGGAATAAATAGGTAAAACATGATACATTTACTAATAACTAATAACTAGGAAGGAAGGAAGGAAGGTCACACAATGGTTAAACTGTGGAGTTTATAAGAAGTTCTTTGATGCCCCCACTATCTCAGTCACTTTGTTATAATCTAAAATTTTCCTTTTACATTGTTTAGAAAATCTATATAAACACTGTAATATATTGTGTTTTACCTCATTACCCAGTCCAGGATCCTCCCCGACATACACACGCTCGCAACACAAGCAAATTATTCTTGTGTTCTCTCTTAGTTACAAATTCTGTGAGAAAAACAACATCCTTTCTCCCCATTGCAGTTATTACTTCATTCTACACACTACATTGCTGAAAATTCAATCTTGTCTGACACGCATTTGCGTACCCACACAATAACTCTACATTCTGGATGTTTGCTTGACATCAAGTGAATGAATTAATTAATAAATAATAACCCAGAAATGCATTTCAGCGCACTGATTTCAGAACCATGCAGTGAAACTCCCCTTTGCCCCATCAACATCAGCTCTAGAACCTGCAAAAAAAGCAATATCAGGAACATCTTTTAAAATGTTCTATTATACCTAGAAAGTTGACAGAATAAGAAGTGTTGCATTATCAAGCATTTTCTGAAGGATACATATCTGAAACTCCCACGTGTATTATTACTTAATGACTGCAATTTGCAACAATTTGCCCAAAGCTACAAATTTTACAAGGAGCAGACCAAAATACCCCTTAGTTTATTTTCTCAAGAATTCTGAACAAAACCAAACACAATGTCGAACAAAAAGAAACGCATTTTAAATTTTATGTGAAACCATCAAACAATGCAGAATTATAATCCACAACCACAAAAACCAGGAATCGAAATGCGTAAAAAGCACAATGTTCTGTTTTATTCTCACATACAGAAAGAATATAAATTCTTCTAGCTCCTTGGCTAACAAATGGCCTTTACACAGTAATCCCTAATCTAAAATGTACTCCTTATATACATGACATTCTTCCAATTACATAATTAAAAAAACAATTAAACAATTAACACTGTCAACGGGCTTTCATAAAAAACTTTCTCCAGTTACACTCCCTATTTAAGCCCTTTCGATGAAGTGTTTTATATTTTGATATAAAAATAGATTATTTTTTCTTAAATAATGCTTAATACTCTCTTCAGTCAGAAAAATTATTCTTTATTTTCTCCAAAACTGTAACTTGTAATCCCTCCAAGTCTCCTTCATGGAATTTGTTAAAGTGGTCTGGACTAGTTAATCCCTACATCTACATCTACATTTTAAATTTTATTTTATGTATTTATTAACCAGGTAAACCCAATGGAGAACATGTCCCTTACTGAGTTGATCTTGGAGCACTGTTGGGTTAACTGACTTGCTCAAAGTCACAAAGTAGGCAAATGAATGTGATAGGATTAAAACCCTGTACATTTGACTACACAAAGCAGTTTGTTAACATAAGTGCCAGAGAACTCCAACTCATTTACTTTTGCATGAGCACTCATTCTGTGAATAACAAAAAACAACTAAAGAGACTATCTTAGACTGGATTCTTATAAATAACTTTCAACAAACTTTTAAAGTAGGGACCCTCCCAGACGATGTAAGTGACCATTCTCTCACCACATAATTAGGGAAAAAATTGATATTACCCAACCCACTATATTTCGCTCAATTCCAACATAGCTTTTTCAAGATGTCATTACCACTGAGGGGCTCAATTAAATTGCTCAAAACATGTTACCTTCAGAATTAGAGACAAATAAAAATCTAATTAGGGAAAAAGCCATCAAAGTAGAGACAATTTTTAACATATTGCCACTACTATCTTACAAAGTTAATAGCTAAAAAGGCTTGCATTAACATGTATTCTATAAAGAAAAATGTGTCTGTAACTGCAATTATTGTCTTTATTTACCAAAGGTTATCAAGCATTTACTGACTATAATCACCATCTTTTCTTAAAAAAAACTAATTTTAGGAGGGTTGGAAGAAAGTTTTAAGCCAAAATTAAGGACGTCCCTAATGACTGGGGACAGTTGACAGGTATGGCTCATTTAATTAGCGTAAATTATAGCATGTTTATTTCAAAACATTGAAGTTCTTCAGACTGTATAGGAATTAATTGTTATTTTATTCATTTTTGGGGCATTTGATCATGTTTTTCAATAAAAGACATTATATTAAAAGGAGAGAAAAATGAAACCATTCTTGCTAGTCACTGCCACAAATTCCATTTACCAACTGGCCATGTTCATAGGTGTTTACTAAGCTAATAACCACAATGGCCTTTTTAAAACTAGCCATGCATCCCAAATCTCTGATGAGTCCTGATACCCTTGATAAGTGTAAGCAGGGGCTTGGAAGATGAAACATTTACAAGCAGGGGCCAGGGAGATGAACTATTTACAGGTTGCCTGTGTCCATTAGAGACATGGGTGCCAAATCACGGATGAATTTCCTGTTCCCCATCCAATTGTCCAAGTTACACTTGAATTGGGTTAGGGAGGAACTCTGCTTCACATGGATGGGGAGCCTGTTCCAGAGACGAGGTAGTCTCTGGGATACATACCTGTCTCTCCAGCAAGTCCTATTTATATTACTCGCAAGGTTTAAGTCTTTAGAATGTGTAATTCTGGTGCTGTTTGTTCTGTGGAGATGCAGGAGGTCACCAGCGTAGGGTCTGACAATACCCTATATGGTAGGGATATACCTCCCCTCAAAAGCCTGTATGAGACAGAATACAGGGATAGGGCCTTGAGGCGGTCTGCATAGGACATTTTACTTGTGTACTGTATTCTTTTAGTGAGGAACCTCTGTGGATGTTCCAATTGTTAGATATACCTGGTTTGGTACATACCACAGGGGGTATTGTACTCAATGGTAAGTCTGATGAATGCTGAATACAGTGAAACAATGACTTCCTTAGACTTTGATGCCATACCTTTGTTTATATGTTGCACAACATAGAAAGATTTCCTCACTACTGTAGACATGTGATGGTCAGGCTAGATTATTGTCTATGTGTGTCCCTAAGTCCCTGACTACTGGGTCAACTCTAAGGGGTGTGTTGTCAATATGATAGCTACCAGGGGTGGATGACTTCCTGAAGGATACTATTATGCATTTCTTGGCATTTAATTTTAGTCCATGGCTCAGACTCTAGTTGTTTGCCTGTGTCAGGCCTTCCTGGAGAACATTTGTGTCATTTTGGGATTAAATGACAGCTCCTAATTTGCAATCATCTGCAATTCAGACAGCCAGAGACCACTGACATCAGCCTTGACTTCAGAGAAGTAAATGCCAAAAAGTAGCAGTCCAAGGGACGATCCTTGAGGGACTCTACTTGTGACTGGCCTCTTTGTAGAGGTGGACTCCCCAGTTCTAACTTCCTGGGTCCTGTCTGTGAGCCAGTTGACGGTAAGCAGTGTGAACCATTTGCCCTCATCCATTGCTTTGGTGACCTTCTCAAAGAACTCCACCATGGCAATATACATAATCCACACCCCCGTCCCAAAAAAATAACCAGTGTCATGAAAATACTAATAAAGTCACAAATAAACCATAAATACTATTACGGATCCAACTATCATGCACAACTGGCTATGCTGATAATAGAACAAATACCTTCACATGCTCCTGATGACAATTAACAGATGGATAATAAATAACACAGGATGGCTATGCTGATAATAGAACAAATACCTTCACATGCTCCTGATGACAATTAACAGATGGATAATAAATAACACAGGATAGTAGACAAGTATATTTATTTTATTTATTTAATATTTGTTTACCAGGAAAGTCTGAGTGGGATAATATCTCATTTTCAGCAGAGGCCTGGGGAGAAAAGCTCCACATTCCTATAATATGGTTACAGTTAAAATAAAGCTATTACAAACAACTATCAGGTGTGGCAATGGAGGCAGCCTATGCCCCATTATTTGCAAATGCAGTGCTCTTGAGGTGGGAGTTGGATATGGTGCTTAAATTGCCTGCTTTTAAGAAATGTATTGGGAATTTTAGATACCTGGATGATTTGTTAATCATCTGGAAGTGAGCTTAAGGGAAGGGCTGCGTGTATATAACTGAATAGAGAATGTACTTATTTGGTCAAACATGGATTTATGCACTATGTTTTATTTATTGATTTTTGTTAACTGATTGGTGGAATGGTACAGTCTTGTATTGTACCTTCAAATGTTATGTTCGGTCCTGCTGAGTTGTGATTGGCTTTGGTGTAGAGGTGTGTTTTATCAGATGTTTTCTTTTATGCTTTTTAAAGTACATGTTTTTCATTCACAGTTCTGAAGAGGTCTATCATTAAGACGAAAGTGCTTAAATGTGATGAGCTTTACTTTATACTTTATATTTTGTATTAAAACCTTGCTCCTGTGACATTGTTGTCTTCCTGGATATCTTTTTGGTGTATTTTGTATTTTTTGGCTCCAGTTCCAGAGGATTATTTGTTCTTTTTTGGATCAAATGCAATAAGTTAACTCAATCCCCAAAAGAGAAACTGGCTAGATTAAAATGGAAGGCAGTCACCCTAGTACTTCCCTATGAACCCTATGAACTGGCACTTTAAGCACCCCCAATTGTTTTTGGTATCTCCATCCTGCTTGTGTAGAAGTGAGATCACTTCTAAAGTTGGGCATCATCCCTGATGAGCTTATGGGATTTCTATCACAGCATCCAGCCAGGGGGTCCACTGTAATATGGGGGTGGACTATTCAGGTATATCACTAGCAGTGATAGTTTCTGAATTTACATGGTTAATAATCCAATCTAGAATACTTTTTGGAAGTCTGGAGGCTAATGTTGTTCAAAGTATGTGCAGAAATCCTCTATCTGTTTATCTCCCTCATTATTATGTTTCTTTCTGGCATAATGTGAGATGGTTTTTCCTCTTCTTCCTTATCACTCAATGAGAATGTGTTGCTTGGTATATATATATATATATATATATATATATATATATATATATATATATATATATACATATAAATAAAGCCACCCTTCTAGTCTTTCCAGTTTTTCCTGTTTAACCTGCGGCGAGAAAATTTCATATTTCCATACCGGATCGTTCAAGGCCCGGGTTAACAATGACTGCCACCAGTACTGTTAGCCAACAGGGTGCTGGCGAAAATTGGGCTACTGTTGGCCGAAGGAGAAGAGGAGGGCGAAGGTATGCCCGAAGGCAGGAAGAGAGGAGGAAGGTTAGGAGTGTAGCAGTGAGGGTAGGAACTTTGAATGTTGGCAGTATGACTGGTATAGGAAGAGCACTAGCTGATATGATGGAGAGAAGGAAGGTTGATATATTGTGCGTGCAAGAGACCAGATGGAAGGGAAGTAAGGCCAGGTGTTTAGGAAATGGATTCAAATTGTTCTATCATGGTGTGGATGGCAGGAGAAATGGGGTAGGGGTTATACAAAAGGAACAATATGCCAAGAGTGTTTTAGACGTGAAGAGAGTGCATGACAGAGTGAAGTTTATGAAGCTCGAAATTGATGGTGTAATGATGAATGTTGTTAGTGCATATGCTCCACAAGTTGGGTGTGCGATGGATGAAAAAGAGAAATTTTGGAGTGAGTTGGATGAAGTTGTGGTGAGTGTACCCAGGGGTGAGAGACTAGTGATTGGAGTGGACTTTAATGGGCATGTTGGTGAAGTGAACAGAGGGGATGAGGAAGTGATGGGTAGGTATGGTGTCAAGGAGAGGAATGCAGAAGGTCAGATGATTGTGGATTTTGCGAAAAGGATGGACATGGCTGTGGTGAATACGTATTTTAAGAAGAGGGAGGAGCACAGGGTGACATACAAGAGTGGAGGAAGATGCACACAGGTGGATTATATCCTATGTAGGAGGGCCAGTCTGAAGGAGATTGGAAACTGTAAAGTGGTGGCAGGGAAAAGTGTAGTTAAGCAGCATAGAATCGTGGTCTGTAGGATGACGCTGGTGATCAAGAGGAGGAGGAGGAGTGTGAAAGCAGTGCCAAGGATTAAATGGTGGAAGTTAAAAAAGGGTGATTGTGAAGTGGAGTTTAGGGAAGAGTTAAGACAGGCACTGGGAGGCAGTGGAGAGTTACCGAATAGCTGGGTAACTACAGCAGAACTAGTAAGGGAGACTGCTAGAAAGGTGCTTGGTGTGACATCTGGACAGTGGAAGGGGGACAAGGAGGCCTGGTGGTGGAATGAGGAAGTACAGGAGAGTATACAGAGGAAGAGGCTGGCGAAGAAGAAGGTGGATTGTCAAAGAGATGAAGAAAGTAGACATGAGTATAAGGAGATGAGGCGCATGGCAAAGAGAGAGGTGGTGAAAGCTAAGGATAAGGCGTATGGAGAGTTGTATGAGAGATTGGACACTAAAGAGGGAGAAAAGGACCTGTACAGATTGGCTAGACAGAGGGACAGAGCTGGGAAAGATGTGCAGCAAGTAAGGGTGATAAAGGATAGTGAGGGAAAGGTACTCCCAAGAGAGGAGAGTGTGTTGAGTAGATGGAAAGAGTATTTTGAGAGACTGATGAATGAAGAGAATGAGCGAGAGAGAGAAGGTTGGATGATGTGGGGATAGTGAATCAGGACGTGAAACAGATTAGCAAGGAGGAAGTAAGGACAGCTATGAAGAGAATGAAGAATGGAAAGGCTGTTGGCCCAGATGACATCCCAATAGAAGCATGGAGGTGCTTAGGAGAAATGGCAGTGGGATTTTTAACTAGATTGTTTAATGAAATTTTGGAAAGTCAGAGGATGCCTGAGGAGTGGAGAAAAAGTGTTTTGGTACCTATCTTTAAGAATAAGGGTGATGTGCAGAGCTACAGTAACTACAGAGGGATAAAATTGATCAGTCACAGCTTGAAGCTATGGAAGAGAGTAGTAGAAGCTAGGTTAAGAAGGGAGGTGATGATTAGTGATCAGCAGTATGGTTTTATGCCAGGAAAGAGCACTACAGATGCGATGTTTGCTCTGAGAGTGTTATTGGAGAAATACAGAGAAGGTCAGAAGGAGTTGCATTGTGTCTTTGTAGACTTGGAGAAAGCATATGACACGGTGCCTAGAGAAGAGTTGTGTTATTGTATGAGGAAGTCGGGAGTGGCAGAGAAGTATGTAAGAGTGGTACAGGATATGTACGAGGGTAGTGTGACAGTGGTGAGGACTGCAGTGGGAGTGACAGATCCGTTTAAGGTGGAGGTGGGATTACATCAAGGATCAGCTCTGAGTCCTTTCTTATTTGCAGTGGTGATGGACAGGTTGACAGATGAGATCAGACAGGAGGCCCCACGGACTATGATGTTTGCAGATGACATTATGATCTGTAGTGAGAGTAGGAATCGGGTTGAGGTGACTCTGGAGAGGTGGAGATATGCTCTAGAGAGCAGAGGAATGAAGGTCAGCAGGGCTAAGACAGAATATATGTGTGTAAATGAGAGGGAGGGTAGAGGAATGGTGAGGATGTAGGGAGTAGAGGTGGTAAAGGTGGACGAGTTTAAGTACTTGGGATCAACAGTTCAGAGTAATAGTGAATGTGGAAGAGAGGTGAAGAAGAGAGTACAGGCAGGGTGGAATGGGTGGAGAAGAGTGTCAGGAGTGATTTGTGACAGACGGGTACCAGTAAGAGTGAAAAGGAAGGTCTACAAGAAGGTAGTGAGACCAGCTATGTTATATGGGTTGGAGACAGTGGCATTGACAAAAAGACAGGAGTCAGAGCTGGATGTAGCAGAGTTAAAGATGTTAAGATTTGCACTCGGTGTGACTAGGATGGATAGGATTAGGAATCAGTATATTAGAGGGTCAGCTCATGTTGGACAGTTTGGAGACAAAGCAAGAGAGACGAGATTGCATTGGTTTGGACATGTGCTGAGGAGGGATGATGGGTATATTGGGAAAAAGATGCTAAGGATGGAGCTGCCAGGTAAGAGGAAAAGAGGAAGGCCTAAGATAAGGTTTATGGATGTGGTAAGAGAGGACATGCAGGCAGTTGGTGTGACAGAGCAAGATGCAGAGGATAGGAAAAAATGGAAAGAGATGATTCGCTGTGGCGACCCCTAGTGGGAAAAGCTGAAAGATGATGATGATTATATGGTAACTTATTCATTGCTGGTGTGGGGTTTCAGCCAGGTCTCTCCGATGACCAGCCTTCATTGTAGGTAATTACCCATGGTTGCATTTCAGGTAGCTTTCTCTTTGTACTTGTACTGGACATTACTACCGAAGCTGTTATATCTGGGCTCAAACAGGGAACCCGACCCTTCTCATAACAGCTCTCCACTAGAAAACTTATACAATATGTACTCCATAGAAAAGCATTACCTCCCTAAACTAAAAACTCTTCACCCTCATCCAGTGCTTCTACCACCCTCTCAGTAACACCCAATCCTAGTAATTCAACAAATAACAGGTTAGACCAAAACCAACTTTCTACACACAACATAGACTCTACTGTTTCCTTTACTACCCAACCCCAACACGCCTGTGAACCTTATTAAGCCTCTATTTCTAACAAATTCCACTCAGGACCTCTCTCCATATCAATGATAAAAAAACTTTTACTCAAACTCAAAGCTTGTTCCACCACAGCTGACAACAACTTCCCACATGAATACCTGAAGATAACTGCTGATCCCATAGTACACCCACTGTCAATGTACCCTCATTATGGAAAACAAAGACTATATTATCCATCTTCATAAAGGTGGCATCTCAGCTGACATCTCTAGCTTTAGGCCTATTGCAATAATATCACCTCTCTCAAAAATTCTTGAAAGATATATTTATAAACAACTCCTCCGCTATCTTCTACTAGAATGTCTCTTAATGTATGCCAGACATGGCATCCATCCAACACACAGTACAACTACTGCCATTCTATTATTCACTGACATCATAAATCAATGCACGGACTCTGGCAAACTTATTTTCTCTTTATTCCTTGACCTGTCCAAAGCCTTTAATATACTTTCTCACTCTAAACTCCTATATAAACTGTTTCAACTTGGACTATCCCCTTCTTCATTACTGTGGTTCAATAGCTATTTAACTGACAAGCTCCAGTCTGTAAAATGACAGAATACTCTCTCTCCATAGCTGCAAGTCTCCACTGGTGTACTCCAAGACTCTATTCTTGGTCCTCTCCTGTTTAATATCTTTATTTATGATCTCTATATCTCTGTAGGTCTAGCCTCACATATACAATATCCTAATTATTCTATGCTTATATGTGCATCTAAAACTTGCCTAAATTCCTCCATATCATGCAAGAAGCTTTATCCTCACTTGAGAAATGGCTCCATAATACCCAGCTACTATTCAACCATAAAAAAACAAAGTTACTGCTATTTTTCCCCAAATCCCACACGCCTGCTAAAGCATATTTCAAAATATTTGCAGTGAACAGAATTGAAATTGAAGTAGTTTCACATACAAAACATCTTGGTGTGATTATAGATGATAACTTTAAGTATGACCTTCATATTCAAAATAACATAAAAAGATACCAAAAATTAGGAATACTCTGCAGGCATAAAACTTCATTAGTAACACCAACAAAACCACTCTTGTCACTACCTACATTTCCCACCTCCCTTATATGGTGCACCTATCCTAACCAACCTTTAGGCTACGGTTAAAAATAAGTTGAAGCCACCACTGTATCACCACTGTATCACTGCTGTATCACCACTAAGGCTTTGAAATGTCTCAGATTACATAGAGCTTCCCTCCACACACAACACTATTCACAAAGCCAGTGACTGCCCTGCTTTTACTCCTATACTCCATTCCTATTACCCTAACCTTAGATCTATTGAACAACATCCCCACAAAGTCTTTACTCATACTTTGTCGCTAAAATTGGAATTCTATTCTTCTGCAAATAAGATCTAGCTCTAACCTTTCCAACTTCAAACAGCCACTAAAAGACCACCTATATAAAACTGGGCTCTGCTCCTGCACTACCCCAGGCTGAACTAGTTCCTTCCTCCTTCCACCAACAGCATACTATGACTACATTCTGAGACAAGGAATTAGTAAAGTCTATTTCTTAGACAAAAAAAAACATTAATTAGTCATCGCTGTTCTAAAGAGTATACCCAGTGTATTTAATGTTATCTCTATGAACTGCAACTTGTGAACACTTTATCCATTTTTCAATACTCTTTTTCATCTTGTTATATCTATCCACATATTTGCACTATGTATGTATAAGTTCACAATGTATGAACTGAAGCTGAATTTTTACTTAGTTAATATGTCATTCATCTTTATTAGGCTTTCTAATAGCTCCAGGATGGAGTTTGAGGAGTTCTTCTATGGTCTACAAAATAGAACCACTTTTTTAAAGTTCATCTCATGCATTAATATGGAATTTATCAATAATATGGATTTTGAGCTCCTAAAACAACCTCAAGGATGCTTGGTTACTCAGATTTATAGAAAACCAATTTTCTGCAATGCTTTTCTCTCCTTTAGGAGTTGCCACTCTTTCCATCAGAAGAAGGGAATAGTTAAAAGCCAATTGATTAGAATTTCTAGGCTTACATCTGAAGATTCAAAGTGTTTGTAACAATCTAAACAAGTGAAATTGATGTTTATTGAATGTGATTATCTGGTTTCACTTCTTACTGAAATTAAAGATAAGGTTTGGGGGTCTATATTACATGAACGAGCAATCAAAATGTCGAGTACAACATGCTTGACACACTTTGATCGCTCGATCATGTCACTGAAACCCAAAAACAATGAAAAAAACAAAATCGAAACATTTTGTTTGTCCCACTCCAAACATACAACACACACACATACAATCAATTCATACAAACACCTACACACTCACATCACTCAAACACTCAAACACCTACACAAACACACATACTTTTAAAACAAAGTGGGGGGCTGTGCCCCCACCCCCCCTAACTAAATATACCAACTCTGAGATCGCTGTAAATTGGGGAAAGGGCAATTTCCCGGTAATCGTGCAAGCGATTACCTGGGAAATTGCCCTTCCCCCAATGTACAGCAATCTCGGAGTTGGTATATTAAATAAAGCAGCCTCTTACGAAGCCATTCCTGACAGTGTACTGTGTTAACGTCACACACTACACTCACCAGGAAGGCCGACCAAAACATTTCAGAACTCCAAATTTCAACATTTGGAGGTTCTGATTACATGAGCGGTCGATCAAAGTTTGTCGAGTATCTTGTACTCGACATTTTGATCCCTCATTCATGTAATATAGACCCAGTTTGGGTAGGCAGGAGAGACAAATATGCACCCATTATATGCAGCAATTTTAGGTATATGACAAGACAAGAGAGAGTCAATGAAGTGAACTATGCTAATATGGTGCTTCATTTTTCTTTGGATGCCAGGGAAATACAGAATATATTAAAGAAAAAAATTGCCTTCTCTTACAATACAATGAGGAGATTAAGAAATATTTTTCAGATGTCCTACATTTACTTTTAATAGAAGAAACATAAAACAACTGCTTGAAATGCCTTGGAAATTTAGGTTTCCCAGTCACCACAAAGTATGGGAGGTAATGGACGATGTTGCTTTATCAACTCAGATCCTGAAGAAGCTTTCTTTGCAAGAGTAGGTTCTACTTGTATTGGTGGAAAATTCAGTTGCCATTCCAAGAGAGTGATACATTTAGCTATGTGTGATACATGCATGGCTTTTTATGTTGGTAAGACTAAAAACACTTTGAACAAGGGAGTCTAACAACATATATATATAGCATTAAAATAAAGACAAAAAGAGTGCTTTAGCTAGACACTCACAAAGCTGTGCTGGGTTTAAGAAATTTAAGTTTTTGGTCTTGGAGCAAGTACAGCTGAGTGCTTTCCCAGGGGATTGGGGCAATAGATTACTGCATTGTGAGATGATGTGGCAGCTTAAATTAGATGCAGTGAATGCTCCAGGTTTGAACAATAACATTTCCATCATTAGTGAGCTTAAAAGAAGAGCTGGATATATATAATTGAATAGAGAATTTACTTATTTGGTCAAACATGGATTTATGCACTATATTTATTAATTTTTGTTAACTGGTTGGTGGAATGGTACAATCTTGTATTGCACCTTCATACTTCATTTTCAGTCAAGCTGAGCTGTGATTGGCTTTGGTGTAGGAGTGTGCTGTATCAGCTGTTTTCATTCCTGCTTTTTAAAGTACGTGTTTTTAAAATTCAGGCATGGTTCTGAAGAGGTCTTTCATTTAGGCAAAAGCACTTAACCGTGATGAGTTTTACTTTATACTTTATATTTTGTATTAAAACCTTGTTCCTGTGATGTTGTTGGCTTCCTGGATGCCTTTTTAGTGTGTTATCTCATTTGATGTTAGACTGGCCTTACCAATGCCATGGTCGATAATTATATATAATAATTATATATTACCCCTAATAAGAAAAGCTAGGATCATACCACAGATAATTTGAGAAACCCATAGCATGGAATAAAGCATTTAGGAGCTGTCTCTGCCCATTAACACTACAGGGGCATATGTAGATCCAAATTGCAGTTGAATATGGATGGGGATGAGTGGTATTTTACATGGATGGGGAGTCTGTTCCAGATCAGTGATATCCTCTGTAAGATATACCTGTCCTCCAAACAGTTCAGTTGATGTTAGTGTTGGTAGAGTAACAGGTCACAAACTCACCTTTAGTGCAGAAGGCTGTGGATTCTATTCTCACACTAGGTAGATTGATTGCCAGCACTGTAATGCAGCATAAGGGGGTGCTGCACTCCTGAGTGTGCCATCATTTAGATGAGAAGTTAAACAGAGATTGCATCTACTTGAGTTGGTGGTAGCTCATGTGGATGTAAAAGTTCTAATGGCACCTATTGAAAAGAATAGGGGTCCTTTATTTAGCTCAACATCAAAACATTATTTAAATATCTTCAAAATGTACATGTTCATGGGCACTTGTATACACATTTCTATTTTTTTACTGTTTATCATTTTTCTTGTAACATCCTCATGATTATCCTTCCATAATTGACCCCCACTCCTTCTTCCACAACCATAATCTAATTTTTCACAGTGTATCTGCCCAAATCCATTTCCCATTAAATAAAATTTCATTCAGTCTTTCATTACAAACAGACCATATAACATAATATAAATTCTTATCTACCTTTCTCACATATTCTTTTTTCTTGTTTAGATCATATCCATATATAATCATATTCATATCTGTGTTACTTATGTCATTAATATTCTCAAAATGTTTTTCTTCACACAACTTTTTCCAGTTTGAATATTCTTTTACATTTCAAAAAAACATATTCTATTGTCTTCCTACCCACAAAATAAACATGTTTTCAACTTTCTTTTTATATGCATATTCCCCTTTGCTGGTAACTTATTTATTACCAGTCTCCACAGGAAATCCTGACACTCTACTATCTTGATACACTTTTTTCCTTACATTTATTGCTTTAATTGCTTCCTTGGTAAATTTTCCCGTGGATTTGCATAACAATATTGTTTCATCACACTATTATACCACATCCATCTATCCTTCTCTATACAATCATTTTTTATTTTCCATTTTAGTATTTTTCTTGATAATTTTTAATTTCTTCATTTAATATTCTCCTTCTCTTTTTCTTATTCTCATGATCTCCTGGAACTTTTTGTATTTCTAAACACTCTCACTATTAATTTATCATTCTCTTCATTTACCCACTTTAATACTCTATACAAGTTTAAAGAAGCAGAATAAACAACTGCACTTAGTAACCCCAATCCTCTTCATCTTCACTCGTATATAACACACCGCTTTTCACTGTATAAATCTTGGATCACATATGAAAGAATATGCCAATTCCATTTCATATTTTTCTGGGATCAAATAAACATTTTACATATGTGCCATTTCCACATTAATACAGAATTCAACAGATAAAACTTTTTCCTTGAATGCTAATCTATATGTCCTCCACAGAAGACATAGGTTCATAGGTTCATAGGTTGGTACTAGGCTATCGGCCCTAAGGACTATGCAAGCCTAGCCATAACAATTCCCTGGAAATTTTTTTCCCACAGTATTTACTTCTCTGGGCCCCTGTCTAGCAGGGTGACTGACATGATCCCCGGGGTGAATTTTCTATCTCCCATCCAATCATCAAGGTTCCTTTTGAAGAGGGCCAATGAGGTGCTCTGCTTGACATGTATGGGCAGTCTATTCCAGAGTATGGGGCGTCTCTGGGTCAGGAACCTATCCCTCCAGCATGTTTTGTTCATTGTGATGATAAGGTTTAGATCCCTGGAGCGTGTGGCTCTGAGGGATTGGGATTTCTTTAAGTGGAGCATGTCCAACAGCTTAGGGTTTGGCATGGCCTTGTATGTTAAGCAGAGCTTGCCTCTGAGTAGACGATATGCCACAGAGTATAGCTGGAGTTTTTTTAGACGGTCAGCATATGGCATCTGCTTTAGGCCTGTGATTCTTTTAGTGAGGTATTTCTGTGGCTTTTCCAGCTGTTGCAGATGTCTTGTGAGGTACATACCAAATGAGGCATTATACTCTATAATGGGTCTAATGAGGGATGAATACAGTGGGACAATGACCTCCTTTTTTCTGGATGAAAAGCCCTTAGTGATGAGGTGTGCCACGTAGAAGGATTTCCTGACTGTTGTGGCGATGTGGTTATCGAAAGTGAGACCACTGTCCACTTGTGTCCCTAAGTCTCTCATCACATTTTCGATGTTTAGTGTCCTGCCACCTATGTGGTAGTTCATGGGTACATGCTTTTTTCAAAAAGGGGATGACTATACATTTCTTGGCATTAAGCTTGAGCCCATGGTTCTGGCACCAGGCATCTGTTTCTGGAAGGTCCTTTTGTAGAATATCCACATCATTTGGGGATTCAATAATGGCTCCCAGTTTGCAGTCATCTGCAAACTTTGTTAGCCAGTGTCCCTTAGTGTTGGCCTGTACTTCAGAGAAGTAGATGCCAAACAAGAGTGGTCCCAGCACTGAACCCTGAGGTACTCCACTTGTCACTTGTCTGGAGCTGGATTTGGAGTCGGCTACTTTTACAGTCTGGGTTCTGTCAGTAAACCAGCTGGCAACCCATCGAGTGACATAGGGATTTATGCCCAGCTTAGTAAGTTTATCTATGATTCCAGAGTGGGGGATGGTGTCGAAGGCCTTGGCAAGGTCCAGATAGGCTGTGTGGACCTCCTTACCCTCGTCCACAGCTCTTGAGACCGATTCAAAGAAGTCAATCAGATTTAGGTGACAAGATCGGCCCTTCACAAACCCAAACTGGGTGGGGTCCAGTGTCTGGAGGTTGCCAATGTCTTTGTTTATAAGTTCCATGATAATGCATTCCATGCCCTTGTCAGACTGATAGGATGGTAATTCCCAGGATCCAAGGTGGATCCTCCCTTGTGGATCGGGATAACTGTAGCTGTGTGCCACTCAGTGGGCACGAAGCCTGAGGTGAGGCTATGATTAAACATGACACTTAGGTGGGGTGCCAGTCCATTTTGTAGTTCATGTAGTACACAGCCTGGGATGTCATCTGGTCCCATGGATGTTGTATTCTTAGCTTTGGAGGGTGCTGTTTCTACCTGTGTGGCTGTGATTATCGGAATTTGGCAATCTTTTGGTATTGAGATGGGCCCTTTAGGGGGTGAGAGGGGAGTGAAGTTGGCACTAAATCGATCTGCCAGGATATTGGCAATATCCTTGGGATCAGTATATTTAATGCCATTCTGTTGTAGCTCAGAGCAGATCTGAGCATTGCCATTTAGATTCTTGACATAACTATAGAATGCCTTGTGGTTGTCTTTGGAATCTTTAGCAATTTTATTTTCGTAACTAGCTTTTGAGGATTTTATGAGGGATCTCAGCTTCTTACTGAGCCTGGTGAGGGAGTTTTTTGCATCCTGGGATTTTCCTCTTTTCTGCAACAGTTTCTTCCTTCTGTTGTATAGTTTGTTTATAGCAGGGGACCACCAGATTGGCTTCCTTTTTTTGGAGAAGAACATCTTGGTTCTATTTGGGATGGCACGATTCATGCACGAGTGGATGTGCTCGTACAGTGCCTTAGTGTAGGATTCTGCAGTCGAACTTCAAGATCCCGTCTGCATGGGTGTTGTGAAGTTTGTCACTTCTGACTTCAGTAGCATGAAGTTGGCTTTGGAGAAGTTTTTTAAGGAGGTTTCCTTACTGGGGAATGCAGCTATAGTTAACTGGGGAACTCATTTTTTTACATATTCTTTTAATTTCTTTAATCAAACGCTTCCATTGCATCATAACTATATAATTTTCCCAAATTGTATCCCTAGTAAAGAAACTTCATTCACTGAAAAATGCAACACCCAGTTTTTACCTCATCACCTAAACCCCTAAACCCTTACTTTTATCTTTATTCAAAGTCATTCCCATTTCCTTTAAATATCTGTTTAGACAAACCAACACTACCTCATCTATATTTTCTTCCTAACAACTACAACTGTACCATCTGTTTATGTCAGAAATGCAGCAATCACCACCTTCTTTTGCATCACATATCTAGCATCTTTCATTTTATAAGCTACTTCACTCATTATCACATTCATTACCAATACAGACAATATTCCACTCATATATATACCACACTTCATACATATTTCTTTACTCAACCACGCATTTCTGACACTCTCGCTCTATTATTCTGAGATGCTGATATGCACACTCTCTTAGCTTTATTAGTTATTCTAGACTTTTCCATTAAACAAACACAACACGTTATCCTGCTGTATCAAATGCCTTGCTAATATCACCTACCATAAGTTGTACATTCTTCCTTTTATTTTTATCATCCACAGTTTGTCTCACAGCCAATAACAGTACTTGACTTCCCTTCTCTTTTATACCATATAGACTTTCTTCCACAATATCCCTTATCCTTCCTTCCATTATCCTTTGTATTATTCCCATAAAATGTTTATAATCTGTGTTATTTAGTGTGATTGGTCTCCAATGATTTTCTTTCTTGTCATCTTTATTCCTTATAAATGTTAATATTCTGCTACATAACTCTTCATAAAGAAACCCTTCTATCAACCATTCATTCAATACATTTACAAAATACTTCTTTACTAATCCATTATTTTGCATACATTCCATACCCTATTCCATCTGGTCCAGATACTGAGTCAACATTTACTTTCCTAAGTACTCCACCAAATTCTCTAAAAGTTATTTATTTTGTAACTTTTTTTCCTTAACTCATTTTTTACTTTCCATTCCCACCTATTTTCCTTATTTTTACTGTTATGCATATTTTCCACATGCTGTACTACAATACTCGGAATTTGCTCTTGTGTTGTCTTTAAATCTGCTTTTACATTTTTCATTTCCTTTATTATACTAACATTCTCCTTTAATATTTTACCCAAATAAGCAGATAACCCCTCCTTCTCCCTTTCCTTTAGAATAATACCTCTGCCTAAACAGTAATGCCTTATTTTTCCTCTGCATCCTTTATATAGTTATTTTTCCATAAAATAATATTCTCTTATATTATTTTCTAAATTCTCTAAAACATTGTTATACATTTTCCAGACTAAATTTTCTCTTCCTTTCTTTTATCATCCTGCCATTGGGAAAAAAAAAACTTTTTCTACTTCTTTTTAAATTCAATCCACCATTCAGACCAGTTTTATAGAAGCCCTTTATGGTTATATGATCCTTCCATAACTGCAATACTTCCCACTCTACAAATTTATCCCATAATTTCTCATTTATTATTTTTATTCCCTTCTCTATTTTAATGTACTTCCTTTTTTCCATCATCTCCATCCATATTGCTAAATGATATAAAAAAAATATCTCAACTGTATCACCATCTGCTACCCCCAAGCCTTCCACGAATATGAATAATCAATTTCAGATCCAAGTGCTCCCCCTAAAAGTCCATTGAATTTTCTTCTACACAGCTAATTTACAACATTTTATCACTTCCTGTATTTTTACATCTTTCCCTTTCTTTTTACATTGTCTCCTTAAATTACAATTAAAGTTCCCTAAAGTTATAATTGTCATGTTAAACATTGCATAGATTAATATTTGCTGATTCAGATTCTCTCTTTCCTTGCAAGTTATATATGCATGGAATTCCATAATTCTATAAACATGTCCTCTCTACCTCACATCCACAACAGTTAACCTTTCCATTCTTACCAATGTTACATCTAGTACTTTTAAAGAAATTCATTAATTTAACATATTTACATTATATACACAGAACATCATATACTATTATAGAATGTTAGGAATACATTGAATCATCAAGATAATCATATACAATGAACACGTTAAGAGTCTTGGTATTTCAATAGCAGCATTTCAAGATTATCCAACAATCAAAAGTCTTCCTATGATTTATAGATCTTATTCTGATCACTTCTTTTTCAGTTTTACATAGTATTGCTGTTAAATTTAAAAATTCTTTGAATGTGGGAACCAAGTTTAATTTCCAATTTTTTTGTAATAACTTTTCTAACGACTGCCAAAAGACACCAAAATATTTTTTTTATTTGGCTTTTACAGATACAGAAAGTGGAACATTCATTAATGTTATAGATCTAGTCAAAGAACAATTATCAGACCATAACCCCTTAAAACATACTTATCTCTTCCCAGGATACATTTAATGTTTTGCAATCCACAAACGTGTCTAATCACCTTTTACACCTTTATCACATCTCCAACAAACTGAAGAAGTCATTTTAGTAAACTTAGAGTTTTTATAGGAAGTAACAAACCTTCTATGCATATATTTCTGGGTCTATGGCATTTTGTTGAATCTTAAAATAGTGAAAAACTCTTCCTCAAGCACCTATTTAATAAAGCTACAAATTGTTGAACAGAGTTTTTTCCCAGGGCAAGGCAACATTTGGCCACTATATGGAATTTGCCCTTTTCCCCACTGTAGTGCAATTTCAGAGTTGGTATATTTAGTTATGGAGGGTGTGTTTGGAGCATAGTCACCACCTGGGTAGGTGTTAAGTTTTATTATTTTCTCCTTGGTCACTAGGGTGGCCTACTGTTGCCTTGCCATAGGAAAAACTTTCCCTGAAAAGTCCATTCGATGATCAGTAGCTTCGCTAAATAGGTGTTTGATGAAGAGGTGTTCATTATTTAAGCTTCAATGAAATATCATAAACCCATATATTTCCACATAAAAACTTTCCAGTATAAACTTGAAGAAGTCTGACCAACTCATTTAAATAACAAAATTGTATTCTTACCATCAACTGAGTCACTCAGTCTACTACCGTCCAAAATGTTCCAGAATGTTGCATCAAAATTATTATTATGATTATGATTATTATTCATAATTAACTTATATAACTTGGACAATAGGTCCATTTATCTTAGATGATAACAGTCATACATTCATATACTGAGGGAATTGTGTTCTGTTCCTCTTCACTCATATTATCTATAAATTAATTTAATTTCTTACTAATAATCTTTCATTAAATATTCTGGTGACTTTGAGTTTTTCCTTTTCCAAACCAGGCAGACCATAATACTAATCCATTCCTTTTTATTAAATTCATTTTAATGTTGTTCTGAGTGTCCTTAAATCTAGGGGTATGTCAAATGGAAAAGCACAAAAATTTCCAATTTAATATTAGTGGAGTTTTAAAAACATATTTCTTAATTGTTTTAAGAATTTATTTCATGTATTCAGCGACTAAAGACTGAAATTAATTTACTTCTAAAGTAAATTTTATTAACCAGATGAAAGTTATTATTAACTTAATTGTATTAATTAATTAGTAATTAAGTTATTACATATTTCTAATGTATCATATTTAATAAACTTATAAGAATTTAGTATAATCAGCTCATGAATGGTTTTTCATTGACTAGTGTAAGTTGAGTCTATTCAGAGTACAATAGAGTTAAACTTTTCAACAACAGAATAAGATTCTACATCTGGGAAGCTAATACAACAGTACACCCATAATCTTGTAATATTTCTGTAAGCAGTTCTCAGCTTTTTAGGATACCATAAAAATGAAGTTAACATTTTTTTCCATTTTCTTTAAAAGTTTTTTGCCAGGTATTAAAGCTATTGAATGTAATACATATGCAATAATCAAGTACTAATCTATCCTCTAAACTAAAAAACAAAATAATTTCATTTTTAATAAGAAGTAACATTTCTTCAATTATTTTTTAAAAATTATTATTAATAATCTTACTCACATTTTGATAGTTTTTTATTCCTAAATATTTTAGTTCTTTTCCATCCCAATTCTATTTATACTTACCTTTAAACTTTCTAGTAAATGACTTACTACTAAAGTTTCAGTTTTATTATTTTTAAATATCAGCAGCAATACTTCTTGAAACTTTTCAATTTTTCAAATTTCCTCATCTATTTCTTTATTTGAATAATTTAAATCTCCTACAGTTAGTAAAATATCATTGAGAAAAAAAAGCTATATTTTAGACTGACAATCTTTGTTAATTCAGAATCCATCATTTTTTTCATTGCTTCTTATACTATTAGCTAAGGCTTCAATAACTAATGCAAATAGTAGAGAGGACAAGGAACACCCTTGCTTTGTGCCTTTGTTTAAAGCAAATCCTTGAGAAGTGTAAGATCCAATTGTAACATATGCTTTGGAGCCTCTATATATTTTTTTAATATTCCAATAAATTGTTCTGGAAAGGCAAATACTTCTAAAATTTTAAACAAGTAGTGCCAATCTACAGAATCAAAAGTCCTCTAGATATGTAAGCTAATTAGGGCAAATTTCTTGTTCATTTCATTTGCTAAATCTAAGATAGTTACTAGCCTTTTTATATTATCATACATTAATCTATTGACTATAAATCCTGTTTTGTCTTTAATTTATCTAATAAACAAAATAAAATAAATATAAACTATTAAGTCGGCAAGGAAAAGACGTATCCAAATAAAAATGGACTCTGTTTAGCAGTTTAGTTCTTTTAATGTAACTCACAAGAAATTCAAAAGAAACAGACACACAGTTCTCACAGCAATTAAATACACATACCAATAAATCACATGATCAATCTATTAACTTGAATGAAAGTGCTAAGCAGACTCTGTTTTTATTTGGATACTTCTTTCCCTTGCTGACTTAACATGTTTTGTCTATTTGGTTTTGTTTATGTTATGTTTCCAGTTTTGGGTTTTGAATTAATTTATCTACTTTATCTCTTAATCTTATAGTGAAGATAGAAGCAAACATTTTATACTCTACTTAATAATGAACTAGATCTAGATGAGGAAACTAACTTTTTATCCTGTCCTTGTTTAAGTATAGGTGAGATTACAGAAAATTTCCATGAAGGAGGAATTATTTTGTCACTCTGAATTATCCTGAAAATGCCAATCAGTAATTCTAAAATATTTAAGGGAAGCAGTCTATACAATTCCATGCTTAAACCATCTAACCGTGGAGCTTTACCATTTTCCCTTTTTTAAAAGCTTCTTTAACTTCAATTAGGATAATAGGCTTATTCCGCAAAGACATTTGTTGGTCATTAAGTTTATTAGTGACATTTTTCTATAAATACTTGTCATTTACTAATCATCAGGATTATTATTTTTATTTTTATTAAGATTCTCATTGAATTTTTAAAAAATTATTAAGCATTTCTTCTGAAGTCTGAAGTAAGCTCATTAGTGTGAAGAGTTTGGATATTATTGATTTGTGCTTTTTTGCTTAACATCTTGCTTCTATTAGCTGATCTATTTAGGTTTTTGAAGTCATTACATAACTGTGCGATTTTCTTTCTTAGAACTATTCCTACTTTATACATTAAAACTGTTTGATATTTTGTCATTAATTTTAATGACTTCAGTATTATCTAATTTCTTTGTCTATTGTTCAAACCTCACTTTGAGTATTTCATCTTGCATTTGTGACAACTTTTTATCCCACTCTTTCATTTTATTATTAGCCACTCTTCCCAATCCAAATTTAATATGTACTTTTAAGGATTCACATAATATGACTTTACTAACCTGACCATTAGAATTCAAAGATAAAATTTTCTAGATTTGTTCTTAAGGTAACTCTTAAATTCTTTTAAATTCATCCTATATACAGGGATTCTATAAATAATTTGAAATGTCCTTGTATTCATTAATATATTAATACTTAGTGCATTATGATCAGATAAAGGATAAGGAATAGTTTTAAAATAATTAATTTCATTAAGTAAATCTGGAGAGACATAAATCCTGTCAATTGTAGTTTGCATCCCATGCACATAAGAATAATGAGTGAATAACAATGATGCCAGAATTTTATTTTTTTTCTGTTCGCTTGTATCTTCTATACTAGATATGCAGTTAAAATCCCATGCTAAAATTAAACTACCCTTACAGTGATGTGCAGTATGTTTAAGTGATCCTTAGCCACTCTTGTAACTATTCCAGGGATCCATTAAAAATTAGCTGGTGTATAGCGCTTGCCATTATATTTAATTATTACAAATGTATACAATACTTTGGGATCATGAATGAATTTTCATGACCCTAGGCATTACAGTAGATTTTTTCCAAAGTATAGAAGTTCCTCTACTCTTTTTGTTAAAAGAAGCAGATGATAACATTTTGGGACCCAAGTTATTTAAATATTGTATATCTTTTTCTATCAAGTGAGTCTCTTGCAAGGATATAATGTCTCCTCTATTTAATTTTTAGATATCTCATTAATGATTTCCTTCTGTTGTCATTATTTAATCCATTTACTTTAACAGATATTAGATTAAAACATGCAGTATATTTAAAAAGATTTATTTAAAAGATAATGACACATTTATTCATCATATCAATTTAATTGAATATAAGACTGTAGTGCATTCCTCCAGCACTATTTTAACATTCGACATGTTTTTGAATTCTTCCTTTCTACACTCTAAACTACTTACATTTTTAAATAATAAAAACAACTATACAACTGTAACTGCATCTATTACTAATAAAACACAACCTACCATAGATACCAAAGTTCCTAACTTGCTTATCGAATAGACAAACTACTATACTATCTCTCTTCCTACCAATATCTAAAAATTCATAAAAAATAGCCAAAAGCTACCGTGACTCATAAATAATTAATATTATATATAAGTTAAAAATAATAAGATACTAATAACAGTTTCACTATCCAATTAACCTCATTTTCTAAAAACTTGATGAATTTCTCTAAACAATCATTTTTAGAGGTTTTTGAATTTCTTTAAATTTTATTTTATGGTAGGTTTCTTACAATCCCATCAAGTATAGACATAATGGAAGGAGAGGATGAAAACTTTCAGCTCTAAAATTAGCATCAGTTGCACTGATCTATGTTAAATGTTATGAGACTATAACATACTCCAGTGCAAAACCTTTTTGGTTACCAGTGTATATTGGGTCACCACTTCACTCCTACATAAATATCCATTTGGAAATAAAAGGTCATTAAATAGGGACTACTCTAATGCAGCTTACACCTTGCTATTTCATTTTAAATCTCTGTTAGTTTACTGATTTTTTTCAAAACTGTTGTATATTTATAAAACAATCCAGTTCTGCCATTACAGTTGTTGGTTTTCTCCTGTAATTGTGAGTCAATCCTTCTTGACAAATCCTTCCAGACTATTTGTTTATCTTCAGAGATGTGAAAGAAACTCAAAACAGGAAGATCATTAGGTTGAGCCATTTAACATCAGATGACAAGACCTTTCTAGATGAATTAAGTTTTTTGAAGTCTTTGAGCTTAAAGGTTATGACCATAAATGGCTTAAGAAAATAGAGCAGGAAGCCTTACACTTAGGAGTGGAGCAGCTTTTCCCATTTTGAAAGTTAATACAAATGTTTTGGAAAGGATTGGGAGAATTGAACCTGAGGCACTTAATGACACTAATTATTTTTGTGCCTTTCCTTTGCTTATAGTTAATGAAATATGGTTTATAAGAAACATCGTCGACAACTGGAAAGTCTTATTTGGTAACAGAGAATTGGTTAATTCTATAGGGACACATCCCAGATTTACTTTTAAGGAAGTTACTAACATCAAAGGTTTGTTAGAGAAAGGACCCAATCAATGTGAAAAAGACAAGGGAGATGGTCAAGTGACCAAGGGTACTTTCTCTTGTAAGAACTGTAGACAGTGTAGATTTATTAGTAACTCCTCTTCAGTCAAATTTAGTCACATTAATAGAACTTTTGGGGCCAAACAGTATTTTACATGTAGTAGTGAATTTGTGGTATATGTTGCGACTTGTCTCTCATGTCCCAGTTTTTATATTGGGAAGACCATCAGATGCCTAAAACGTAGACTATATGAACATCAGCTGGCTATTAAAAAGAAAGACTTTACCAATGCATTAGCTAAGCATGGTGCAACATGTACAGACTTTAAGAAATCTTTTTTTGTTATTGATAGTGTTTTGAATGATTGTTTTTCAGGTGATTGTAAGATTCCACTTGAATGTAAGGAGTCATTTTGGCAGATTTACCTGGCAGCAGACCGTGTACCAGGTTTGAATGAAACTATTAGTTTAAAATGCGTTTTACAATTCAAACAATGTGTATGTTGCTTTTCTGGTTATTTTAACTAGTTTTATTTGTTTATCTGAAATCATTTAGTATATATATATATACATATACATATTTTTTAAATTATATATGGTTTTAGAACAGTAGTAATAATTGAAAATTTTGAAAAGTCATTGGCTAAGATTAATCATGTGATTGTGAGATTACTACTTATGTCATTATTGTGGGTGTGTTAGATGTTTTTCTGAAGAAGTTCATAAAATTAAAGTGGACAAAAGCGCTAATTTTTGTGTCTGTGTCCTACATCTATTGGAAGGCTACCATTTTTATGCTGTTAAATATCTTCAGAGATGTGTTTCTGTGGGAAAGTACACATATGTAGTAGCTATCCAATTTAAACCAGTTTTTATTTCCAATAAATCTGTAATCATTTGAATAAGCATACAGGTAGAACCATAGTTATTAAATATTCCAGAGTTACACTGCAATCACATCTTCTCATCAACAAATGAGCCCCTCCACAGTCAATTACACTCACAGAAACATTCACTCATTCACCCACATGAATGCTGCAATGAGTGGGCACACACACACACACACACACACACACACACACACACACACACACACACACACACACACACACACACACACAGACTCTCAATTCTCACCCCACTCCAAGTGTGATACAACCATCTAGGTAAAAACAAACTATCATACATACTGTCAGAAACACATACACACACTAACATACCCCTACCCTATGTCTTCTCTGCAGAGCCAGATGATGGTCAAATGGAGCCCTAGGCATGGTAATGGATCGGGGAGACTCCTGCAGCTAGCCCACCCCCAGCCAGCTCTCCCCTCAACTGTTCTAGTGCCCCATTACTTAAACATCTTTCCCCAGTTATCATAAACACCTGTCAGTTTACATACAATTTTCGTCTTTACTTCTATAATGATTATAGATATTTGGATTTAATTTGAAACTTTTATTTTAAATTAACATTGATAGCCATTTGCTAAACAAAACAATACATTCTCTCAATGAAAACCAAGTATGACCAACAATAAATGTATCTGCCCATGAAACTCACATTCATTGAAATCTACATTCGTAGAAAATGCTTCTGGCCAGTAGCAGATTAAGTGTACCTTTGAGCTGTTTTCAAAGCATGTGTCCCCTGCACACATTTTAGGACCATACAAAAATGCATGTGTTCTTTGATTCACCTCCTTGATACTGTTAAATTATATTCCTTGTTTAATACAGCACTACTTGATATAGAATGTGCTTTACATTTGTATTTTTAAACATTTTTCCAGTAAACAATGAAACAGAGCATATGGGCCAATATGATTAAAACTACCCATTTCAGAACATTTCAGCCATAAACGGTCACTCAAATGGTTGTCATTAATCCATCAATATCAGCCAATATGCATAATCCCCGCAGAAGTAAAAGTCATCTAAATAATTCCACATTCAAGAGAACTATAATTAATGAAGAGGTTGCTGATAGCAAACAACTATGCATTTCAGTGTTTCATCTACAAATTTGGTGCCTGCTGCTCTTGAAGAATAAATTGTCTATGTTACATAAAAAAAAATTGTTGTGCTAGTGATATGCAATAGGGAATGGCTGGCAAGCTGACAATAAGTACTAATACATCTCATCCAAAGGAGGACATACTCAGGAGTGCATTGCCCCTCCCCCCAGTGCTACACAGTACTGTCAGCAATTGATCTACCTAGTGTGGGAACAGAACTCGCAGCCATCCTCACCAAAAGCAAGCGTGCTACCTGTTGCACCTCTGTGACTGAACAACACAGCTCTGACTGACATTGACAGACTATAACCCTCAGCGATCTACAAAAACAAAAAAAAAAACAAAGAAAATGAAAGGAGACCAGACAGCTGGTGTGCAGGTTTAAGGCACTTACCTGCTCTTAATAATTAAAGGTTCAGGGTTTGACTCTGAGCAAAGTCACTTAACCAGACAGTGCCCTTAACTGGGGGCATTAAACACACACTCTCATCTGTATCTCCCTCCTCCTGTCACTGCCTTCTAAATCTCCAGTGACACACACTGCCTTCCCCTGACGTTGCCTTCTAAATCTCCCATAGCACACATCTGCTCTTCAAAACTGAGGCTTGCTTACTGGAACAGCTCTGGTCTTACACAAAATCTCCTGTGACACATACACTCTGTTCTTACACACTCATCTTGCTTAGTTAGATCTGCTCTTCAAAATTGTGGCTTGCTGCCTGCTGTTGCTTATATATCTCCCACATGCTGTATTTGCTGAAAAGAGCAACAAATCCATCTGCATCTCCCCCTAACATTGCCTTCTAAATCTCCTATGCAGTTTGATGATAATGCTGATGTTTCTGGGCTTGTAGAAGTTCTCCCATGTCAGAAGAACTTCCTCAAGGACTTAATGCTTGCTGTGTTAAGCTGGAATTACCAGATTTTTTTTTCATTTAACAATGTTTCTTGTTTTATTTTTATAGTGAACCAAGTCAACATGCACCTCCTCAAGCCAACATGGGGCCACCCAAGCCAACATGAGCCCTACACAACTGCCTATGTCGCGTAGTGCTGGATCTGGCTCTGCTTCTTATCTGGCTCTGCTTCTCTGAACCTACTTGCACTATGAGTACTCCCAAAGGCTGCTGTGTTTTTATGGTGTTAATTTGTTTTCTTCTAGAGTAAAAGTTTACTTGGTCAAGTAATTTAGCATCTATAGACATTTATTTCCAGGGGAAAACACATGACTAACTAGCATTAGCTACTCCCCTCAGACTGCCACTTTAGCATGTAACTCTGCTTGTGAGACTACCCCTGCCCGAAGGTCCCCTACAAAGGCAAAACCAAAGCAGTAAAATGGTCTCTGAATTGGAATGACATAGCATAACAAGGAAAGTTTTGAGCTAAGGCTTCACTTTCACACTAAGCTTTTCAGAATTCCCATCTCAGAGTTAGCACATTTGGAGATGCAGAGATGTGGATGGCAGCTTTTTTGCCTTACAAGAATGCTTTATTCACAGTTTCTTTCAAAGTGATTCACCATTGTACTATGCATTTTTTTGTTTTTCTCAGTTTTCATATTTGGTTTGTTGACTAGCAGAAAAAATAGTAAATGTGCATGTATCAGTGATTCAAGTTAATTTTGTTACAGGTTCTCATCCCTGTAAAGTTTCCCATTAAAAGTGCATTCCAATATTTCTAGTGAAGAGTAATCTTACTAAAGGGATATAAAACTGCATTCCAATACTCCTGGTGAGCAGTATTACTAATGGAATATAAAACTGCATTCCAATACTCCCAGTAGGGAGTAATGTTACTAATGGGATATGTGTTCCAATACTTCTGGTGAGGGCTAATGTTACTAATGGGATAACTAGTAGTGTGCACGAAGACAGGTGTTGGCATACAAAAGGTATTTAGAAGATAGCCATTCAGGATCATCAAGCAGAAGCTTCCACTCGAGATGATGGCGGAGTGGCACACGTTGCTCACTCACTGTCCCTTCCACTTAAGTTTTAAACAATTCTGTTTTCTACTCTTTGAAATTATCAAATAAGCAGTAGCTATTGCCAGAGTCATTTTCTGCATCTGAATGAGAAACTGGAAGAACAAAAAAACAGCAAAAAGCAGCTGGTAAAGTGCTCTCTCCCCCACATGATATAGATTTGCTAGAAGGCTGCCATTACATTCCCTCTGTTCCATTGTCATCGGGATTGCCCAACCAAGATTTACACCCCACCTGCTTAAAACAGGTCTTGACTGCACTACAGTTAAACCTATTATAAAGACAAAGTAGACTAAACTGAGCAACATGGAATCAGCAGTAACACTTCACTCAGACCAGATTGTTGTGGAAAATGAAATGGGTGACATTAAGCACTGGATTGGCTCTACAGAGGACCACCTAGAACTAACTGAAGCCAAGGCAATGGTCATGGAGGATAGGGGCCAATGGAAAAACCTCCATTTTACAGGATTACCTGAGAGGGAAGATGGTACTGATTGCCTGCTTTTTATGAGTTCTTCAATTGCTGTCTGGACTGCCTGGAGGTACAAGACGTTGACACTGAGTGTGCACAAGGAAATTTTATCCCCCAGCACCTACACTCTAAATTCCTAGGCCAATGTTAGATGGATTCAACATGTTTACCCTTAAGGGAAAAGTGCACACTCTGGTCCCCTGCTAAAATTGTTAAAATAGGATAATTTTGAGTCCTGTGTCTATGCTCAAGTCACTAGACTCAAAAGGGCAGCATTAAGGCCAGTTATCCACCTCTGTAGGTAGTTGGAATGTAAATTTAGGCTTCATTATCCTGCTCATTTGCAAGTTCATCTACCTGGGGGCTCAGTTACTTTCAACACACCAGAGGAGGCACTTTTTAAATTTCAGCAGGTGCCCCCCCGCACAAAGAGTTGAAACACTGGTGGGACTGTCTGAGAACTCAGGGACCAACACACAGCAAGCCCTTTCCAAAGGCAATCTATGTCTGAACTAGAGACTTCCACCAAACATTTTCCATTGGTTAAATAGCAAGGACTACAAAGATGAACTGGGTACACTATGATGAATCTCACAGAAGAAACACTATCTGTACCTGATGTAATCAAGTAGATTCCTTTGGTTTGCTAAGATTTTTCAACTCAGCGTTGAACAGCCTGCTCAGTCCATACATAGATAATTTCTGTACAGGCTTTTTCCTTGGGAGTACAGATATCTATCTATGTATCTCTCTCTCTCTCTCTCTCTCTATATATATATATATATATATATATATATATATTTGCATAATATGATCCTGATGCCAGACCTTTTTGAAGCATAACAGTAGTTCAGTACAGTACAGTTGAAGCTACACCATTAACAAAGCAACGGCTGTTTCATTTTGCTTCAACTGCTGCATCTATGGCTTGAAATTGGTGGCAAGTCAGTCTCCACAACTCAGACACTTGGATGCAGAAATACTGGCACTTTGGTGCCCAGGCTCTTTTTTTAGCCGTAGCTACAAGTAGGGGGAGAGAGAGAGTGGAGAATGGATGAAATACATGAGATATACATATGTTATTTATTCCCATCTACTGCTTTACCAGACAGACTTCTTCCACCCTCCTCTTTTGAAAACAAGCCTATTGCTTCCTCAGTGTAAGTATCATCAGCTTATTGACAATGTAAGTAATTCACTTGAATCATTTTTCTTGCTCTGTTGTATTTTTTTGTAATTGATTTATTTTAATTTTGCAATGGAGCTTAGCTTAAGAAATTTGTATATAACCAGGGGGAAGCTAACATTGTTGAGTTTTTCAGTGAGCAATGTATGTTCATAAACAGGCATGGTGCTAACTGGATAAGGGGAGTAATCTTTTTGCAACATTTAACCAATATCCAGAACCAACCACAATTTGATTTCCCCTACCTTGTAGTAACACACACTCCTTTTAACTTACATTTATAGAACTTCTGCTATCCTGGAATGTTAATTGCTTAGTAAACCCAAAAAGTATGATAAAACATTTTTGACTATTATTAGGCATGTAACTCCTGACTTGATCTCATTGTAAGAGACACGTTTGACTCTACAAATGCATGAAAAACTAATTAGGTCAGGATACCAGATTCTGAAGCATGCATCCTACCCCAGAGGCCACAGTAGGGGAGTAGCAATACTTCCTAAAAGGGGGATTCAACGGAACACTACCACCCAACTCTCTAAGTCAGATAGGTAGTGTTCAGTGAAAGGACACTTTGTTAACCAATTAGTAACCCTAGTCAGTCTATACATTCTACCTGGAACTTCCCAGAGAGAGTGGATCAAATTTCAGATGGGAACATTAATTTGGATGGGTGCCTGGAACACTACTTTTAGTCTTGGAGAAGTAGCATATGGTCCCAGCCTATGTAGGGTCCCCTCACTGGGGATATATGCTAACAGCTTTCTGTGCTCTATGGGCATGGAGGATGTGCATCACCCCCCACCCCACCCACATATACACATGTGTTTCACCAGTAGAAATCCTTCTCTAGAATAGACAAAGTAGCAGATAATAAGGAATCAATGCAAATGGTTTCTGATTTGACATAAAAACATACTGCAGTCTCTAATCATGCTCCACTATTTTTAGTTATGGCCTTGACACCCTCCCTCTATTGTGTCAAGATTTAGGAGTATAATCCTCTATTTCTATAAGGAGACCAATACACAGGAGAAATACTAGAAATTCTTTCAGTATTAGATGTGGAATTGCAGAACCTGATGAAGACATAGGTAATATGGAAGGAGCAAGTTCTGCAGTTGCCAGTTAGATTTGGGGCAGACAAATACCATGTCCTCTGAAGTAGAATATGTAGAATAGCATCTCAGTTGTTGATGGCTCAGAGGGAAAAGATGAGGGGAGGGAAAGATCTAGATAGTAAAATCACTGATTTAAAAAAAAAAAAAACAGTTGGAAGCTGCTTTAGATTACTAACTGGAACAGATGAAGCTAGCACTGAAACAGCTTTACTTTGAAAATTATTCTAAGCAACATGAAACAACTTGCACTCAGACTTAGAGGCAATCAGCTGAACAACTGGTGACTAAAATCTGGTGCAGTGAAACACACACCATGGTTCAGACTCAAAAAAGCAGTGTTGAGTGAATTTGTTGCCTACCACACAGCCCTATACTCAACAGAGCACACTTCCCTGATTAAAATATTCCTTTATTCCTTGGCTATTCTGGTCCTGGCCCAATATGTGATAAATAAGCCTGCCACATTGGTCAGTCTGTTAAAATAGCAAACAACAGACTAAGACACTGTACAACTGCATTTGTACTTAATATAATATTTATTAATATGGCCGACTAAAGACTACTGTTGAGATATTAACACTGCCTTTATAACATGGATTACTGACAGTTACACTGTACTTCTTCAAATGACTCCCAGCTCATAATCAACTGTCCTTATTTAACCAGTTGTGCCACCATGTGCAGCCGGGACATTGTTGCCTCACAGCAAGAGGTTCTCCAGTTAAATTCTTAGCTGGAATGCCTTCTATGTGGAGTCTGCATGTCATCCCTGTGTTCACTTGGGTTTCCTCCAGATGCTCCCGTTTCCTCCCATACTCCAAAGGCATGCATCTGGAGCATTTCTCCCTGGGCCTCCTCTGAAAATAGGCTCTGTCTCAGTTGGACTTTCCCAGTAAACAAATGTTAACTAAATAAATAAAAATTAATAAAAGTTATTTTTCAGTCCCTTTTAATTAGTTCAAGTGTAAATCCTCTTGAAACATTCTTGGCATATCTATGACTTTACTGTGGACCATACCAGTTCTTGTTCCTTAATCAGTTTCTGGGAAGATCAGGATGCACTCTTTTGACAAGATAGCCATTTCCTACTGTTAGCCATTTCCCTTTGTTAGAGCTGTTCTGTCAATTGAGTTTTTGTTATGTATTTAGCTTATTATGCTATTTCAGCAAGCCTCTATTATCCTAGCTATATGTTACTACTGTTTTAAGCTCACAGCATATCTTGCTGTCCTGCAAACACATTTTCCCAGGCTAACCACACTTGTTTGCTGCATATTTCTTTCTTCATGCTTTTCAGGCTTTGTATCAAATACTATTTCTAAAAATAGGATGTTGTTACTATGAGGGAAGACAACTTTACTTTTATGCAATATCTATCATACTCTAGAGGAACTGGAAAGAGTGATTACTTCTTTGGCAACTGGCAAGACTCTTGGCCAAGATAGGATCCCTCCTCCAAAAACCTATTTATTAGTGAAGTAATATATTTTTCCTAAACTAGCAGATTTGTTTAACTCGATTAAGAGTTTTAGGGTTGTTCCACCATCGTGGAAACAAGCAGTTGTTTTGATAATCCCTAAACCAGGCAATGATCACACCCTGTCAGTGTCATACCCATGATTACAAAATATTTATGGCTGTTTTGGCTAAGCGGCTCACCACTCTCCTTCCTGGGCTTATCCACCGATAAGACAGGGTTCATCAAGGGTAGAACTACTTTTGACAGCATCCAAGCAGTAGAGCTTGTTATAGCATATTCCAGCAGGTTCTAGAGAAGGCTAGCACTTGTCAGTTGTGATGCAGGAAAGGCTTCAATTGAGTTGGCTTGCCCTTCTAATTTGGAGTGCTTAAGGGCATTAGGTTTCAGAAAATTAGGTTGCCTGAGCTACTCATAACTTTGTTGATGCACCTCTACCAGGGTTCCACTGCCAGAATCAAAATAGGTCTAGGTTTATCAGAGGCATTTCATATCTGAAGGAAGAGTGAGACAAGGTTGCCCCTTGTCTACATTATTATTCATTCTGTATCTAGATCCATTGCACACAGACGAAGGTGCTTGCCCACGCAGGGCTACCAAACAGGTACAACTGAGAAAAAGCTGACCTTGTATGCAGACAACCTCTTTCTTTTCTTTGGATGTCCAGAAAGGGACTTAGAACTAATCTTTAGAGAACTTACTGCATATGGGAAGTTGCAGGATACAAGATTAATGTTACCAAAACAATGTCAATTGGAATCAGTTACACACCCTGTCTTTGCATTGCCTTGAGATTTCCTTAATTGGTTGACAATTTGAATTAACAGGTCACACTGTCCACATAGGTACAAATAACTGCAGAACTTACCCTCACTGGCATTCTCAGCAGGCACAAAAATTAACCAGACAATGGGAAAGTATTTGCTAAACATAACCCAGAAGATACAAGCTGTTAACTGGTTTATACTACCATTGGTAGTCTAATATGCCCTGGGAATTTCAATTTCCCCAACTCAAACATTTATAAAATGTTTAAACAACTAATTTCTAGATTCATTTGGGCCAATGGTAAACCCAGAGTAGCTTCGGAAGTTCTGTCACTGCCATCCATGTATGCTGAATTAGGTGCACTGGATTTTAATCTATACTTGGCAGGTGGGAAATTTAAGATATTCCAAGACTTCATTAACCCACAAACATTGAGCTGCTGGAAAATTATCCTTTCTACACAAGTAGGCAGGGCCCTGGCTTATTACAGTAAATTATTCAGGGGAGACACTTAGAGGAGCAGAAGACAGGACCATGTCGCAGGGTGTCCTCCAACAAGTTATTGCCAGAACTGAGCTGTAAATGATAGGAAGATGATCTAATGCCCGTTTTAGGTGCCACCCTCTGGAGAATGCGTAAAACTCAATACCCTACTCCAGAAAGTACTGAAGATAGTATATTGGGATCATCTTATGGATTTTTCCTATTTTTTTAATACCTGGGAAAATTTGAATAAATTTGAGATAGAGCCTTTACCAATAGGTCTGCACAGATTATTTTCAATGCAGAAAAACTCACTCTGGTTGTCTACAACAAAACATATAGATAGACCTAAGCTTGTTCAGTGGATATTAGACAACCACTCCAGCGCTTCCCCATTTGAAGGTGTATTAGGTCGCTTATACAAAATGCAGCAGCACACCACCCCTAAGCTGAGGGCCATTAATACATTTCAAATTAAATGGGAAAGAGATCTGAGTATAGCCACCCCTTACTAAACCTGATAATCTCTTCTACTAACACAAAGATATGGCACTAAGTCCCCTAGGTTCAGATTTTTTGGATGTCAATGCCTATTTAAATACTTTTACATTCCCATTAGGTTGCACAGAATTTTCATTAACATCAAACTCTACTGCTGGTGAAGTTTATCTGATGAGTTGGGTAACTGGTCGCATGTCCTTTGGGGCTGTGCTAATTAAATGATTCAAAGAGCAGCTACAATCTGTGTGTAATAATATTTCCTCAGACACTCTGCTGATCACTAAGGCTCTTTTTCTGGTTGGATACACAGAAGACAGGATCACTAACAAAACCTCATTAAACCTCCTGAACTTAATCTTACTAGCTACAAAGAAATGCTGCACCAGACACTGGCAATCAATCCATCCCCTACCCCCCGTCCCAGATAACTAACATCATTAATATACAAAATAAGATGAAACTGCTGCAACTGAAGGGTGCAAAATCTAACCACAATGACTCCATGACAATAATTGGCAGTCTATGGACCACATAATTTAATCATACCAAATGATAGGAACCTTGCACTCTGTATATGCTATGGCAATATATACTTTGTATACTTAATAATAAATCATATGTTAATAATGCTCTGCAGTCTTTTATGTTAAAGTTGCCTTTTAGAGTTAGAATATGTTAACGATTGTTTTAGTGCTCCATTGTTGAAACACTTATTTTTTTGGGGGGTTCATGAAATGCTATAATATGATTGAAATAAAAATGTTTGTATCTTAAAAAAAAAAATAAGCACAACAGCATAGCTTTTTAGTAAAGATGCTGATTCATTCCACTGGAAAGCTTACCCCAAACTGTGCCACATTTACAGATAACTAAACAGAATTGCAGTAACACCACCCAAAGGGTGCTTTCTGCCCACTATACTTTACCAAAGACAAACACGCGGCACTCTTTTAGTAGATGGCTTGCCTTCACAGCCAGATTAATGAAGGACAAGTGGGGTAAACATGGCTCACATGGTCATTTTATTACATATTAGAATTTACTAGCGTTCTTTCTTTCTTTCATTATTAAAATGCAGGCAGAATATCAATTTACATGCAGAAATAACAGAAACATTAATGTTGTTATACATTCAGTGTTAAATGTTTGTAGCCTGTCCAGCATATTATGTTGGTAAGACGGACAGAAAACTAAGACAGAGGATTTATGAGCACACATACCATATTAGAAAAAAGTCACTTTCTAACGTATTGACAAGGCATTGTGCTGAACACCCAACACACCACTTTCACTTTAGAGTGATTTGTCAGGTTACTGTTAATCTAAAAAGAGGTCCTTATCATCTAATTTTGGAAAGACAGGAGTTGATTTGGCAACTGCGTCTCAACTCTTATAATCCCCCAGGTTTGAATGAAGTCACTTCCATTGCCTGTATTCTGAAATTAAAGAGCCTAATGCGCTAGATAAGTCTTTTGTCTAACTAAGTCTTTTAAACAGCTCTATTTGTAGTTGAGTAAAAGAATGCAGGTTTTCACTTCATGTTTTAAATCTTTTAAAAATATGTCTCATCTTACATCTAAGCTTGTTTCACCCTTGTTGGTGATTTGTGAAAGCATTACAGTTGAGTCGATCAACACTGGTTAAAGATGAAATTGCGGTCTCTTATTTTATTTTATTTATTTTATTTTATTTTGAGTGCAGCTTTCTTTCAGTCCACTTGGAGTGCTCTTGTAACTCATAACAATGTATACATAAACATTTACATTTATATATATATATATATATATATATATATTTTTTTTTTTTCCATAGTTTTTTCATCATTTTGTATCACATATTTTAAGAGTCACATTCTGTCCACCTAAATGCAGTGATTTAATGTGTCTTTATTTGTGCACAAAAGCAGCTATACATTTTTGTTCTTTACAGGTTTTCACAGTTGCTGTTTTTGTATTTGACTTGTTGCTGATGTCATGTGTCAAAGCTTAATTACTTTATTACTTATGCAATACCATTGGTTAATGTTTTTTGAAACCACCATGTGGTCTGTATTAAAGTGAGCACTTGTGCTACTGTTGTAGGTCTGAAGAAGTCTTCTAAATTAAGATGAAAAGCGCTTAACCGTTTATTTTTGTATCATACTGTTCAGTTGCAAAATAATAAACCTGTTTTTACTTTTTTTCACTTTGGAGACTTTGTGTCCTTGAGCCTTTGTTTGTTTCCAGACCTTGGTTAACTGTCAGGTAAATCCAGAGAGATGGAGGACATAAAAGTATTACCCGCTGTCAGCCCTGTAAACCGAAGCATGAAACAAGGCACTGTACCTAAAATGAAAATCAAACTCCCTATGCCCTTATCCATAAAAAAGCAGCATATTTGAAATACTGGACAACTACAGAGTCACTTTATTACTGAACCCTACGAATAACATCCTGGAAAAGGTGGCACATCAGCAGCTCACAAAGTCTGTGTTAAAATACTGTGCCCTATAAAAAATAGAGTGGATTTAGACATGAACATAGTGTAGACACTTGTCTGGTGATGTAAAGACAAGTTATTCTCAAAGTTTGATAAAGAAAGTAATGTTGCAGCAGTACTTTACAGCTTTTTTAAGACTTAGACACATTGGTTGATATAGGAATGCACTAATGACGTATTTCATGGTTACAAATCTAACTATAATCTAGAATTCAGATTATTCCTTCTCACCAGTAGTGGTGACTAGTACCCCAGGCTTAGTTTTTGGCTCTCTTCTTTTCTCTGTCATTGAATCATCTCTGTCAAATTTACAGCTCTCTTTTTGCTATAATTGATAGAGAAGACATTGCACTGATACATTATGCCATCAGCACAGACAAACTAAATGTGAACTTGAAAAAAAGCTTAGAAATAATATCAAAATGACTTTAATATAGTGACTCAATGCATCCAAGAGGCACACACTGGTATTTAGACTTAACGCCCTACAACAAGACAGAAGGGATATCCCACATGCACGGAGAGTGGAAAGTGACAGAACCAGTGCAGAACGATGTCCTTTGGATAATCATGAACTTCAGGGAACATTTAGACTTAGATACTTCAGACACACACAAATTGGAGCTTATTACACTCAAACATCTTACATCAAAAGGAAAAAAGTTTCCAAGACAGACTGTAATCGTCCCAAAATTGCATCTTTTTTTTTAAATTTCATTTTATTCATTGGTTAGTTAGATAAACCCACTAGGCAAAAGTGCATCTTTTCACAGGCACACACTTGCCTGAATTAGTAAACAGAGTCCATTACTACAAAACCACACCTTCCATTGCAGGTGAACCATATATTATGCTGATTAGCAATGATATGTGCTCTTTAACTGTGGCTGGGATTCACAAAGGGGTAACACAATGGGCAACACAAAATGACAAATGGTGACTGAGGGTACCAAATTCAGAACTACCCAGGATGAAGCTTTTTAACAACTCATTTCTTCTGTCTTCTGCAAATTGCAACACTGCCAACTCTATGCTGGGGAGTGGATAAACAACTTTTCTGCATGTATAATATCACAGGCTGGTTTGCTGCAAACAATCATTGTAACTCAAAATGTTTGGATGAACAACATTACATAACAAGATCGGCTATATGTAACTAATCTTGGCTCACACAAATCAAGCAGGGAACCTGTCTACATTTTGGGGAGTAGACAGAACTCAACAAACACAATTGTTTTTAAGATGTTAACCACAAAGACGTTGCAGGGTAAAATGGAACTCAGAACAGCATCACAACCATGACCAAACTCCTCCAGAGAACCAAGACAGCTGTAAGGTGGTAAAAGGCAGCTAAGAAACATTCACAGTAAAAAACTGCTGAATGTAAAAATATTCAAAGGAATCAGAACCAGGTCCACTAATATAAAATTTTAATCGATCTACGCGCTTTTGACCTTGTCTAAAGACTTCATCAGAGATATTAAAACACTTAAACTGCAGGTGATTATATACAAGCCTAAATCCAATAAAATGCACAATTCATGAAGGAAATAATTCAAACTTTTAAAATGACGTCACTAAAAACTAAACATTAAAGCCTATATTTAGTACATAAATGCATTTGTATCAAAGTGTATGTCTTGGTTCACTGGAAGAGTTTGGTGGTGGTTGTATTGCTATTCTGAGTATTATTTTTAAGGTGTTGTCAGAAGAAATATACAAACAGAAGGCATGTCCTTCAGCATTGTGTCCCTGTAAACCAGAATGCCATGCCAATGTAACTTCCACAATGCTTACACTGCAACAAATTGAAAAAGTCCTTACTAAGCTAGCTGAAAAGTAAAATCTGGTGTCAAGAATATGGTAGTAAGTTGGTGGTAAATACATCTCATTTCTGCAAAAGTAGAAACAAATCCAAAAAAGAATTCAAGAATGACTTCCATCAGCAGCCGTCATGGGTGCAGTATTGACTGGTAAAATATCCACCCCCCCCCCCCACACACACACACACACACACACGCACACACACACAAACGTTTTCTTGATATCTCCTCATTCAAAACCATTTCCTTACTGTGACTTTATATCCCTTTCAGTACTATTCCCCTTTTAATATAATGTGCATTTCTTGCATTTCTGAATGTATCTCTCTGCACCAGCTCACTTCTTTAGCCAGCTTGTTACTTACTGGCCAGACCATATGCTGAATCTGAATTACCACAGTAAACAAAACTATCTGGGGGTCACCTCACATACTATCCGGCACTTTAGTACTCAGTGGTCATTTACGTATACAATCTAGATCATCAATAGCCTTTGATCAAGGATAAAGCAATACTATTTGTGTTTTGTGGCCATTTATTCAAATATGATGACTTCAGGAGGCAGTGATGTGGTATCTGGGGGGAAATTTCATGCATCCTTTGCAGTTCAGTCACTTAAGCAATTGTAATTGCATATTCAGTTATTCGGTTAAATGCAAAAAGTGAATGGTAATACTGTTTAACATAAGGTAAATTTTGGATCTCTTGTTTTTATTCTGTCATGTCATGACCTTTAACCTCATGCATGTTTAAGCTAGGCTATGTAATATCATATGCTTGTTTAGTCAGGCTCTGCAGTATCATAAATGGTTTCTTGAGCATTAGTAGGAGTGTAAAGCCAGGTTTCTCATTCTGTTTAATGCAAGCTTGTATAACTTTGAAGTTAATACATGTAGAGAACAGGGATGTGGGGGCAAAGTCTTCACACTGGAGGGTGCAGGGGGCACAGTCTATCTGGAAAACACTGTTATTTCTGTTTTGCTTGACACACCAATTTGCAGTGATATGGGCCTGCACTATTTAGTCATTTAGATAATATATTTGCAATTATTGAGTGTAGGCATATAGGAATTTGGGTCTATATTAGAACATCGAATATTTAACAGTTCGAATCACTAAAGGTTGACCTTTAGTGATCGAACTGTTAAAACATCAAATGTCCAGAAAAAAAAAAAAATAAAAAAAAAAAACAGTGTAGGCAGGGAGACAAACCCCCCTGCACCCCCACACCCCCCGCTACTTAAATATACCAACTCCGAGACCGCACTACATTGAAGTAAATGGAAATCTCCCCTTAAGGAGATTTCCGTTTACTTGTTCGATGTTCTGCCGTTTCACTATTCTCGTGTCGACAATGTCAGATTCGACATTGTCGGCTTTCGAGAATGTAATATAGACCCTAGGAATTTGATGTTTCTTTACAAAACAACTACATTTAAACACTTGCCTGAATTATTAAACAGACTCCATTACTACAAAACCATACCTTCCACTGCAGATGAGCCGTATATTATGGGGAGCTGATTAGCAGTAATATGTGTTCTTTAACTGTGGCTAAGATTCACACAGGGGTAACACAATGGGCAATGCAAAATAATGTGGGAAGACACTGACTGAGTAAAAGAACAATGATCAACACTGAACGATATGCAGAGCAAGCAAAACACTGCATAATGATGTAAACAAGAAAGCAAATGAACAAAGAATATGCAAATACAAGATGTCAACATGGAGGACCAATTCAGAGCCATATAAAATGGCAGAGCTGTGCGCTGTTACCTGCCTGTTCTGAATGCCATTATGTAGGGATGCATAATGGCATTCAGCATGTGTTGGTGCTTGCCATCAGAGCCAGTGGTACCAATGCTGTTGCATCTTAGGTGGCCATGCCATTGAATATAATACAGGCAGTGACTCACATAGCATCTGAGAGATTGGCAAATAGTTGCTTAGATCAACATGGGTACGGATACAATTTGGGACCTAGTCAACCTGTGTCACCACGGAGGGTTATGTGAGGTATGCCTATTGCCATGGACACAAAGGTATGTGTAATAGTGACCATCTCAGCTTCAAGGGCATTTCAATGACTTACACAAGACATGTCACATCTATCCCAAACTTCTACATCATGAATAGTTAACCAGTGGTGCTAGAACATGTGGAAGAATACATATGTTTCCTAAGGAAACCAGAGGACAGAACCCACATTATTTGTGCAATCAATTAGATTGGAGGATTTCCAGAATGTGTAGGAACCATAGGTTAGACCAGGGTTGTTATTAAGGTCCTGCCATCTCCTGATTTACAAGAAATACATAAATAGGAAGGGCTACCACTCCCTGAACTACTAGGCAATGTACAATGTCCAGGGTATTATCTATAGTGTGTCTGTGCACCATCCATACAGTTCAGATTATTCCTACTTACACCAATGGTTCATGGGAGGAACCTTCCCAGTAGGTTAACTGGTGGGTTTGCAGTTACATGCACATTTTAGACAAAATATCTATAGAAATAGCTAACGTAAACTGGAAGCAGGCGAATGACAATGTTGTGTCTTATGTTTTGCAGGCAATGACAGATGTGTGCTTGAGCTATCGATGATGACAACCATGCTCTGGAATAGACTTCCCATACATGTCAAGCAGAGCACCTCACTGGCCCTCTTCAAGAGAAATCTTGATGAATGGATGGGAAATATAAAGTTCATGCCGGGGATCATTCCATTGGCTCTACTTGATGGAGGCACTGGGAACTAATGTCAGGTGGCACAATGCCAAGGCACTTCTATGGGCTAGGCTTGGAAAGGCTCCAGGACCATTAGCCTAGTACACACCTATGAACCTATGAACCATTAGCAGCCCATATACCATTGAGGAAATGACATGTAACATGGCACATACTGAAACCAGAAACATTGTGGAACATGTATTCAGCCTTCTGAATAACAGAGGCTGCTATTTAGACACCTCTGGTGGGGCAATATTCTTGACACTTACAGTAAAATATTTGTAATGTGTGCCATACTACACAACATGGTCTTACAGAACAGGTGGTGTGGACAGACAACACCATAGTGAGATATGCCTTATGCATCCAAGCAATAATAGCAGGGCAAGAAGGTGGCAGAGGGAAAGGCAATGCAACAGTTTAGTCACAACTGAAGCAACAACAGGTGTAACACATTGTAACACTTTCAAAGCACTAGAGTCTGGTCCACAACTATGGACCATGACATGGACAGAGTTGAATAATATTACTCATGCTCCAACACTCACATGATGTAACATAGCTCAGTGCATTGTCTGTGCATCACAGATAAAAATATACTTACACAGGTTAAAGTGGGGACAGGACACAGTCATTATCACTTGCACAGATGGAGGGATGACAGTTGACTGCAACATTACAATGTAGGGTAGGGTTAGTGTAGGTGAAGTCAGCAGAAGCAGACTGGAAGGCAGTCATAATGTGTTGTACAGATGCTCCATTTGATGCCAGTGACTTCAGTAGCCCTATTGTCTCATTGTGGCAGTACTCCAAGTCACAGTGTAGTGCCTGCTTGGCCTCAGTCATGTCATGGAGCACACTCACCACTTTCAAAGTGGTGTGTACTGCAGCCATCTGTGCCCGGCTCCATTGTGCCTCTCATAAGTAGGATCAGTTGAGGCAGAGGACAAGGAGGAGGAGTTGTGACCACATTTCTCTCTCTAACAGTGATACTTGGTCACTGGGTTACTGTACGCCTATCAGGAGGGACATGATGACTCCTCTTCAGATGTAACCTAGGAAAGCTACGGTGCTATCTGCCCTGTCTCTTTAGAAGAGGTGAAGGCTCTGGAAGGGGTTAACAACACAAATGAGGGTCATTTGTGATACCTCAGTGGCAGATACAGAGGTTGGTGACTGCTAAGGTGTGCAGGCAGCTGGATACGTGATCTAAGAATATGGAACACCTTCTGAAGAGACTTAGAGAGTCATTTGACAGTTGGCCCTAGCCAATGGGGCTCCAGAGCAGCAACCAGCCTATGATATCAACCCCCCTTGTGTGTGGTTCCTGGGTAGCTTGTCCTCTGATGTATCTGTGGCATGTGTTGCTGCCATTTTGGTTCAGCTAAAGGTACTGTCATCTAGCAAGGATGGCTGCTAGCACTAGATGCAGGTGTCGCTCATGGTGTGTGAAGGAGAAAATTAGATCTTCCTTTTCCTCCCTCACAGGGTCTTCAGGCAGCAGCTCCTGATATCTAATTTGACCTGGACCATTAGCAGACTGGAATCACATGTGTTCTGCAGTATAGAGAATATAGGAATGATGCTTTGAGGTACACCACACTGAACACTGCAGGGAAAGGAAAAAAACACCTTCTGAGATGTATACCAAACTTTATTTTTGCACTATTTTTTCTCACTGTATGCATACAATGGTCACTCAAGTAGTTGCATTATATGCATCTTTATTTTGTGTTTCAGACACAGCACTATCTTAATAAAATGGGGTATCACTGGAGGATGATCAGACATAGTATGTCAGGGTATGAAGGACTGACATCTGAGTTGGAATGGAGTGTATGTACAATGGGCATGAAACTCATGGTGACCTTCACTGTTTCCCCACTACACAACATCACCTGGCAATGGGTAGGAGGACCAGGCACTTTCACTGCAGCCTCCTACTAATGTAACATGTTAGGTGTGCAGGTCTGTTTCAGATATGCAGCCCTGCCTGCTCTCTTGTGGGCCAGCTACAGCTGTGGCAACTAGACAGGGCTGCAGTAGAGCAGCTGGATGGATACAGTCCCCCCTGCAGTAAATAGTAGATTTCATAGAGTGCCAGGTCACCACCAATGGACCACTGGATGGTCACCAGGCCCCTACAATGAGCTACTTGGTGACATCTGCTAGTGATACCTTTCCATTAGCTGACCTGCAGCCAGAATCTCACTCTATCTCCTATCTCCTTACCTAATGTATCATACCCAATACCTTGTTTGTGGTCCTGCTCTCCCTGTCACCATATTTCTACCCTTTATATGTCAGGGTCCATACATTGCTGCCTCCCCCTTGTATGTGTACATTCACCTCTGCTTGTCCATACTGATTTATGTTTCTGTGTTTATCCCTTGTACCAATCCTACACCCGTCTCCATACCAAATGGTCCCTTTTAAATGTTTCTCTCCTATGTATTCTCCTTGTATATGTCTCTCTCTGCTTGCTAACTCCCCCTTTCTTTCTGTTATGTCTCCTCATGTTACACTCCGTTTTCTTGATATCTGTGCTGTATGCTTTCAGCCACTCCCAATTCATAGACATGCATTGTATACAGAAGGAACAACAGTGCTTACTAGCATGAACCTCTAACCAGTGATATCAGGTATGCTTTTTGGGCATACAGTCAGGTGGCTAGAGTCCTCAGGATGCTTTGCATGCTTTCTACCATTAGACCTCCAGAAGGAGGCAAGCTACCAAGACTGCATAGTAGAATAAGAACCACACCCTATGCAGCAGTTGCTCCAATGTAGTTCTGCTAGGTAGGGGGGTATGGGGGTACTAAATATTTACTCAGTAATCAGCACACCTATATACACAACTTTACTTTCTGCATGCAGTGACATTTTTACATGCAATGATTCTTTATGAATTTGGCCCAACAGGTCAGGCTCTTTCTTTGTACATTATGATGCGGAGATGCAACTTATATATCCTTTCAATAATTCATTTTCTGAGTGGATTCAGTACTATTATTTTGTCAGTTTTGGAGATCAAGGTCTGGACACAACTTATTTATTTTTTTCCATATGAGGTGCCTTGTATAAGGATTTTCTGAATATGATTTGCAAGGATTTGTAGACTGTTAGCCAGAAAAACAAGAAAACAAGAAAAAACAAACACTACAAACTCAAATTAACACCAAACCTCCAGAAAAATGTAAAACTTTTAATAAGAGAGCTTATGTCCCAAACAATTCATGTAGTTCTTCAGAGTTGAACAGTAACTTTCTCCATATTGTTAAGATATTTGAACCACTCCCCAAATCAAAATCAATCATTAATTAAAAATAAAAAGAATTGTGAAAAGACTGATGATTCTAGCAACTACACTTTAACATTTGTTCAACCACCATAAAATATGCATAAGAAATACATAAAAAGTCAATTCAGTCTTCGCTTATATAGCATTACAAAAATGCAACTTTAAGCATAAATATACTTAAAAAATGCATAAGGCAGATTCAATAAACCCTACAGGGACTGCTAAGACCATGTCCGCATTGCGCCACAACAGGTACACGCCAGTACAAGGGTTTGTATTTAGAACCGAGCAACCACAGTAAACACAGTGGCATGCTAATTACAGCATAAGCAGCTGAACTGTATGCTAATCAAACAATCCAAAATGGAGGAGCTATTTAACAAGCTATAAAGCAACTGTGTAGACTCAGTGCTGATTTTCCCTGTGAATTCCAAAAACCTATTGGAATACAGCCATGGAAAGGAGTCTACACAGAAAGAATGTTAGTGGCTGCTGTTGATTTAATTCATGCATATGTGCAATAGGCTGAAGTCCACATTGCTGCTGCTAATAGACCAAGGCCAAGAAGGAGAAGAGTTTTCAGACCCCAGTTAAATTATCACAATCTGCATGATGTGGAAATTGTAGAGCACTAAAGGGCGGATACAGATATATTACAGGAACTCTGCAACCACTGTTGCCCTGTACTCAGTCCCAGGGCAAACTGAGGGAAACCAATATCAGTGGAGACAAAGGTATGTATTGCACTTAGAATTTTAGCTACAGGAAACTTTCAGAGACCAACAGGGGCCATTTTGGGGGTGTCACAGGCATCAGCTTCCAGAATCCTCCATTAATTGCAGAATGCTATGCTCCAACATGCCAGCATTCACATAAATGTTCCCCATACTCCTGAGGACAGAGCCACAGATATGCAAGAGTTCTACCCTGTAGCACACTACCCTTAAGTACTGGGTGCCATAGATTATAAACATATAGAAATCAAGGCACCACCTGGAGACCAGGGAAGGGTCTAAAGGGCTTCCAATCCATTGACTGCCAGATCATGTGTAATGCTAAGGGAATCATCTTAAATGTGTGTGCTGGCAACCCAGGCAGTTACCATGACTCACATATCTGGCACACCTCCCATCTGTTATCAGATGTTAACTAGGGGTGATATCCCACAGGGTCATTTACTGGGGGATGCAGGCTATACTTTGGAACTGTGGCTGATGGCACCAATCAGAAATGCACACACACCTGCTGAAGAATACCATAATGCAGCACATGCTCAAACCAGAAATATATGCGTTTGGGCTGCTGAAGTTGCAGTTCTGGTACCTAGATACATCTGGGGGAGCCCAGCAGTACAATCCCCATACATGTACTGAAATATTCCCCATCTGTGCCATGCTTTGCAATATCATCCTGAGAAAACAGCTTCAACAGGATCAACAAGGGGAAGGGGGACACATCCCACCACTAATAGCAAGGCCACCACAGCCACACACAGGTGAGGAGTCAGAGAGGGAACCAGCAGCTGCTGTGGGTAAAGGCAGATGCAGGCATGTTCAATATGCCCTCGCATTGGCTAAGAGGCAATGTATAGCACACTCACTCACAACCAAAGGGGCTAAAACCTTCATCCTATGCACATACATATAGTAACATTGATGCCAGGCAACTCTCACAACCTTTACCTACCCATGTAACAGCTGTGTACTCCTAGCATCAGACAAACTCAGGCCTTAACTAAAACCATAGCAACTGCTGGATTTACAAGGTAAGTGTTGAACTCAGAGTGTTAACACAGAATTGTGTAATAATATAAATGAATGGCACATCCTTGCATGTTGTTACTTGGTAATGTAAATAAGAAAAAGGTGGGTGATTTGTACAGCAATATCTTTAACATGAGACAGCAGTGACTTATGTGAATACATGTGCCCTGTATCACATAATAGGCATCAGGCATTATAGATTCACACATTTATACCTCTCAAATGTACTGATGGTTACCAAATGTCCTCAGTTTGCCCTCACACTTTCGTACTGGAAAATCATTAAAGAGAGAAGTTAGGAAGTAATGACGCAAATTTCAGTTTCAGAATTCACAACCCTCAGAAGATTCTTAAAAATAATGAGGCAAAAAACTGTTTTGATTCTATAAGCTATCTATCTTTCTAAGAACAAAATATGTCAAATGTACAATTAGCAAAGTAACATCACAAACACAGATATACTATGTACTAAGTCAACTATGCACCCTGAGCATCAGACACAAAGCTTATTTAGCCCTGAATCCAAAAGAGAGAAGACAAGCATATGGCACAGTTACCATCATTTGCACAGGGTGTTACGTGTGTGTGTGTGTGTGTGTGTGTGTGTGTGTGTGTGTGTGTGTGTGTGTGTGTGTGTGTGTGTGTAGGGGCAGGAAGCCTAGGCTGGCACAAAAGATAAATGAGTGCCTGTGACTAAGAAAGAGAAACAGGCAGATATTTGGATAAAGTAACAAATGGCCAGTGAGATAAAATGTTCTTTAATCCTCAATTGGTGTGTGTGTGTGTGTGTGTGTGTGTGTGTGTGTGTGTGTGTGTGTGTGTGTGTGTGTGTGTGTGTGTGTGTGTGTGTGTGTGTGTGTGTATGGGTCCCCCAGGTGAAATTAATGTGTGAGTGTCTGCAAGAACACAGCCAAGCTCTGTGCTAGTTGCACGTTTTGGTTATGTCAGACAGGTGTGAGCTATGCATGATAAAGGTGGCAGTTTTTTTGTCATACCCGACCATGAGAACTGGTTCTGCCAGGAGTTACACTGGCATGTTCATGCCCATGTTCAGATGCACTGCTGCTACCTAAATGGGACTGATGGCTGCTAGATCACCTTCCTTCACGAGGACACTCAAGACCAGACCCCATGGTCTGCCATGTCTGAGTGTGGACACCTCAACCACTGATGGAGCAGTGGAAGTAATCCCACTATGAGAGCATGATTGAGCACGGCCACATTGTCTAGCATCAGATGATATGGCTGACCTACACCCATGTGAATGCCATCCCCATCCCAGTGTATGCTCCATCACAAATACCGCCCATTACAATGTGTCATTCTTCCAATCCATTGAATCAGCAACACAGTGGAGGTAGTCACACATGTCAGACTGTGCCACATATACAACCCTAAGCATCTCTCTGGAGAACCTATTGGAATATGCCTGTGCCTCCATGATGGCCCTAAACATATGTCGAGTGGCAGGGAAGACACATCTGGATCAGGTGGAGGATAGATAGCAGGCCTCCTCTGATCACCCCTAACAACCTTCCTGCATGGCACCTCACCCACACTTTGCCTGTGGCCAGAGTCAACATGTATTGAAGCCACAATAACCACACTACACTGAGTGTCTCACCCTCTACCTGTCCAATATCTGAGGGCTCACTGGAATGGATTGGTGAAGCCCAACTGGCTGTGTGCAATGGAATTACAGGGGATACCTGAATGTCAACCTCAGTGTTAGATTCAACCTCTGCACTATCCGACTGTAACTCTGTTTGGCCATCATCATCATCACAGTCTGCAGATACACTGACATCAGGTGGTAGGAGTCCTACACTTCCACTGTCAGGATCACATGTGATAATAAGCAACAAACACAGAAAAAATGAATACCTACACTACTATAGTCCCATATAGGCTAACAAACTAACAGAGGTGCCACTATTACAGACAATACAACAATGCACACAACAGTTCTGACACCCACATCACAAACTAAATGTATCTTTGAACTGCTCATCAGTAATGACATAAAAATGTTTGGCTTACTATGTGCAGATGATTGTAGACTCCATATGGTGGATGGATCTAGAAGAAGTTAAGCAAAAGGTAAGGACACCATCATCACAATGAACAGTAACACAGGGGTTAAAACTTGTTGTCCTTTATATGTCAATTAACAATGCTTTTAACAAGAACTTGGATGACACCTCCACCCCAAGCTCATGTGTAATCAACCAGAATGTGTTGTAAACTGTATCAATCTACAACTATTCCCACACAAAAAGAAATTTAATGTTACACACAACTTAATTATTGTTATCAATATTTTACAATTGAGATAGGAAAGTCTACCTGGAAGCTCCTCCTGAGACATACTTTTCCTTCCTGAAACAACAGCACCAATGTCAGTGGCATGTGTTGCGCACTTTCCAGTGACCTGTCGGATCCCTCACAGTGGACAGGAAATTATTTGGTGTCAGTGGTGACTCTGTATCAGGCCCCCCCCGGTAGCCATCCTTTCACAGGCCACTGCAGCTGCTCTCTTCCGGGTTGATAATATCATGTCAGTGGCCCTGTGGCACACCTGATCATATGTCCTGCTCTGGCCACCTACTGCATTCACATCAGCCACCATCTGCTACCAAATTTGCATTCTACCAGACATATCTTCACATCCCATTGCAAGCAGAAAGGCACTATGTTGCCTAAAAGCTTCCACAATAACTTCAGTCTCAGGGTCACTGAAGGGGGGTTTGTGGGGACTGGGATGCCCAGGAGCCATAGACATAAAACACAAAAGAAGAACAATACACATAAGTATCACATAAATAAAAGTCCTGCTTAGATATAAAACAGTCATGATATTCAAATATAAAAGGAATTGTGTGGTCGTAACATATTACAATTACACACAAAGCAAATTTGGATCCAAAGCAAGGAGAGTAACAATACGAACTCGGCTATCCTACCCCCAAAACAACAAGCAAATGACAAATTGTGAACCAAACCATCAGTGAAATGCTAGAAATGCTATCAAATAAACTGTCCCTGAAACGTGTACACATTTACCACAGAACATTCCATTTTATGCAATTGCCAGTCGTGTCTACCTGTGGCCAGCACTCCTCCAAGATGTGGGTATGAGCCATCCTAGAAGGCTAACACCCCTGTATCATTGATGACATTGACAATATAGGACATTTACATTTCACAGAAATAACAGTAGAAGAGTGTAAAGAGAAAAACAGTTGTAACATTAGCACTTGTGATGATAATATAACGCTGTGCATCTGAGAAAGTAAAATACCCTGACAAACATGCCTATGCCACAAGTACACATCTAAGAAATGTATACAGATAAAAGTAGCATTTGCTAATGTATGTATATATATATATATATATATATATAAACAGATTTTTCTTAGTGACATTTCAACATATCCAGTATATAGCTAAAAAATGCAAGCATACCTTATCAAGATTAGTAGTCTTCTGTGCATATAAATCCCAAAGTAATATCTTCTTCTGTGTTGTCTACATAAACAAGTCTCTTCACTTGCAGGTTCCCTAGCTACACAGTTCCCTTTTTATAGTGTACATTCAGGTCTGTAAGCATGGTGAAGATGCAAATGAAATATGAACACATTAGAATTGCTGAATTCCAAATACTTGGCTCCATGTAGTAAATGTAAACATAGTGCAGGCACTCCCTCAGTGTCTGTTGCTAATGTATTGCAACTGTGAGTGATTACTGGGAGGAAGAAGAAAAACACAACTGCAATTCAGACTCCTTTACCTCCAGTGGGTATGTCAGCCAGGTTAGACTTACAAAATGCAAAAGTAATTGTACCAACATTTTAAATGTAAGTAAGCAGCACACATTTCACAGTTTCTGTTCAGTAACATCCAACCTCCCCTTTATTTCTTGACAATGTACATTATTGCCATTTAATGTCCTCACACATTTTAAGGACAGTGATACAGAATTTTTTACAGACTGCATGTCTCAGATTACTGGTCAGATAAAACAAGACAGAGCTGCATTTACACAAGCAATAGTCATAAATGGTTGTGTGATCACTCATTGCACTACATTTGAAATTAATACATGTACAAACAACCGTCATATGTTTTGTTGGTATTGTGGATGATGCTGCACTTGTTTTTATACACACTGGTTTTCATTCTCTGCTGCAAAGCTGTATGTGTGCCAAAGAGAGATAAGGCACCCATACTGTGTTTTGAAGGTTCATTGGAGTGAGAGTTCAAATCCAGACCTGTGAAAAAAATATTTCATGTGTACCAACATACATTTTGTAGTGTTGTTTATTTAATAGATTTCTTTTCTTCACGTCTCCTAATTTTCCATTTTTTAATGCCAGTGTTTGCATGGTGCATGGCTTAGCTCAAACAAGGGAAATGGAGAAACACAATGAATGTCATGTTTAACTGTTATCTTGTTTGCACGATGCTTAGCATCATGCAAACCTAGACTAGTGGCCCATACAGGAAGCATACACAATGGTAGACATGAGATAGACAGTATAAAAGTAAAAAAGATACATTGTTTCAGTGGTTGCTTTCCATCACACAAAGCAGCATTGAGTGGTGGTTAGCAACCTTCCACAACACCTGCAGCCATCAAATACCTGCAGACAGAAAGCAGACAGCCAATAATTTCAAACTGAAAAGATTCTATTAATTCTGCTGGACACCATGGAAACGTGGTAAGCAGCATTGTGCAGCAGTTAACAGACAGAATGTAAAAATGAAATGGGGATTATGCAGTTGCTATTTAACCATTCCTATGGCAGCAGCTGTAAATGTAGGGCTGTTGTTATTTTCCAATAAACAAATAACATATAATCAAATACAGTAAAATTATAGATAATAAAAATAACTATTACAGAGAACAAACAAAATAAACTATGTAGAATATATGCAAAGGCATGAAAACAGAATGTTGAAAATAAAGCTCCAAAATGTTGCCACTTTCCATTTTCATTACATTTTTTAAACATTTGTAACAGAATCATTTGATACAAATCAATACGCAATATCACTTTAATCCAAGGATTATTGATGAATAAGTTAGGGTGAATTCTTTGTTCATTGATTTTAGACTGTCTAAATGCTGTTTCCTTTAAGAATAAAAGAAAGTCTTCAAATGTTTGAGGTGCAGATATTTTCCTTTTCTTGATGATATATTTCCTTGCCACTGCAAGAATGGACTAAAGAAGAGTGGAGTTAACATTCATCAAATCATCTTTATCATGTACATTAAATAATATTAAAACTTTGATAAAGAAAAAATATCAGTAAGTAAAGCTGGTAAAAATTCTTCAGTCTTAAGACCAAAATAAACTCAAGGAGGAATATTCATAAAATATATCAATCCAGTCTGATTTACATTCTTGTAAACATCTCCAACACAATATGCTACTGTCTCCATTTGTTTTGGCAAGTCTATTTGGAGTTAAGAAGGCTCTGTATAAAAAATTCCAAGTAAATACATGTCAATACTGAGACAAAGAAGTGTGTCTAACAGATGATAATATTTGAGCTTTATTATGAGAAGTAAGTTTAGCCTGACCACATAAAATTATAAAACTTTAGATTTAAATTTGCTTTATATTCAATAAGAAAAGTTTTAAAATTAAATTATCAATTTTTGAATTATTATATGTAATTTCATATATTAAACAGAAAAGCTCAGGTTCTTCTTTAAAATGTGAATTAGAGATATACATAGTTCATGTGCATAAATTTTCACATTATGAATAATAGCCAATCTTGAGAGATGAAATTAAATTCTGAAATGCGCTGTTAAACATCTTTACATTTTAAATCTTTAATGCATTGATACCAGCAGACAACCCTCTTAGTCTCCCAAATTTCCAGTGTATGATTATTAATTTTATTGAAAATGTTTTTGTGATACTGAAAAGAATTAGAGATTCAAACCAAAGTCTTGTGTAATTATTAGGAAATTGACACAAGAATTTTCTACAAGATTTAAGTATTCTGAATCTATAGAGTGAATGACTTTTTACTGTATTAGATTACAAAGATAATGCCAAAATAAATTATTTAAATTAGTTGGAATATAATTATGTAAAATGTTATTCTTACTATCAAAAATAATCAAATGTAAAGTTTTCTAATTTGAATTATAATGGAATCAATCCAATTTAATATAATTTTTAATATTGAAACTTTTACATAAATATCTATATCTGGAAAATTAATTCCGTCTAGATTCCAAGATCTTATATAATGTAATGTAAAAAAAGCTATTCTGGGTTTATGAGGAGATCAAAGGAAATTTAAAAGAAGATTATTTATTTCCCTAATGTGGTGTTTATTTAGTAAAAGAGACAGGGCTTGGATTATATATAATATTTTGGGGAAAAGAATCATCTTTATTAATTGAAGTCTTTCTTCAAACAAAATAAATTTACTCCATTTAGAATTATGATTGTTATTATATTTATGATATTATCATAATTAACAGTTCTTATTTCAGCAATGGAAAATAGTAATTTTATACCTAGATATTCCTGTGAACCAATGATGTGATTTATATATGTAAAAAATATATATTTTTATTTATTGTTATAAATTTAGATTTGAATTGGTTAAAATAAAGTCCAGAAATAGATTTAAATGTTTTTGTTCTAGACTCTAGCTCAAGAAGAGTTGTTTCTGTATTAGAGAGTGTTAATAGAATATCATCAGCAAATAACATGATTTTAGAGGAATAAGTATTATATAACTCTATACCTTTAATATTTTGGTTTTGTTGACTTAAATTGGCAAAAAATTCAGTTGCTAAAGTGAATATGATTGGAGAAAGAGGACAACTTTGTTTGGTCCCTTTAGTCAAAGAAATATATTCAGAAATAAAGGGACCTATTTTTACATATGCTATATTGTTTTTATAAATATTCTTTGAAAGTGAAATAAAATGTATAGGGAAATCAAATAATTCTAAGGTTGTAAACAAATAATGCCAGCTTAGAGAATCAAACTCTTTTTCATTTTCAAGACTAATTGATAGGGCTTTTTTATTCTTCATATTAAGAAAATCTATAAGAGTTAACATATGTCTAATTTTATCACATATTTGTCTTTCATATATAAAACCTCTTTGATCCAAATTAATTACTTAAGCTATGGGTTCTTTTATTCTATCAGTAATGATAGATATGAAAATCTTATAATCGTTATTTAAAGGTGAAATGGGCCTATAAGATGAACAAATTCATGATTTTTGTTATCTTTTAGAATCTGTCTTATTACAGGGTGTTTCCATGAGGGAGGAATCCCTTCTTTAGATTACATTTCAATAAATGTTTTGTGAAATGGTAAGATATGAGAAGCAAAAAGTTTATATACTTCCAAAATTATGCCATCTATTCCTGAAGCTTTGCTGGATTTTAATTTTTAAATTTTATCTACAACTTCTTTATAAGCAATGTTTTGTTTAGATTATCTTTTAAATTGGATGATATTTTCATAATATCAAGAATGTCAGAATTAAATGTTGAAGTTGATGTATGAATACTAGAACTAATATTTAGAGTAGTGTAATGAAGTCTAAAAGCATCAAGGATTTCTGCAATGTCAGTGGCATTTTTTCTTTTTTGCATCTTTCATTCCTAATCTCTAATATATTGTTGAATTTTGATTGAATTTTGACTCTTCTGTAAAGACTATGCATATGTTTAGGAGATAATGAATTCAAGTTCAGTTTCCATCTCTCTAAAGCCAGATTTGTTTTATGGGTTATAATATCAAAATATTTTTTTTTATTTAAAGTTTCTATTTCTTGTAAATTATATTTATTATTTTTACTGTTTTTAGATCTGGCTACAAGAAGTCTGTTTTGGATGTTTTGATGCTCCAAGTCCAATTCTTTAATTTTATTTTTACACCAAATTAATTTTTTTTCCAAACATATAGGCTTTTAACGAGTCCCAAATCATAACTATATCTATGTCTACTGTATTATTGATTTCCAGAAATGAATTTAGTTAAGAAATCATTCAAGGTTTAAATTCCTTGAGTTTAGTTATATAAGCAGGTATTCTTGTCATTAGGGTTAGGCTTTTAGAATTAGCTTGAAAATTTAGTATGAGAATAGCATGATCAGAAATAGGATAAGGATCTGTAGTAAAATTAGATGTTCTGGAAAATTAAGTCTTATGAAATTAGTATTTGATCTATTGTAGTCTGTGTGTCATATCTATAGTCCTGATGAGAGAATAGTAATGAACTGGGGTCTTTCATATTAAAAGTGTCTTTTAAGTTGAGAGACTCTATCTATTTTGTTAATACTTTTGCTGTTGGGGTTATTTTTAATTTCCTTTTGTTACTGGTATCAGAGTTTTCAAACATGCAGTTAAAATATCCTCTATAATTAAACTACCTTTATATTTTATATGTATTAAGTATTATATCTAAATGCCTCTTAGCAAGGTTTTGACCTATACCTGGAAACCAATAAAGATGAATTGATGTCCATAATCTATTATTAAATTCAAAGATTATGAAAGTTAAAAGACTTCTTGATCTTAATATTTATATAATTTGAGGAGAACTATGGTATTTTTCCATAAAATCATGACACTTCTTTCCTTTGATTTTAAAGTCGATTGAGATAGAATTGTAAATTTCCCTGGATTCCAAACATCATTTCTATATGTTTGACAGGAGTCTCTTGAAGTAAACCTACTTGAACTTTATTTATATTTAAATAATGCACTAAGTTTGATCTTATCATTGGATTATGTAAGCCATTAACATTCAAAGATAGTATAGATATATCCACCTATGTGGTTAATACTTGTTTATATATTAATACTGTAACTAAAAGTAAAAGGCCATAAAATCATTACATATAGTAGTGGATCTCTTAAGCTTTTGGAGCAATGATTGAAACAATCAGGCCATAAAGAATTCAAAACAATTAGAAAGTAAAATATATAATACAAGTGCACATAACATGAATTAACAACAAACATGGAATTATTACAATTCCTAGTCCAATTGTGGTATACAAGGTATTAGACTATCTAGCACTATCCCACCAAACAACAAATACCATCTAAAAGTGCTCTGTAGCAGTATAAAAATGATAGAGACATTGTATAATTAACAATAATTAGGAAAGTATGTATAACATTGAATATATTTAAAGAAGAGAGAATTAAATATGTATACATACATTAAATTATAGAATGTAAAGCAAGTTATTGTAATCTATAGGAAATATATACATCGTATCTCTCTTGTTTTTCCTTTCCTTGCTAGATACTTCTTTTTTATTCCTTTTCTCTTCTCTTCTGTTTTCTATTTCCCCTCCTCTCCCACCCTCTCTTTCTTATCCCTATATTTTGCATTTTGCAAATGTTTGAAAGTAAACTTATGATCATTCAAAAACTGATTTCTTCATTGGATCCAATGAGATATGTTAATCACAATACATATGTCAGTGAATGTTATTACAGCTGGTAGATCTATATACTTATTAGTAAATAAAATGCAGACATGCATTGTGCATTTTCATATGGGTACAGTATTTAAATACAGTAAAATACTGACATTTTAGAACTATTAATTAATAATATTAATTCAGTGCATAATAAATTACATCCTCCTGTACTTTGTACAACAAAGGTACATAGAATATCTTCTGATATGTTGCACTACATTCTTTCTGAAGAGTAAACCATTAAAACAAATGGTGCCAGCCATAAATGTGATTTGAAAATAAAAAACATCAGTCTTATGCATTTTGCAATAGTTTTCTATATGGTATTTTTAAATCTATTAATAGTACAATAATTATATCCTAAAAATATAACATAAAAATATTCCAAAGGTAAAAAAATCTAAATAATACATTTCAAATTTGCCATCCTTCTTATTGTTAATACTGAATTGCTGTACTAGTAAAGAGAAAGATGTGCATTCTTAAGTGACATGTACTGATCAACAATCATGACTCATCATACAGCCACTGGAAGCTATTATAAACACATTCTTCTATCTGATTTTTAAACTGCATTTCTTTTTCCCTTTTTTCCTTTCTCTTTCACTTTTCCCTCCCCTCTTTGAATCTATTATACCCAAACTCCTATCTAAGTCATCCTATATCCATCAATCTGCCTCTTGTTTGAGAGAAAAGCAGAGAGAAAACAAAAGTGTTGTAGACACGCCTATCCAAATGCACGTACCCACCCAGAAGAGAAACTGTTACTAATAAAGCTCGAATGTCTATGCATAAACCCAGTGTATGTCTGTGCTTTAATATTTACCTGAATAGAAAGAAATGGATTAAATTAAATCAAAGATTGCAACACTAACTATATTAAGGAAGTAACCAGTGAGTGCATAGGTGACTTCCTATTTAGACGTCCAGGCGTAATTTCACTAATAGAAAAAAAGCCTTTGAAGAAGGAGAAGAAAAAGTAAAGAACACATCAAAGTGAGCTCATGACAGAGCATGAGGTAATTAAATGACAAGATATAAAAGCCAGAAGAAGTAGCTGGATTGAACCCACTCCAAGTACTGCACAGTTGCAAATCATGACAGTTGTAGAATGCAAGATTCACTTTATTAACTTCATAACATAAAAATCCAATGAAAAGCGCTTTCGTCCAGAAAGGTCTAGACTTCATCAGATAGTTTAACATACATAGATACTTCCTTTTTATACAGTTTCAACAGGAAGTTCCACCCAGTGTTGTACTAATTAAGATAATTATATCATATAAAGCAGTCACTAAGCTAAAAAGCAGACAAAACATGCAAACTAAAAAATTCTTCATAGAACACACCACCCTATATAAAGTTGTTCCAAAATGACAGTATATAATAAATATATTTAAATATAATAAATTTATGCAAAAACAATAAATATCTGTTCAATTAGATACTATGAACTAGAGGTTGTTAAAATGTTAAAAGAAATAAATGCCAATCACAAATAAACATCTTTATACAATAAATATTAAAAAAATGTATAAATAAATACTCCAGATTTGATATTTTAATATGACTATTTATTATTGATAGAGAAATATATTTTTAACTTTCTAGTGCCTTTAATTTTAAAATGAGGCTAATGGAAATATGTTTGTCAGGCCTGGCCAGTTCCCAGCATTCAAACGTAATTGCCAGTATAGTTATCTTTTCTTAAGTAGTAGTGACCATGCACCACCTCTTATACCAATATTGATATTGTCTATAATAAAAAAATGAAACTTATGGTCAATATTCTCCATTACATGCTTGCTAAGAGCATTAGTCTCTTTTTTATTCTTTATGTCGTATAGATGTTTGTATATGCAATTTTTTTACTTTCTATCAGTCTTGCCTATATAATAGCAAAAACAGGTGGTGCACATGGCACAATAAATCACCTTCTCCAAATTACAGTTATATTTCTGACTGATCCTAATTTCTACTTTGTTGATGTCAAAGGTATTGCCTTCTTTTATGTATCTGCAATAGTTACATCTGCCCCATTTGTTCATAGGGCCTAACCTGTGGCTAAAATAAGAGTTACTGCTCTCAAATATATTTTTCATGTTCTTGCCTTTCCTATATAACATAATGGGTTGTAGTCCTATTAGTGGTCTAATGTTCTTGTCATGTCTCAAAATGGACCATTTTTTTATTAAAATGTTTCTTAGAATATAACTGTCTTGGGTAAATACAGTAATGAAAGAGGTCTTGAAATCACTATTGCCTTCAACAGTACTATTTTCATGATTACTAGTAGATGGACCATTATCGATCACATTACAAGAGAGCAGAGGTACATAAAACCCACGCTCTCTCTTGTTAACATCCTCAATATTTATATCACTAACAAACTTACAAGGATAGCCTCTTTTTTGAAACATATTTTTCAAGTTGTCACATTCATCTAAAAATTCATAAATACCAGATACCATACGAGCTGCACGCATGAACTGTCACTTGACAATTGCTTTCTTTTGTTTAACTGGGTGTGTGCTGGGAAAATGCAATAGTGAGTTTGAATATGTGCTCTTCCTAAAGATTTTTGAAACAAACATCTTGTTTTGTTAATCCTTCTCCAGTTGGATATCTAAAAAGGAAATCTTATCGAGGTCTTTGGTATGGGTGAATTTTAAAAAATCTGTAGCAGTTCCAATATAGGCTATAAAATCACCAATCACGTCTACAGGTCCATCCCAAAGAACAAACATATCGTCCAAAAACCTAGTATAAAACTTGATATGCCCAAAACAACATGAAGGAAAAAGGAATTTCTTCTCCCATTGCCTAACTGCAATATTTGCATATAAACTGCCACATGCAGACTCCATGGCCACCCCTTCTTGTTGCAAGTAGATTTCTTTATTAAACAATATAAAATTATTTTTAAGGACAATTTCCATCAATTGTGTAAAGACCAAGACCTGAAAATGTGAGATATCTTTGTCATACAAAAAAATCTGTAAACCACTCTAAACCAGTTGAATGAGGTATGATTGAATAAAGGTCCTTAATGTCAATCGTTATAAAAACAAAGGTGTCCTTGAAAGGTATCTTATCTATAGCTTCTAAAAAGCTCCATGAATCCCTGCAAATGTGTGTCTCATTAAATATATATTCCTTTAATTTATTGTCTAAATATCTTGCAAGGGGGTGGGTAATGGACCCCTTAGAGTCCAAAATGGGCCGCATGGGTGATTGGCTCAAGTTTTTATGGAATTTCGGTAGCCCAAACATAACATAACATTTAGGACAGGGGAACAAATAAAAAGTTAAGCACATCAATAGATATTGAACCCTCTATAAAATGATCCTGGAGTTCATTCCTTATGTGTTGGTAGGAAAAATTCAGTTCATTAATAGATGATTTTGTGTAAGCTTTTCTTTCTAAATTAAAAAGTATTTTCTTGATATAGTCCTCATAATCCATCAAGACTACACTGCCACCTTTATCAGGTTTAATAATTCTAGTGGTTTGTGAAAAGATTTTTATTTCATCCATCACCTTTTTCTCATTCATATCAAAATTTCTGTTCGAAAACTTGGAATTACGTATATCTAACTCATATATGTTCTCAAAAAGTTGGACGAAAGGATAAAGTGGGGGATTATATGTACTTGAGATAGCCAAATGGTTAACAAAAGAACTAGGTGCAGAGTTTTTAAAGAGAATTTCCAAATTAAATTTTCATGTGTGCATTTTTAAATCCATAAGAGTGTTAGAAACATCTGAAGGCTGTGGGGGTACAAAGGTAAACCCTTTGGTAAACAAATCACAATGTTTAGGGCTAACCACAATGCTAGAAAAGTTGTACACATTAAAGTCACCTAGGGTGTTAGTAACTATGTGACAAGATGGAAGTAAATGGTCTATATTATCACCTAAAATATTTAATGGTGAATGTAACAGGTTAGTTATAGCCTCATTTACATCCTGTTGTTCTATGTCTGGTACCTCTTCCCGCCTCTGTTTGCCATCCCTCCCCTGTTCCAATGGTTGTTGCTGTTCATTGGGGCCATATCCCAATTGCTATTCCCTTGAGGACCCTTGTTCCTCAGATGCTCCGAGCGTCTCGGGGTGGAAACTCCTCCGGGTCTAAAAACACCTGCTCAGAGTTACTGGTTAAGGAATTGTTTACACTAATAACATTGCTATTACTATTGCCAGAGTTCATATTGGAATTAGTGAATTACTTGCCCCATTCCTGGGAGGGGGGAGGCCTGGGATAAGCCAGGCCATTACTGTAGTTATTTCTATCCCTAGTAAGTTTCTTGGTTTTTGCGAAGTTTAATGGAACTTACTAAGTAATCCATACTCTTAAAAATTCTCATATACTCATATTTATGCTGTTCATAATGCAGATGTTCACAAATGCTTTTGTCAATTTCATAAACAGAAGCCAATAATTCATTAAACAAACAATCATTATATTCTACTATTAAAAGCATATCTTCAACACCATGTCTGTCAAATAAAGCAACCAACTCTGTAAATAATTCTGAATTACACTGTAACCCATTAGAGTAGCGCCAAATTCTTAAACCTTTTGGCACTATATTGTCCTTAATACATTCTCTAAAATAAGCATTATCAAGCTGACATTGCTTGATTTTAGAAAGTTTGTAATCAAACTGATCAAAAAGAGATGGTAAATCATTATTACCAGTGTCCGTTGTAACTCTCTCAGCTTCACCAAATGAAAATGTCTCTGCAAGACAGTCTTTTAATGCTGGAACTGTAGCTGCCGATGAATTAATGTTCACAGTTTGGTTAATACATTGTTAATAAGGTATAGAAGCATTGACGCTATCATCTCCATTAGAAAAATTCGAAAAATACCCATTAGAAGGACGCTGAGTGTTGTTTGAAAAGGAAACCATTTAAAATAGTCCGCAAGTTTGTGGAAGCCATTTCCGCCCCATCAGTTGCTTGCGAGTGCATTGTGACATTCAATAAGGAATCCACTTTGAGTGACAGAGACTGTACTACTGAACTCAAAGCAAGTTCAGTTTGTTGAAAAGTCACCAAATCCATGTTCTGAGTAAGAGGGGTCGATAAATCCCCGGTATCTTCACTGGCCATCCCAAACTCTAGAAATAACAAAGTACAAACTGAAGCAAAAAAACACAAAAGCCAGAAGAAGTAGCTGGATTGAATCCACTCCAAGTAAGGCACAGTTGCAAATCATGACACAGATGTAGAATGCAAGATTCACTTTATTAACTTCAGAACATAAAAATCCAAAGATGAGTGCTTTCATCCAGGAAGGTCTAGACTTCATCAGATGGTTTAACATACATAGATACTTCCATTTTATACAGTTTCAACAGGAAATTCCACCCAGTGTTGAACTAATTAAGATAATTATATCATATAAAGCAGTCACTAAGCTAAAAAGCAAACAAAACATGCAAGCTAAAAAATGCTTCATAGAACACACCACCCTATATAAAGTTGTTCCAAAATGACAGTACATAATAAATATATTTAGATATAATAAATATATGCAAAAACAATAAATATATGTGCAATTAGATACTAAGAACTAGATGTAGTTAAAATGTTAAAAGAAATAAATACCAATCACAAGTAAACATCTTTATAAAATAAATATTTAAAAAAATGTATAAATAGTCCAGATTTGATATTTTAATATGACTATTTATTATTGATAGAGAAATATATTTTTACCTTTCTAGTACCTTTAATTTTAAAATGGGGCTAATGGAAAATAAGTGGTGTGTTCTATGAAGCATTTTTTAGCTTGCATGTTTTGCTTGCTTTTTAGCTTTGTGACTGCTTTATATGATATAATTATCTTAATTAGTTCAACACTGGATGGAACTTCCTGTTGAAACTGTATAAAAAGGAAGTATCTATGCATGTTAAACCATCTGATGAAGTCTAGACCTTCCTGGACGAAAGTGCTCATTTTTGGATTTTTATGTTCTGAAGTTAATAAAGTGAATCTTGCATTCTACAACTGTGTCATGATTTGCAACTGTGCAGTACTTGGAGTGGGTTCAGTCCAGCTACTTCTTCTGGCTTTTGTGTTTTTTTGCTTCAGTTTGTACTTTGTTACTTCTTCTAGAGTTTGGGATGGCCAGTGAAGATAGCAGGGATTTATCGACCCCATTTCTTACTCAGAACATGGATTTGGTGACTCTTCAACAAATTCTACTTGCTTTGAGTTCAGTAGTACAGTCGCTGTCACTCTAAGTGGATTCCTTATTGAACACACCCCCTTCTGATGTCACAACGCACTCGCAAGCAACTGGTGGGGCGGAAATGGCTTCCACAAACTTGCGGACTATTTTAAATGAAGTTTCCCTTTCAAACAACACTCAGCATCCTTCCAATGGGTATTTTTCGAATTTTTCTAATGGAGATGATAGCATCAATGCTTCTATTCCTTGTGAACAATGTATTAACCAAAATGTGAACATTAATTCATTGGCAGCTACAGTTTCAGCATTAAAAGACTGTCTTGCAGAGACTTTTTCATTTGGTGAAGCTGAGAGAGTTACAACGGACACTGGTAATAATGATTTACCATCTCTTTTTGATCGGTTTGATTACAAACTTTCTAAAATCAAGCAACTTCAGCTTGATAATGCTTATTTTAGAGAATGTATTAAGGACAATATAATGCCAAAATGTTTAAGAAAGTGGCACTAACCTAACGGGTTACAGTATAATTCAGAATTATTTAAGGAATTGGTTGCTTTATTTGACAGACATGGTGTTGAAGATATGCTTTTAATAGTAGAATATAATGATGGTTTGATTAATGAATTATCGGCTTCTGTTTCTGAAATTGACAAAAGCATTTGTGAACATCTGCATTATGAACAGCATAAATATGAGCATATGAGAATTTTTAAGAGTATGGATCACTTAGTAAGTTCCATTAAAATTCGTAAAACCAAGAAACTTACGAGGGATAGAAATGACAACAGTAATGGCCTGGCTTATCCCAGGTCTCCCCCCCTCCCAGGAATGGGGCAAAAAATTCACTAATTCCAATGTGAACCCTGGCAATAGTAACAGCAATGTCATTAGTGTAAACAATTCCTTAAGCAGTAACTCTGGGCAGGTTTTTTAAGACCCAGAGGAGTTTCCACCCCAGAGACGCTGAGAGCATATGAAGAACAAGGGTCCTCATGAAAACAACAATTGGGATATGGCCCCAATGAACAGCAACAACCACTGGAACAGGGGAGGGATGGCGAACAGAGGAGGGAAGAGGTACCAGGCAGGGAACAACAGGATGTAAATGAGGATATAACTAACTTGTTACATTTACCATTAAGTCTTTTAGGTGATGGTATAGATCATTTACTTCCATCCTGTCACATAGTTACCAACACCCTAGGTGACTTTAATGTGTACCACTTTTCTAGCATTGTGGTTAGCCCTGAACATTGTGATTTGTTTGCCAAAGGGTTTACCTTTGTACCCCCACAGCCTTTAGATGTTTCTAACACCCTTATGGATTTAAGAATGTACACACGAAAACTGAATTTGAAAATTCTTTTTAAAAACTCTGCACCTAGTTCTTTTGTTAACCCTTTGGCTATCTCGAGTACATATAACCCCCCACTTCATACTATCGTCCAACTTTTTGAGAACATATGTGAGTTAGATATACATAATTCCAAGTTTTCTAACAGGAATTTTGATATGAAGGAGAAAAAGGTGATGGATGAAATAAAAATCTTTTCACAAACCACTAGAATTATGAAACCTGATAAAGGTGGAGATGTAGTCTTGATGGATTATGAGGACTATATCAAGAAAAGGCTTTTTATTTTAGAAGGAAAAGCTTACGCAAAATCATCTATTAATGAACTGAATATTTCCTACCAACACATAAGGAATGCTTAACTTTTTATCTGTTTCCTATCCTAAATTATCTGTCATGTTTGGGCTACTGAAATTGCATAAAAACTTGAGCCAACCACCCATGCAGTCCATTGTGGACTCTAAGGGGTTCATTACCCATCCCCTTGCAAGATATTTAGACAATAAATTAAAGGAATATATATTTAATGAGATACACATTTGCAAAGATTCATGGAGCTTTTTAGAAGCTATAGATAAGATACCTTCCAGGGACACCTTTGTTTTTATAACTATTGACATTAAGGACCTTTATTCAGTCATACCTCATTAAACTGGTTTAGAGTGGTTTACAGATTTTTTTTTATATGACAAAGATATCTCACATTTTCAGGTCTTGGTCTTTACACAATTGATGGAAATTGTCCTTAAAAATAATTTTATATTGTTCAATAAAGAAATCTACTTGCAATAAGAAGGGGTGGCCATTTGGTCTGCATGTGGTGGTTTATCTGCAAATATTGTAGTTAGGCAATGGAAGAAGCAATTTCTTTTTCCTTCATGGTATTTTGGGCATATCAAGTTTTATACTAGGTTTTTGGATGATAAGTTTGTTCTTTGGGATGTACCTGTAGACGCGATTGATGATTTTATAGCCTATATTGGAACTTCTACAGATTTTTTAAAATGTGTCCATACCAGAGACCTCGATAAGATTTCCTTTTTAGATATCCTACTGGAGAAGGATTATCAAAACAAGATGTTTGTTTCAAAAATCTTTAGGAAAAGCACATATTCAGACTCACTATTGCATTTTTCCAGCACACGCTCAGTTAAACAAAAGAAAGCAATTGTCAAGTGACAGTTCATGCATGCAGCTCATATGGTATCTGGTTTTGATGAATTTTTAGATGAATGTGACAACTTGAAAAATATGTTTCAAAAAAGAGGCTATCCTTTTAACTTTTTTAGTGATATAATGATTGAGGTTGTTAAGAGAGAGCGTGGGTTTTATGTACCTCTGCTCTCTTGTAATGTGATCGATAATGGTCCATCTACTAGTAATCATGAAAATAGTACTGTTGAAGGCAATAGTGATTTCAAGACCTCTTTCATTACTGTATTTACCCAAGACAGTTATATTCTAAGAAACATTTTAATAAAAAAATGGTCCATTTTCAGACATGACAAAAACATTAGACTACTAATAGGACTACAACCCATTATGGTATATAGGAAAGGCAAGAACATGAAAAATATATTTGAGAGCAGTAACTCTTATTTTAGCCACAGGTTAGACTCTATGAACAAATGTGGCAGATGTAACTATTGCAGATACATAAAAAAGGCAATACCTTTGACATCAGCAAAGTGGAAATTAGGACCAGTCAGAAATATAACTGTAATTAAGTGAAGGTGATTTATTGTGCCATGTGCACCACCTGTTCTTGCTATTATATAGGCAAGACTGATAGAAAGTTAAAAAATCACATATACAAACATCTATATGACATAAAGAATAAAAAAGAAACTAATCCTCTTAGCAAGCATGTAATGGAGAATATTGACCATAAGTTTCAATTTTTTTTACTATAGACAGTATAAGTATTGGTATAAGAGGTGGTGCATGGTCACTACTACTTGAGAAAAAAAAACTATACTGGCGATTACATTTGAATGCTGGGAACTGGCCAGGCCTGAATGAACATATTTCCATTAGCCCCATTTTAAAATTAAAGGCACTAAAAAGGTAAAAATATATTTCTCTATCAATAATAAATAGTCATATTAAAATATCAAATCTGGACTATTTATTTATACTTTTTAATATTTAATTTTAACATTTTAACTACATCTAGTTCTTAGTATCTAATTGCACAGATATTTATTGTTTTTGCATATATTTATTATATTTAAATATATTTATTATATACTGTCATTTTTTAACAACTTTATATAGGGTGGTGTGTTCTATAAAGCATTTTTTAGCTTGCATGTTTTGTCTGCTTTGTATCTTAGTGACTGTTTTATATGATATGATTATCTTAATTAGTTCAACACTGGGTGGAACTTCCTGTTGAAACTGTATAAAAGGGAAGTATCTATGTATGTTAAACCATCCAGCGAAGTCTAGACCTTCCTGGATGAAAGCGCTCATCTTTGGATTTTTATGTTCTGAAGTTAATAAAGTGAATCTTGCATTCTACAACAGTGTCATGATTTGCAACTGTGCAGTACTTGAAGTGGGTTCAGTCCAGCTACTTCTTCTGGCTTTTGTGTTTTTTTTGCTTCAGTTTGTACTTTGTTACTTTTTCTAAATGACAGCATATAGTCGCTCATATTAATTTGACAGCAAGAAAAAAAAGGAATGAACAAAAGCTTGTGTAATTCAACAGGTAAGTTAACTATGGAGTGTGAAGCACAATGACAATTCCCTCTAAAAATTCCCACAAGCAATATAACATTTAATATTTCTAAAAAAATACAACATTTAAGACCAACTATCAGCAGACTATTAAATACTGCACTTTTTGTCTAAGCTGATGTACAAGCTAATCCAAATTAAGGAAGAGGGGAAAAAGAAAAGAAAAGAAAAAAAAACTTTGCATATTCACAAGCTAGATGGGTCTTTGGTCCTGATTTGATAATAAATGATTTACTTCTAAATACATATTCAAGATGTTATTTTTGTGAAAATACAAAAAGTTGTTTAAATTATGAACTTTTAATTTTTTTATAAATACATTACCGTCACTAAGTATCTCAATGTTAATGTCCCATATACCTTGAGACATCTGGGAAGAAAGTACACAGAAAGAAGAATTTGTTAAAATTGAATGAGAATTTGATTACATGAACAACTATTTTGTAGCTGTAGACTTTAAAATACTGCTGGATGAAGTTGAAATAGAGTCAATTTGTTGTTTCTTTTTCTTCTTATCAACCCATGAGTTTTTGTCTGAAGTTATTTTCAAGGAAGGAGAAGACCAATCCATGTCCTCTGTTATTGATTGCAGGTTATTGTTTTAACAAACAAAGTTGCTTCTTCCAAATTATTAAAGATTCTTGTTTCATTAGATAGCTGAATTTTTAGTTTAGCTGAAAATAAAATCTGGGATTTTAGTCCATTTTGTCTTAAAGCTTTTACAAGAAGCCAGCAGTTCTTTCTCTGATCTATTGTTTTTAATGAGTAATCATTATTAAATCTGATAAGATTTTAATTATATTCCAATGGACCTTTTCTCCATACAGTTTTAAGTATCAGTTCTTTATCTGTATGAAATAGAAATTTTATAATAATGAACCTCAGTGGAGAAGTTGAAGAAGGAATAGATTTGCCTGTGGCTCTATAAGCTCTTTCAATATTATATGAAAAACATTCTTGAAGGTTTAATATTTCAGGAAGCCAAGAGTTCAAAAAGGAAATTAAATCCTCACCTTCAGTTTTTTTCAGGAGGACCAAATATTCTTATGTTGCATCTCCTTTCTCTGTTTTCCAGATTGTCTGTTTTATTTAAGAGCCAAGTATTTTGTTTTAGTAAAAAAAAAAAAAAAAAAAAAAAAAACAGCTTGTATTTCCTCCTTTTTCAGCCTGCCATCAATGTCATTTGGGGCATTTTCCATATCAGAAATGCTTGCTTGCTATTGTTGTAGCATTTCTTTAAACACCTCAGTTTGTTTGATGGGTTTTCTAGATTGTCATGGAGTCCATTCATTTTCAAAGATAATTCTTGCAGAGTTGATGTTATTTGTTGTAAGTCCTTTCTCAAACAGATTTCAGCTTGAGAGTGTTTAGAATTACAGCAAACCACAATGAAAACCTTCCCAGAATTAAGGTGCAGTAGTAGAAAAATCATCAAACTTCAACAAAACGACTGACACAAACGTGGAGCAACAAATAATTTAATAAGAACAGTAGCTAAAAAGTAGCAAAGCTTTCAGGTATCTAGTATCTAACAAGAAGGGTACTAAATACCTGAAAGCTTTGCTACTTTTTATCTACTGTTTTTATTAAATTATTTGCTGCTCCACGTTGGTGTCAATGTTTAGAATTACTCGTTTTCAATCAGGAATTCCGTCTCCAAGTAAACTTAACAGGATTTTTTTTTTTTATAAAATCTCTCCAAAGTCAGAAAATAAAAAATAGGAAAATATTTATAAGATTACATCATTTTTTTCAATAAATAAATTATTTTTCTGTATTTTAAAGAAATTCTACAGAGGTCTACAAAGGTGCTGCTTTCACTTGGCCATCTTAACTCTGCCCCTCCTAGTCCTGGGTTCTAATACAGGAAGTGCAGCATATTTTTACTGTTGTGACAGTCCAGTTTATAGTAATAAACAGGAACATATACAAGTATTATTTCAATATTCCCATGGCAACAGGTGTAAGTGTAGGGCAGCCATACACATGGCCCTTGGTTCTAATACAGGAAATTCCAGACATTTTTACTGTTGTTCCATTTTATGTTATATTAAATATCACTTATAACAATAACACATTATACATAATTATAAATAGTGGAGCTGATATGAATTATATGTATGAGGGTTAAGACACCCATAGTAAGTTTTGAAGGTTCAGATGTACGACATGGGTATACTGTCTACTATGTTTCTGTAAGTACAATAGTGCTACCTGGACTTGGATGACCTTCACACTTAAATAAGACGCATACACAAATGGATGTATATACAAGGACCTTGTCAGGTCATACACATGCATGGTTGACACCTCAGTCTGGAATCCATATTTATGAATGATTCATGACTATGTGTGAGAAGCACTTCTATGGCAAACATGGAAAATCAACACTGTGGAAGAAAATGTTTTGTCTGTTATGCATAGATTTGAATCCCACCTTGTAAAAATCAGTTTTGGCAGTGTATAAGCCAAACAAACATGTGTCAGGTCAGGACATTCATGCACCTAGTGCATGACAGTAAAATTAATCACCTAACAGTTACAGAAGCAAACACCCTGCAAACTAATGTCACGTGTCTGATTTACCTTCCAATTTCAAAAAATGCTTTCCTCTCTGTTTGTCACTGCTGCTCTCCACTTAACATTGTGCAAATGCTGTTGGCATTGTTTATTGGGTTTGCACACTACCAGTAAACATGATAACAGGAATTGGTGGGAAAACATTATTTGCTATTCCTTTGAGATTAGACATGTCTGGTGTTAAAGTGGAAGGTGCCCAATTTAGGACTCTGAGGTGGGGTGTTCAAGAGTCCAAAATATTTATTGGACTCCTGGCAAAGCACCACAGCCAAAGGCTTCTGCAGGGGGATTATTCTGGCTCCCAGTATAAGTCTGAGGGTTGCAATAGTCTGGCCAAGGCTGTAGCCAGTGTGACTGGCATCCCATACACTGGAGAACAATGTAGGCACCACTTCAATGACCTAAAAATCGCAAGAGGGACACACTCAACCAGTGGTTGGATGAGTTTCAAACTAATGACATCCCACAGTTGTGTAAGTATGCCAATAAGCAGAATTTATAATACACAGAAAGCTAAATATAGGCAAGACTGGTACGCACAACGCTCTTCTCTTCTTCTCTTTTCGTTTCACAGCTAATCCTGAAATAGTGATGAATAGGCAGGCTCATGCTGATAATCTGCAGAGACTGAGGGAAGGAAGTGGTATGTATGCAGCACAAGAAAAGTATTACTGTAGCTTTAAAAGTTATAGAAAAATGTTTTTTTTTTCCTTTATACAGTAGTAGCAAAGTATGCATTCATATCCTAACTGTAACAGCAAGTATGCATGCATAAGTCTGTAGCACAAACCAACTTTAGGAATCAGGTGTAAGTCTGAAGTCAGAGGTTGTGGGTTCAAATACCACAAGTAACAACTATACAACCTCGGGCAGATAGCCTAGTACCTACCTATGAACCTATAATAATATTACATAAATTAAAATCTATAGAAGTGGCATAAATGCCCTGATGTTAACTGTAACCTGTATAGTTGGACCAAGCATATGTGCAATATATGTACATTGCAAGGATTACTTTGAGCAATCCATAATTATAGTTTGTAGTTCTTAGCTAGAATACTTGAATGTAATACATCAGATAAAATATTTGTATAATTATGATAATGCATTGTATGTCACATATGATAGTACTAATTTTATTTATTTTTTCCTCTCACCCTAACCCTTATCTCTTTTTTTTAATTTTCTATTATGTGTCATCAAAATGTCATCCATCTGTAATAAATCATTAAATGCTTCACAGTACAGAGTGGTAGGCCAACCCCAGTGGGTCAGCCTGCTCCTGCTTCACCGGCTCCAGCAACAAAGCCCAGCAATCTGGGACCCAGGCTGGCAATAGTACCACTGCTGCCCCTGTACTGCCTGTGTCCTCAGGTTACCTGGCAGCTGGTGCTGTGGTACCCTCTGGCAGTACTGGCAGAGATGGGGATTTAATCACCTGCCAGGAGATGACAGGGTTGGTGCATAGGATCAAGCACCACATCACTGGCGTATGCTTACATCTCATGGAGAGTCTGTTCACCCTCATGGTCCATAGGATGAGAAGGCATCAAGCACTCCAGTGGGTAGTGGAGTAAGGGACAGTTATGACAGTTCTGTGGGTGAGGACTAGAGTCTCACTGTCCCCATGTTTGAGAGGCATGAGCTTGTGTTGTCCCACCCTCAACCCATTCATGGTGTCCCCCAATCTTTTCTGTCCCTTACCATTCCTGTGTCTTGTCTTGTTTGTCCTATTTGTTTCCATTTGCTTCCTCACTTACCCAACTTTCCTGACTCAGAAATACCAACATGCCTTACCCAGCATTCCTCTCTTACTGAATTAAAAAAAAAAATGGGCACCTGTCCACGAAAAAAATATTGTCCCATACATAGCTCTTCATTTCATACAGAGGTGTTCTTGACACACTTTATTTGGTCCAGTTGGCTATAAAGGATTGTGCTGTTGCCACCTCTCTTTGAGGAGGTGACAGTCCAAATTCAGTTAATATTCTGTACATATTTTCATTTTATACTGTTGAAGAAATAGATAGCTATGGTTCTTTTCCTTTGTTCTTTCCCTTACTTTCCCCCATTTCACCACTTTCCTATCTACCCCATTTTGACACCTATAATCTGGTCAAAAAATAGAATCACACACAACACAAATAAGTACCAAAAAACACTGGAGCCCTGCACTTTTTGACCTCTATGTTTGCGCAAAGTTTGGCATTGTGGACCAATGCTAAGCAACGGTGAACAGTTCTTTCTTGGTGCAATTACCTCTATGCAATGCTGCTTAAACATGGTGCACTATGTCAGCACACATTAACACACTGTGAAGGTAGTGTAAAGTATAATTTCATTGCATTATCACTACTTATTTAAAAGTATTAGGTGCACCTAGATTTGAACCTTATATTATCTGGGCTCAAAAAGACGTGTCAATGCATTTACATCTGCTGCCACAGAGTCAGCTAAGCAGCAGGTGTGTTTCATACACTCAGTACTAACTTTCATAATTTTAGCAATGAGCCTTGTATTTGCACACTACTTAACTACGTGCAAACAGGGAAAGCATTAGAAATGTGTATCTCACATGCGCACTTTGCCAACCATCACGCAAACCCACTGCTCGGTGATGTTCTATGCAAGGTGAACAATAGCATGTATTACTTTTGTTTACTGTCCATTTAGTGTTTATGACATGAAAATATATGTGGAAACTGAAAAAAAGAAGGCCCTATCTAAGAAAATGTCACATATTTACAATGCAGCCATCTGTTACTGCCCCCATGGACTGCAACCTTGGTCTCTCAGTACTTGTTCACAAATATATCAACTACACCTCAATAATTAATAAAAAATGTTCTGTTATATACCATGCACATCTTTAAAATGACAATACACATTCAGATTTTCCAATACTTGTAGTAATGTGGACACCAGTTTGCATATAGTTTGTAAAGTTGTGTCTGAAAGCATACCTGCACATTGGAACACAACCACCAAATACAACACATTGCACACTCATCTATCTGGTACCATGCAGAACTTGAAATATCTTGACAGCTGAATATATCTACACATCCATTTCATGCAGGCCTCCCAACATCTTCTCTCCAATATCCAGTAATTATGTCATCCACTATACGTTGTCCTGCAGCCTTGTAAAAGTCTGACTTGTGCCATGCCACTTGTATAAACTGCTGAGTTCTGCAATTGGTGTACTTAGATAGGTGTTCTGTTCTCACTGTAGTAAATTGGAATGTGTGTGTGTGTGTGTGTGTGTGTGTGTGTGTGTGTGTGTGTGTGTGTGTGTGTGTGTGTGTGTGTGTGTCTAGTCAGTGGAGCCTAACTCTATATCCGACAGTTACCCTCCAATCCAATGAATTCCCAGTATTTTGACACTTGCACATGCTATACATCCATTTCATGCAGACCTCCTAACATTTTCTCTCCAACATCCAGTGCTGATGTTATCCACTATAAGGTGTCCTGCAGCCTTGTAAAAGTCAGACTTGTGTACTTAGATTGGTAGGGGTTCTGTTTTCACTGCAGTCAAGTAGAGTATGTGCATGCTTGTGCAGTTGCTTGACATTAGAGAGAACATTTTACATCAGCATGTGGGACACTACTATTACCGTTTTTCCCCACCAGGCACTGCTGATGTCACCACCTATAAAGTGTTGTCTGACCCTCTGCAAGTCAGACTTGAGGTGTGGCACTTGCCTTAAATACAGAATTCTGTAGTCAATGTACTTAGGTAGTAGCTCTGTTCTCACTTCAGTCAACTGGGGTGTGTGTGTGTTTGTGCACTTGCTTGACATTAGAGAAACCATTTTATACCAGCATGTGGGACACTGCTATTATCATCTTCCTCTCACCAGACTCTGCTGATGTCATCAGCTATAGCTGATTTGTGTATGTGCAGTATTCCCATCAGGGCAGGGTAAGAGACTGACCTGTAGGCAAGGCTCAAGTAATCTCATCCTGTAAGATACAGATTACAGTGACAGGGCTTTCAGTCTATCCACATACATCATGGCATGGTTTGTAGGCCATGTACTTTCCTGGTGAGAAACTTCTGTGGTCTTTCCAGCTGTTGCAGGTGTCTGGCAAGGTACATGCAAAAGGGAGCATTATACTCTATTATTGTTCTGATGAGGTTCAAGTACAGTTCTGTTATATCATCTGCAGATCTGGATACAATGGCCTGACTTATGAGGTGTATGACATAGCTTCTCCATACCACCATGGACACTTGTTGGTCGAATTTCAGATTGCTATCTATGTGTGTTCCCAGGTCTTACACCACTGGATTTCAGCACAGTGGGAGTGTTGACAATGATGTAATTAGTGAGGAATTCCACTTTGCAGAAGGCCAAAATAATGACACATTTTGCATTTATTTGTAGATGTGTGGCTTTGGCACCAATCATTTGTCTGTGTTAGCCCCTCCTGTCATATGTTAACATCATATTGCACTCAATATGCAAGAATCAGCAAACTTGGTAAGCCAAAGGTCATATATTTTAGCCAGGACTGTCAAGAAATAGATTCCAAACAGTAAAGGACCCAGCACAGATCCTTGGGGTACACCAATGGTGACAGCTCTACTGTTATAGGTTGATTCACCAACTTTCACAGTATACGTTCTGTTGGTGAGGCAACTGGTTCACCACCTAGTGATGTAAGGAATAAGCCCCAGCTGGGAGAATTTCTCAATGATACCTGAGTGGGGGATTGTGTCCAAACCCTAGACCAGATCAAGATAGGTAGTATGCACTGTCTAACCTTCATCCAAGCTCATCACACAGGCTGGAACAACATCACAAATCACCTATAGCATGACTCAGAACATACACCTACCTGACACGGTTGGAAACACATTTCAACACACCCTCCAGATGGACTATGTTCTCGTAGAAGGGTGTACATCAACATGCATCCATCTGATTGGGGGTGGGGCAATACCTGATGCATGCATGCATCGACATATCCTGACTCTCCTCATCTGTGAGGTAAACCAACATGTTATTATGGATCTTTTCTAAATGGACACTAGTAATAACTTGATGTGTGCAACAGATGTATGAGTTGTTAATGCTACATCCATGTCTGTTTCATCTGTTAGACATCCTCAAAGAGGTCATCGGGGGTATGCATGATGACAACACTATCATCCTGTGGAACATGACCAAGCCAAGGCATTTGACACAAATCCACACTGAGGTATTCACTCAACACTCTCAGATGTGGACATAAACATCTATATCACCAAGTGGGTAGACCACTGGATAACATATGTGGCATCTAAATATGATGAAATCTGTGATGTTCCCCCAATCTTGGGTCCAATGATCAGGTCCGTACATCAGGGCTGTCTGTTAGGCCCTTTCCTGTCAATTATTTAAGTCATAGATGTCAAGAATTACGTACACATCCTGTATCCCAACAACTGTCTGAAGGACTACAGACTGTGGGCAAGCATTGACTCCAACTGTGATATTAGTATAATGCAGACAGTATCAACACATACCAAAAATTGATGCCACAGCCAAGACAACACATGAGATGGAACAAAAACATAGGGGGATTTGTTATTTTATGAAAACAAACACACAACCCAAGGATAATGTAGACATCACACCCTATAAGCACCAATTGGTATGTGATCTGTGTTCTGGGTTATATGGTATGTGGAACGTCCACCAGCATGTGGCCACAGTAGTAACTACTCCCTTGCATGTAACACAACTACTCAGTATGTGCAGGACATCCACATCAAAAGCCATAATACCTCCATAGATCACAGCCTTCATCACAACAATAACTAAGTACAATGCACCCTTCTTCATGTACCTCCCTACACATCTTCCAGTGATGTGTAACTGAAGTGTACGACCTTCGCCACAGTGAGCTGTCACAAATCTTATTGGCCATACCTAGGTATTCATTTTGTTGCATAACCATTGCTGTCTGATGGTGCGGAACCCCTAGTAAACTAGATGCATGTGCGATACCTGCTTCGGTGATACACGCAGTACATATATAGCTGTTTGACAACATTGATAGCCTGGGTTACATTCATGGCAGTGTGGATTATGCTATAGATATATATATATATATATATATATATATATATATATATATATATATATATATATATATATATGCTATGTATGCCAGTCAATTATCTTGTATTGATCATAATGTCACATAGAGGTATAGAGCTGTCCCTCCTAACATCTCCAGCAGATGTTACAGTGTCAGGTTGGTGTGTTTGATTACCCTCATAGATTGCTGACGTGTCACCATAGTTGTACAAGTGTGTTCATGCAGAACCATCTATGATCACTCAGAATCACATATGTTGTATCAGAGACATGGGATTACTGGTGGTATTATTCTGATATTGTCCATGATTGTGAGTGCTTCTTTTACTGTTGTCCATGAGCCTGTAACTGTGTCCCACTTGTTGGAAACCTCTGCTGATATTACAGTCATAGGATCACAGGAAGTTACTAGGGTATCCTCAAACAGATATCCTATGCAGGCCATCTCAAAAAACTCCAGCTTTACTCCGTCGCATATCGGCTACTCAGGGGCGATCTCTGCCTAACATACAAAGCTATGTCAACCCCAGAGCTGTTGGACATGCTCCACTTAAAGAAATCCTAATCCCTCAGAGCTACATGCTCCAGGGACCTAAACCTTGTCACCACAATAAACAGAACATGCTGGAGGGATAGATTCTTGTCCCAGAGACTTCTCATACTCTAGAACAAACTACCTATCTATATCAAACAAAGCTCCTCATTAGCGCTCTTCAAGAAAAATCTTGATGACTGGATAGGAGATAGGAAATTAACCCCAGGGATCACTTCTGTGGCTCTGCTCAACAGGGGCACAGGAAAATAATTTTCTTGGGTGGCGAAAGCCAGGGTACCTTTTTGGCTAGGCTTATATAGGCCCTAGGGCCAACAGCCTAGTACCTACCTATGATCCTATGAACCTATTGGCCCTGAGGCCCTTACAACCCTAGCCAAAAATTTAGCCCATGTTCCAACAAGTCAGCACTCTATGCCACTGTCCAGCAGGGACACAGGTGGAATCCCAGGGGTGTATTTTCTGTTTCCAATCCAGTTATCCAGGTTGTGCTTAAAAAGGGTTAATGAGGTACTCTGCTTCACGTGGAGAGGGAATCTATTCCATAAAATGGGGAGTCTCTGGGACACAAATCTGTCCTCCCAACAGGTCCTTCTGAGGACTTTGTCATAGTCAGCCAAATCAGTTTACACAGCTTCATAATATGCACCCAACCCCAATTGTATATGTAGATGTCCTCTCCATTGTTCATGTCAGGATACTTATATCACAAAGACATCACCTTGTCTGACAGTCACATAATATACATTTTCATAGTGCAGTCCATACTGTACCATGTCTATATGTGATTAGTGTTCCTGCTACCACTGTCTTCCATTTACATGCCCATATCTGGGGTACTTTACAATGTTTCACCTGTCCTCCTTCCCTGTGTTCATTCCTACAGTTCTTCTGTGTGTGTCCCTATTCAATATATACACACTTCGCCTGAGTGTTTATTTTACATAATACAATTTTACACAACTTTTATACAGAATGCCTGTAATGGGATTCCCCAATACTCTGCACTGTATATACTGTCCTGTACTGTGTTTGGATCATATACATTGCTATATGATAAACCCTGGTAATCATTGTGGCATTCCTCACAATCCTGCTAAGCTAGTATGCTCTAAGATAAACAAGTGCACTATCCATTTTGGATTACAGTTTCCTGACTGCTGTCAGCCATGAAAATATGCTAGTTTACATTTAAACTTGGTGTGCGGCATGAATATACAATTATTGCTGCTGGTCACCAGGTAAACACATAATCTCCATGTAGGTTCATGGGAAGCCTACATGGAGTTTGTCGAATCACAATGCAGTTGTATATATATATGTACATCTGAGTAAGGACTTACATCACTAACTGCAGGTGTGAGTCTATAAATGTGGGTGTAAAAGATGTTATGTATATATCAAAAGTGTGTGTGTGTGTGTGTGTGTGTGTGTGTGTGTGTGTGTGTGTGTGTGTGTGTGTGTGTGCGTGTGTGTGTATATATGCGTGTGTGCATGTGTGTGTGTGCGCGTGCGTGTGCATGTGTGTGCGTGTGTGTGTGTGTGTGTGTGTGTGTGTGTGTGTGTGTGTGTGTGTGTGTGTGCATTTGCGTGTGTGTGTGTGCATGTGTGCATGTGTGTGTGTGTGTGTGTGTCTGTCTATAGTTGTCTCTGTCAAAAACAAGCTTTCGTATATAAATAATAAATATATAAATAATGTGCAAAATAAAATATTTGCATTGTAAATGTGCTTTTTTTTTGCTTCAATACATTTGAAATAGAAATATATCCATTCAAGTCCAGTTCTACTCCTGCATTGAGCCTTAACAACAAATTAATTCCTTGTATTCAAAACAGTTCTTTATGTCCCTTTCTCTTTCACATCCATTGAACCTAAATATAATAAAAATAAAGACTTCTTAAAGATATCCTACTTGATAGAGTGCCTGTACAAGTCACTGCTGCATTTCCCTGACTTAATGTCATTCAGGTGTTCATAAATCCTGTCTCAAAGTCTTTTTACAGTTTTTCTTATGTAATAAGAAAGGCAGGACACACAGCTGGCAAAATACACCACATTCATAGTCATCATTATAACACCCTCAGCAACCAATTCTTCTGTCAATTCCAGGAACACTTTCATAGGGACCATTGTTCATATATCTATAATATTTACATTTTTCACATTTTGCCATCTTCCTCCTTATGTGTTTCATTTAATCTCTAGCTTTATTGCTTTCTAAATAGTCCTTAATATTTATTTTATTTATTTAACATTTGTTTACCAGGAAAGTCTGACTTGGAACAAAGCCAATTTCCAACGGCGACCCAGATAATATTTTTTCCTTTGCTATAAACATACTGAGGAAAATCACCCAGTTTGCCTTTAAGCTCCTGGGTGAATGTCAGTGTAAACTGGAATTTGAGAAAGTCTTCTTGTGGAAAACAGTGGCTGTAAATCAGATTAGTGCTGTTTTTCCCTATAGTAACATCCAAGTAGCTAGCCTTATCAAAACTGGACTGGCGAGTGAACTTTAAAAAGCCTGTAGTATTGTTTAAAAAATCAATAACAAACAAAAAGTTGCATCAGGCTTGCTTTCCATAAAATAAAATATTGTTCAAGAATCTGTAATATGCATAAAAAATTACAAAATTCATAGGTGAATACATATGTTATCTCCCAGGCTGCTAGAACTAAATTGAAATACAAGGGTATGCATGTCATGCCCATTGCTACACCTGTAACCTGACAAAAGTATTTACCCTCAAAATACACAATATTGTTCCTAAGGACAATGTCCAATAATTCACACAATATATCAAAATCTCATTACTAGAAAAGTCTTGATTCGGACATTCCAATCCTATATCATGTGGAATAATGGAGAGCAGGTTAATCACATCTATAGGAACAAACAAGATGTCTTTACTGAACATTTGTTTGTCTTTTCGGCTTTTCCCGGTAAGGGGATGCCACAGCAGAACTCCGGTCCGCTAATGACTGGCAGTAGAATTTTATGGTGCCAAGTTGCCAGCCCGACGCCCAACCTTCAGCGAAGGCGCGCCCATTTACACATGTCTTTCTGAGGCCACTCGACCCCGGGGAGGACATACAGACTCCACACAGAAGGCACTCCCCGCACACTAGCTGAGAATCGAACAGGAGAACCTCTTTCTGTGAGGCAACAACGCAACCGCTGTACCACCGCGGCTTTTTATGTCTTTACTGAACATTATGCAGTTTAAATTCTGCAGCAAATGCCAGGAGTCTCACAACACATATGCTTTGCCGTTCAACAGGCGCTTACAATGTCAATCAACGTATATCACCAACAGTTCCATTTTTGACCCACCAGACGCAACTATGGGCCTCAGCTGGAGATTACTCACATCTTTGTGAATTTTTGTGATCTCAAAAAGTAAAGGTATAACTGGTTTGTTGACCTTCACATATTCATATACATGGTAGACAATGCTTCTATGATAAACCATATCAAATAAACAATAATCAGTTTCAGTGTAGGTAATGTTAACTTCATTCTTTGATACCCTGTCATAGGTATCAGTGTTGTTTAGTAATTCCAGAATTTTAATGGAAGAGTTGATACAATCAATGATGATCACCCCTCCCCTCTTAATTGGGTTTCATAACCCTGATGTTTCTGTCAAAAGCAATTTGTTTCATAATACACCTCTCCAGACTACTGAAATTGCCTTTAAAATACCATTTTAATTTGGTCTTCAAAATAAGCCTCAAACACTGTAACAACTGGATGTGGGGGAGAGTTAAAAGTACTTCTCTTAACTACAGACAAAGGTAAATTGTCATTTCTTTGCTAAAAAAAACAGTTTCAAATTCAGGTTGAGAGTAAACAACTTTAACTGTATAAGAACTCTTGCAATGTCCAGTTTAAACTGGGGAACAAAAGTCAATCCTTTGATAAACAAACTCAAATGCCCTTCCTTTACATTAATACAACTCAGGTTAAATACTTCAAAGATTTTTGCACACAGATTTATAGACTCACACTTGCAATTACTGATGTAAGCACTTACATAGATACACACACACACACACACATTATATATATATATATATATATATATATATATATATAAACACCAACCCAACAAAGCTGACGGAGGTAGAGCCAATGTAGATATCCTTTAGGTGGATCGAGTAATACTCGATCTAAGGTTGTTTCAGAAGTCCCAAATCTGCCTACTATAAATGCCCCAGACGACAATGACTTGGCTGCACCCACATCTATTGAGCAATTGCCAACAGAGAGACTAATAGTCAATAAGAAGGGCAATATTCCTACAACTTCTTGTGACATTGCTGATACGATTACCACTCCACAATCTGTTACATCTGTTTATTTCACCCCCGCTGAAGTACCAGCTATCTCCCCAGCTGGTAATTCTATTCGCACAAGTACTGTTGTGCGACGAAAAATACAGCTGGACAAACTACATAATACGGACAAGCGGGATTTTCCAGATGTACCCCTCCCTATTCGGACAGGGAGGAAAAGATCAATGGAATACGAACCATTGAGAGACTCGAAAAGGAAGGACAGTTATGTGGACACACGTCATCCACAGAAATTCAAATGGGGTCACAATCATTAGTTTGGAATATTTCCAAACATGAACTCTCTATAGATGAGTTATCAGTACTCAACAAGGGTTTGACTTTCATTCCAAGTACTAGTGCTGATGTCAGTGATGTTTTACTAGTTGTTAGAATGTTTGCTAGGAATGTTAATTTAAAACTTTTGTACAAGGGTGACAGTGTTTCCAATGAGCATAGTTTCAGAAGAAAGAGTTTGATTAATCCACAATTACCCCCCAGTCTGGAGATGTTTATTAAGGGTATTGAAAACCAAATCTATCATGGTCTTGGCTTTGTTTCATCCAATACCAGTGGCAATTTGTCTTCATCAGAAAGAACGGCCCTTTCAGATTTGAAAAACAATGACACCATCATTATACGACCCGACGATAAGGGGGGTTGTATTGTTTTGATGGACAGGTCCTATTACATTAATACTATGTCTCAAATGTTGAATTCAGCAGCGTATGAATGTGTCGACAGGACTGATATTGAAAGGTGTTTATTAATTATTTCTAATATGTTAGATGAATGTTTTTCACTTAATGTTCTGACTAGGGAGCTGTATGATTATTTTCGAGTTGATTCACCTGTACTACCAAGTATTAATGGTCTTCCGAAGGTACATACAGATCCGCACACCCCACCACTTAGACCCATTGTAGCAGGTGCTGGGTGGCTGACAGAGCCCATTTCCATTTATTTGGATTATAGGCTCAAGTCGGTGTTGTCTAAGTTTCCTTATGTACTTAAGGACACTGGCCATTTTTTAGGAGATTTGTTTGTGGGTGTTACCAACATTAATAATATGAAGGATATAATTTTAACTACTTTTGACGTTGTGTCCCTCTTTACATGCATACCGAATGAGGAAGGTATACAGATGGTGAAAACTCTATTGAGTGAATTTATGTCGAATACTGAGGCTGATTTTCTTAGTCTGTTATTGGAAACTGTCCTTGAGAATAATCTATTTGTATTTATGGATAAAGTATATAGACAAGTTACAGGAGTGGCTATGGGCACCAGTTGTGCCAATTCCTATGCAAATTTAGTGATGGCTGCCTGGGAGAAGGAGGCAATATTGACCAATACCAACATCGTCTTGTATAGACGTTTTGTCGATGACCTCTTTCTCCTGTGGCGAGGAACTGGTGCCTCATTAGTCTCATTCTTTAACCAACTCAATGGTATGGACAGTTTTTTAAAGTTTACTATGGAGTATTCCAATATATCCATCGATTATTTGGACACAACTGTATACAGGGTAGGCAATACATACCATACCAAGGTTTATAGAAAACCTTGTTATACTACCTCTTTTCTCTCTAATGACAGCATGCATGATCCGAAGATTTTTCGGAATATAGTCAAAGGTCAAGCTCTTAGACTATCTCGTTTATGTTCTACTGATGCTATTTTCCATCTTGAGATGGAGGGTCTGAAGACCAGTTTTGTAAATAGAGGATATCCATCTATTGAGGTGAATGATGTATGTGCACAGGTGCAGCGTCTACGATCGACCCGAGGGAAACCTTATTTTTCAGCTAGGGACTTTGATAGATCCGTTGCATCTAATGATAATCAGCAGCTTCCATTAGTATTGCCACTTGAAAACAACACCCATGTTGTTCAACAAATTATCTATAACAACTGGGATATTTTGATGATAGACTCTGAAGTCAGAGATATTGTTGGTAACTGTCCGAAATATGTATATAACAACCTTAGAAATTTGAAGCAAATACTTTGTTTCCCTGATTTATGTCACACTAAGTATAACATTACTCCAGTATGGCATTTTGGAACTAGGAAGTGTGGTTCCTGTGCTCAGTGTAGTTACATTGACATGTCCAGGTTTTTCAGAAGTCCCAATGATGGCAGATTATGGGAACTCAGGAACAGATCTGACTGCAACACTAGAAATGTTGCTTATGTTGCTCATTGTGAGATCTGTTTCTGTTTTTATGTAGGTAAAACTAATAGATCCCGTAGGGAGAGAATAAGGGATCATTTATATACCTACTCAAGGGGAGAGACTTATAGTGCCATTGCTAAACACATGCTTACCTGTGGTCAGCAGCATAAGTTTTTATTTCAAGTCTTACATGTTGTCACTCATTCTATGCGGGGTGGTGATATTACTAACTCCACTGAAGAGATGGAAATTAAGTGGATTTTTCGTTTGGCAGCTCATAGAGGCATTGGACTCAACGAATCTGTGTCATTGAGACCCATTTTAAAGGCGAGACCTCTGAAGTAGGCTCTATTTGTTAGTTGTTACATGGAAGTTGGGTTGAATCTAATTGTTATGATGTCCACGGGAGCCTTAGGCTCAATGAATCTGTATTACTGACATCTATTATGAGGACGAGATTTTACAGTTGCTATATTGTCCGCATTGACGCTGGGTTAAATGTAATTGCTATGTCTAAAAAATTTTTTATGTTGAGATTTATTTGCAATGGTAAGATTTGCAATACATTTTGCAGTGCATGTATTTTTACTTCTATTACCTTAGTTTATTTTAATTCGTGATACGTATTATGCGGTCATGTAACTTTACAGGATGTGATGTAATCCAAGCATTTTTAACAGGATGTGATATATTTTATTTAAATTCACTGTGAAGCATTTTAAATTTAACATCTGATGAAGCGAAAGTTTTTCATGAAAGCGCTTACGTCCACGTCCTTTAGAAAAAAAGCTGTGTTTTATCTTGTTAACAAGAGACTGGTCTTTGACGCTGAGATATACTGCCTATTACAAGTTGAATATCTACGTTGGCTCTACCTCCGTCAGCTTTGTTGGGTTAGTGTTTCTGTACATTTATTTTTGGGTTGGCTTCTTGATCGTTCATATATATGTATATATATATATATACACACACACACATACATATAAACATACAGACATGAATATTTATTTTTTTTAAGCATATTTATGCTTAAAGTTGCATCTGAGGAGGTCTTTTATGCCATGCAAGTGAAGAGGCATTGTTATAATGATTAGTGTTTAATGACTGAAATGATTTTTTTTTATTTCTTGTGCATTTTTCATGGTGATTGAACAAATGTTACACTGTGGTTGTTTAACCCATTAGTCTTTTTGCAGTGCTTTTGCATTTTAATTAATGGCTGATTTTTTGATTATGGGGTTCAAATATATTAACATGAAGGAAGTTGCTGTTTAACTCTGAAAAAGTCCCTGAATTGTTTGAGATTAAAATGCTGTTATGAAAAGTTTTACAAGTTATTAAAAGTTTTGACATTTGTTGGTTGTCTGATGTTAATTTGATTTGTGGACAGTGTCCACTTTAGTTTCTTTGCCATTTCATATTCACGGGATTTCTTACATTCATACAAAAGTCCTAACAGTTCCTTTTTCTACCTGAGCATATATTTTTTGTGAATCTGTAAATGCTGCTGCTGTTCAATAGGCAATATTCTTACACAGACAAAACAGTCCTCCTTCTAGTTTGTATACTCTTCTTCAGATTATCTGAACCTTTCTTTTGACTTACCCGCCACTCAGTGAATACCTTGGACTAGAAGTTACATGCTTAAACTCACAGATATTCACAAACTTGTTGAAATCTTGATGTATAAACTGCAGATGTATCTGAAATTGTCTGATATCTTGTATTTCATTCCCTCAAGCACGTTGATAGTATTCTTATGTGTGGTATCCCCATGTTTGACCAGTTTAATCACTTTCTGATAGTTTGAACAGCTAAGACATATGAGATAGTGTGCTTTCTTGAACAGGAACAAATCTGTCCTCACTTTGTTGTACAGGAAATTAGGTGTTTCATGAGGTACGTGCATCTCTTCTTAAGAATTTTGGGGATTTTGATTATGATACTTGTTATAGAGTAAACAACTCTGAACTATTTTCTTGAATTATGACATCCTTGCCAAAACATTTTCTTGACTGTTTCTCTCTCTCTCTCTGCATTTTACTGTCCACAATGAAAGTATTGCATTTTAGCGAATCTAAGCTAATTTAGTGCTATGATTATTACCTGATTTAAATATATACTTCTATAGGGGTTATGCCCTTGTTTTATGTTTATGGATTGCAGATAGTTGTCCTGGTAATCTCCACATGGTAATCCCTCCAAGTAATCACAAAGTTCTGATTTCCTGTGTACATTTCTTAACTATTTGTTTTTTGTTTTTTTTTCATTTACTACTAGTAACTATGGTATGTCTCATGGTATTTCTGGGTCTTCATTCAACATCTGTCCAGTATGTTTTCTTAGGTGAGCTCTGCTCATGACGTCTGTGATATGGCTCTGGATGCTACAGGTTTATTCTATTGCTTATGCTGGTCCACTTCCAAACTGACTGGCATCCAGTTGTGGCAAAACTGGCTTAGTAATATTGTATTCTGTCTAAACTGGTATCTCAGTCACAAGCTTCTTTAATATTTCAAAAGGCCTGGCTTGTCCCAGCAGCCACTACATTTCTGTGTCATGCTCTAAAAGCTTCCTCAAAGGCATTATTATGTTAAGCATGCTTGGTATAAACTTTGCAAGTCCCAAATCTCTTAGTAGTGCTTACTTATCTTTTGGCTAAGGCATCTGCAGTATCCCTGTCACTTTTCCAGTATCTGTCTTAAGGCCTTATGAGGTTAGACTGAGACCCTGCACTCCACAGTGGTTATATAAATTAGTTATCCATTTCTATTTAACTTCAGATTATTGCATTTTTAACCTGTACAGAAGTTTGACTTGTCTTATGTCATGCCCTTGCTTGATTTGATCCTATACTAAAAAAAAAGACAACAATGTTTACCACAGCATTAAGACCTTGTGCAGTATACACTATGCCTTTTGGAACACAGCTGATGTTGATAAAACACTAAACAGTACACTGAGAAATCTAAATTTTCCCAGTAGCATCTGTAATGTACAAACCTTTGAAATTCTGTCACCTAGCTTGATCTGCCAGAAACTCTGGTTAGCATGAAACACAGAAGAGCAGTTTGTATTAGATTAGATTAGATTGCTATACAGAAATAAAAAATTCCTTGCACATGAATCCAAAGTATTCTTTGCTCAAGCCTACCTTCTACCTACTTTACTATATGCTGCCCCTATCTTTATTAACCTCCAAAAAAATGTGTTAAACAAACTTAAACTTACATATAATAAAATTGCTAGGTTTGCCACAAATCTCCCCTATTTCTCTCACCACTGCCTCTCTTTAAAAAAACCACACTGCCTAGAATTCCATAATCAACTCCTTCTGCCTCAGCTCCACTTGGCACATACCATCTTACATTAACCCCTAGCCTGTCCTTCACTAGTAACTCTCATCTCCCCTTATGTCCCTAACCAGGAGCTTTGTAGGTCTGACCAACACCTTCTCCAAGTATCCAAATCTAATAAATTTGTAGGAAAATGTCTTTATAGTCATGCAGTCTCTACCTCTTGGAACAAGCTCCCTCTCTACATCATATCTTACCAAAACTCTCCCAATTTCAAACTAGCCCTAAAGGAATACCTACTCAATTCCTGGACCTGCCCCTCTAAAGACCCTACTTGAAGCAGTCCCCCCCACCTTTTTTCCTCCCTCCAAGCCACTGTCTACACTTCCTACATCTTAGACTCTCCTGTTTGTATGTTTTTACTTCTATTTCAGTAACAATGCACCTCTTTCTTAACCCTATTTACTGTATCAGACAGCTCTCACCTATATCTTTCATTCACTTATCTTATCCCCTTCCCACTTTTCTCTGACTAGACTCCACACTACATGTAAGACTTGCCTACACACTATCCCTTCCTTACTTGTTCTCCTATATGTTACCATATAAGCATTGCAATACATGTATTTTAAGATTATTAATATGTCTTTTTTAAGATTGTATAAGATGAAAAATATTATCCTTGTATGTTTTAGCTTATATCTGTATTTCTCATTTGTAACTAATTGTAATCTTTGTATCTGGAGCTTTTCTCCTCAGGTCTCTGCTGAAAAAGGCATTTGCCCAGCCATACTAACCCAGTTAACAAATGTCAAATAAATAAATAAATAAATAAATAAATAATATAGTGACATGAGATTTTCAGCTGTTACCAATGAATACCATACTCTTAACCCATTCTGTAGGCACTTGTTGGCACTGGTTGCTTTGCAATCATACTCGGACTTTCCATTTTTCTGAGCTCATACTCTATCCTCTCTCTTACAGCTATTGGCACTTTTCTAGTTGGGTGGGCTATTGGTTTTGTATCAAGAGATATTTTAGTATGGTACAGTGGTACCCTCGTAACAAGCAACTGAGCCCAAAGAATGCCTACATATTCCTGCAAAATGATATTGACAAAATCCACCTGTATTTTATTAACATTTTACTGGAAGTGCATGGAGCGATGAATGCACCACTTGAATTGGCTCAACTTGGTGTCTATTATAAACATATGCAGTAAATAAAATAACATAAAATATACTTTGTTACACATACAAGAAAAAAAATTAAAAATCAAACAAACCAAACATCAATAATAAGTAAAAACAGGTTGATTAGCATGCTGTATGTCACACTGTTTATGTAAGCCTTTGCTGTACTTGTGCTGCCTGCACAACATTCTGCTTCCCTATGCTTCAACGGTATGCTTCACTGAATGTTATTTATTTATTTATTTATTTATTTAAATAAATAAAACATAAATTTGTTTACCATGGTAAAACATGCCATTCTTGCATGTTGTTTGTTTTACCATACTAAGGTGTCTAACATGTTAAACTACTCAATATATTAAGTGGATTCAGAGCCTAATCTAATGACTCAACTTGAAACCATAATGAGGGTACCGTATGGTCTAGGTCTTTAAAGATATTAATAAACCGCAAGAGCTGACTGTCTCACTGTGCCCTGTAACTTCAAGTCATTAAATGTAAATGCAAATTTCATCAAACAATTGAATTCGCCTCTCAGCTCTTTCTTAAATTCAATGCTTTTCCCATTAGTAGTAAGTTTCTTGTTCCAAAAGCTGGCCTCATCACAATGTGGTCTGTCTCATTCTGTAGTACACCCTGCTCTGCATTTCTGGAGAGCTAAACAAAACATCTAAACATCTCATTTTAGCTTCAGTCCATCATTGTTTTTCTTGAGTTTTAGCTCAGTCACATACGCAGCATGTAAACCATGACTTCTATAAAAAATGTTGTATTTTCATTCATTTATTCCACTCTGAATTCCTTTATGAACTCTAATAACTGTTAATTTGTCCTCTTTCTTGGAATTAAAATTAAGCAACTTTATTACTTTTTTCAGTACAATACACACATACAAACATATTACACACTGCTGTCTATTGGTTTCTTTGCAGTTCCAAAGATATCTACAACTCCAACTTCTGGATGCATAGCCTTCAGAAATTTCCTTGATGGTTGATAAAATGGTGGATATAGTATAATCATCTGAAAGAATGAGTCAATTGCTTAGAATAAATGACTGGTAATTTGGCCCCTAACATTTTCTGAAAACAATGTGCAGAAACAAAATTTTCAAGTGTGCACTGCGTATTGAAGAAACTCAAAAAAGGAAGAGTAAACAGGCAACTTTGTGACCTGCAACAATACTTCATGGATGCAATGCATGGAACCAGCTCTTTTCCTTCACCGCCCCCCCTTACTTTTATATATTTTTATGCCAGGATGTGGTCATGTATTTTTCTTTCCCCAACAGTGTCCTTCTTAGGGTTTTAGCCTCTTTCTCTCTGCTAGAATGAAAGCTTTAAAGGACTTGTCTCCCAAACCTGACTTTTTAGTCAGTTCAGCTGGGACTGACTAGTTATTTGGGTGCATGGAAGATGCCTTGAAGCTGGCTTGATGTTATATCCGGGTCTATGCCATATAATCGAACTTCCAAAATTTCAAACACCATATGTTCGAATTTGGAAGTTCGAAATATGACAACAACGAAACCTCCGAACAGTGAATTAAAAATTCGCTGTTCCGAGAAAAGCACACACAACACAAGCACACCAAAAACCTAATAAATCTACACTACACCTTACATACACAACTATCTATGCACTAACCTTAACCCAAGTGCTAACCCAAAGGTCCGTCACTATCGCACACTTACCTTACCCGCACCCTAACCCTAATGTCCATCACTTTCGCACGCTTACCTTACCCACACCCTAACCCCAATATCCATCACACTTACACACTTACCTTAACCCGATCCGTAACTTTCGCACTACAGTACAGAAAATATCGAAGCCCCAGAAATAGCTAACCGAATTCTTTCCTTGGGAAAGAATTTGAATTTCCGCAGCTTTGACATTTCTATTTTACGAACTTCCCCGTTCGATTTTCCAATACTCGACATTTAGGACAGTTGATTAAATAACAGGTACCCTTATATCCTTGGCAGGATATAAGCCACATAGCTTAGGCTACTGCGGCAGTGATCATTGGAACATCTACTGTTATGGTAAGTTAACTTTCACAACTGCACATTCCTCATTTTGACTTTTAAAAAAGTCCATGTTCTAGGCAGTTCCACACTGAAAGGGTCTGTGATGTAATTAAGAATTATATATGTGGTAAATAATACAGAATCATCTTAATTCACCGAACTTTTAGTATGCAGGTAAAAGCAGTAACCATGTTGAAAGCTTCATAAGTGAAGGTGACAAGTGTTCTTTCTCTGTACAGCAAGTCCATCCTGTCACAGTTAATCAAACCAGAAAACTCCATAACAAGATATACATGTATGTAGGACATGGCTGAACACATCCCACTTTTCCAAATATCACTCTACCACAGATTAAAGTTGTACGCATTACACCTGCTTCCCCGTCCCTTAAGAAATTGTCGCTCCTCATCAAAAAGTCAGCTATTTTAGTTCCAAACAGGATTCATGTGAAGAATGTTAAACTTTATAAAAATAATGGTCATTCAGTCAGACGTGTACACTTTTCTATGGCCTGCAGTGTTCTTATATTAATAAGTGAAAAATTCATCCGTGTCAAAGACTATATTTTTTGAACACTACTCCTGGAGAGGGGCACCAGTACATACATTCTGTCCGTGCACCTCTGAATTATACAGATTTTCGAAGAATGTCAAGATTTTTACCTCAAATATTGAACCTGTTCATCATAAAATCTGTGGTTTTCTGGCAAATCACAGAGGACTGAAGCCACCAAATAATGTCATATATTTGCGTTTCAGAGTTATTATTCAGAAAATGCATGCTAACACAAGTCCTGTTCATTCTAGGGCAAAATTGAAGTGTATTAACCCACCAGATGCGCAGTAGCAAGCCCTGCCCAAACCCTGCCTGTGACCATTTTGACTGCACCTCCCACCGTTTGATTGAAAAATGCTACCAAAACACAAGGTAATTTAGACCAATATTTCACCATTATTAAAGCAGTTTTTAAATATTTTTTGTGCTATATCACTACTTTATTTTAAAATCAAACACATTTTAAAATATTAGTGTCATTAACGCAAGACATTGACACAATTAAAGAATGTGAAATATACATTTTGTGAAGTGAAAGAAGTAATTGTCGTTATTTATTAAGAGTAAGTCATCACTTTTTTTCCATATGTCACCAGTTTTAGCATGGATTAAGAGGTAGAGAGCTAAAATCTTAAGTCAAAAATCAAGACGTCCTTTAAAACAGGGAGAGTTGACATATCATGACATTAGTGATGACTTGCATTTGCTTTTAAGACATACCACGTGCAGGGTTGTGTGAGTGATTCCTTGTAACTATGTTTAGGTTCAAAAAGGGTAAAGTGCCATCTGTCCTGTCCTACATTCTCTTACAAACATACACATTACAGCAAAATATTGAATCATTCTGTGAAACCGACTATATGCTGTTTAGGACTGTAGTTAGGACGCTGTCGTAGTGCAAAGGGCATAAGGCACACAAGTTATCCTGGCAATGATATTTTGTAGCTGCCTGATTGAAGTTATTATTAAAGGCTCCATATCCCCCCCCCCCCCCCGTTTATTTCACATAAGAGTCTTTGTACAGGTTTAGTTATTAAAAAATTAAAGCCCTTTACAAAGGTGTAATATATGAAGAAATTAGTAACACTTTGAGGAGCAACTCTACTATTTCAAGAGTTGTGTCAACCACAATTAATATCTCAATTTAGTTTCGAATGTGTCATTATTGTGCTTATTAAATGATCTGTTTTTAATTCTACTGTTTCTTGCTACATGATACGGATTTACCGTTACATTTGCATTGCGTGTCAATCACGGCACCTTGCCGTTGTTAATCACCGCCCTCCAGCTTGTCAATCACAGCGGGCACGCCCATTCCTGCGCGAACTCGGAGGTGGGTTAATACACTTCAATTTCGCCCATTCTAGCAGGTTTCTAAGTTTGTAACAGGTAGTTTTTAAAATCTGTTCCTATTTTGTGGCATTTGTTCCGTCATTATTTTACGCTTTGTCCAGATTACTTGCGTTAAGAGCTTCTCACTTTGTTATGAAATATCCCAGATCTTAACATGCCTGCAACTTAGTTCAAGACTACCGAAAGAGGTCGGAGTATGACTAATAAAATACCAGCCAAGCCCAAGCAGCAGTTTTAAGCCTAAGACGCTTCATACCACAAAGTACCAATTTCTGTAGTATGATGGGAATTGTAGTTCCTTACTTGCAGTAGGCAGCATCTGCGTCCGCTGTATGAAGACGTCCTTCTAAATGGCAGACAGAATGTGGCTGTGGTTCAAATCACGGAGGTGTACAGCTCTGCCGGAATAAAAAGAAATCGCCAGCCGCGTTTCATCCTTCACAGCATAAAGTAACACATCAGCAAAACGCTAGAGAGTCATCATTCGCTCTGGTGTTAAAAGTAACTGCTGTCTGCTTCGGAATGTCGGGCAAGTACCAGGAGAACTTCAGCTTGCTCAGAGGTAGGGCTGGCACCTTTTCAAATTACCAAAGTGGGTATTTATAAGATTCCGCAGGACAAACCATGCTCAGATCCATGACTGGACTTGACTTTAATCACCCAGTCTTCCAGAAATTGAGTTGTTTCCTATAACAATAAGACATGCCCGTTAACCTGTTAGCCCAAGAAATCTGGACAAAGCCAAAAATAATTGGGGGTGAGGGGGTCCAAAAATAGGGATGGACTTTAAATATTGTTTTACAAACTTGTTGCTAGGTTAGCATGTGATGCATTCATTTGTATTTTCCGAAGGATATGAAGTCTGAATTTAAAATGCCTATCATTTATTGACCTCACTCTTCAAGAAATTGCTAGAAAACATCAATTTTTTTGTGAGGAACAGACTGAACACATGGGTCGATAATCTAGTTTTTCTGCGAAAAAACGGGCAGTGGAAAGGTATGCACGAAGATGTTTCAAATACAAATACGTTTTTTTTTTTTTTTGCAAATGTTTGCTGAATCTTAGGAATTTTTTTAAGTAAAAAATTAGAGGACATATTTCATTTGCATACTTTTTGTATGACAGAACTTACCAAACAGTGACTGTCCTGCTTAATGATGGACAGGTGGCAAGTTGGCAACCCTACGCCAGAGCGATAGTGCGTGTTTGCGTTTGAGTGCGTTTCACCTGAGTGAGTTACGTATTTTGCTTTCTCTTCCCGTTCCCTCCTCCAAAACGAAGGCAACAACTTTATATATTTATTTATGGATGCATGTCTTTCTTCAGGTTTGTCTAGTTTTCTTATACGTCTGACAAGTGGACATGTTGTGTTAATTAACACTGAGATTTACAATTCAAAGCACGTTGAAATAAAAATCTCATAATTTACAATGAGTATAGGGTATTACCCGCTGTTAAGAATGTATATTTAAGATTGCACTGAGAAATGTGGAGTAGGTTGCAATTTCACTGTTGTCAGTGGGATGCTGAGACCTAAAAAGGCATATCTTATAATAGGTGACAGTGGATAGAGGTGCGTCTCACTTCATCCAGTTGAACATTCCTTATTTCGAGATTGTTTTACTGCTGTGATGTATCATTCGTTTCATGTGTAAGAGAGTGAGGCTGACACAGGTCGATTATTTATTTATTTATTTATTTATATTTATGTATTTATTTATTTATTTAACATTCTTTACCAGGAAAGACCGACTGGCCTGGGACTGAACCCATTTTCAGTGGAGACCCAGGGAGAATAGCTCCAGATAGCTCCCAGCCTCTTAGAGTAAGAAATCTGGACAAAGCCATGAATAAAAGTGGTACAAATAGGGACAATTTTTAAATATTGCTCTTAGAAACTTAGAAAGTTGATAGAATAACAGGTTCTGCATTAGCATTAATTTTTTGAAGGGTATGAAGTCTAAAACTCAAATGTATGTCATTATTTTCTAACTTCAATCTTTAATGATTTGCCACTAATTTGCTAGAAAGCCACAATTTTATGAAGAACCGGACCAAAAATATAAGGCAAAATTCTGGACATTCTGTGAAAATCAGTACAGTTGAAAGGTATACTCCACACACATGTTTGGAAGGAAACTTACAAGGACTGCACTTTCGAGAAAACCGCGTAATGGCAATTGCACCTGGACTGTGTCAGGCAGCAAATTAAACGTTACAGTGATCTTCATAGCCGGCCTTAGGCATAGGCCAACTAGGCGACCGCCTAGGGCACCGCTCTAGCAGGGGCACTTTTCCAGTATTTATTTGGTGTAGGTAAACCAGGAAGGAGGTACCTGGTGGTGTGAGGTGGGGGCGCCATGGAGCCCTCTTGCCTAGGGCACCAGTTGACCTAAGGCCGCTCCTGGTGATCTTAATTACGTAAGGTTTATACTGGGAGTCGCCATTGCCAGAGGCAGTATTTCAGACATCAACTACATAAAGGTTTCTGTGATATGTTTAAAGGACCACTACAGGAAAATAATTAAAAAGATATATTTTGTAACTTTTCCTTAAGTTTGGCTCATTGCAAACCTGTATGTACCAGATAGAAGTAGTAAATAATAATTTTATTCTGTGTGTACCCCTGACTGCCCTCCTGGGGGCAGACATCCTGATGAGAGTTAATTTAGATCTAATGAAAAATCTAGTCCATAATACACTGCAAATCCACTGTATCTGAGATTATATTTACATTCCCTTATGGAAAAGCAGAGATGAGAAGCTATTTTTCAGAGGTGTCACTAAACGTATAATTCAGTCATGCAGTGCCTCTTACAAATGTGTTTGCTGCTGATGTGTTACATTCTGTGAAAAAGGCTTTCCAAACTACCATCTCTTTGCTGAGATATCAGCCTTTTTTAGACATTTAACTTTGATCTGTTTCAGTTTCTTCTACAGTTACTCCTCCCATATCCCAACCCCCTGCTAGCAAGAGTATCACATTTCCAGCCATGCAAGGTTCAGCTATTTAGTCAGCTTTGCATGACAATACACATCAAACAACTTGATTGCAGTCTGCCTGGTGTGCCAGTAAAAGTGTTACCTCATTTCTCTTACTCCTATCATCTGAATAGCACTTTTACAGTAAATCATGTTACAAAATGCTTTTTCTCAATCCTTGATATAAAGGATTGTAAGTATTCCTTTACACATGCTAGTAATATACACTCATTACAATTCATCTTGGCCACTGACACAGATTGAGCTGTCTGCAAAAAAAAATTAAACTCATTAAGAATATACATATTTGCCGTAAATAGAATTTCAGTCTTCTACCTTGTTTTCCCTTATGCATACTGTTATGGGACAAGACCAGCTTATTAAAATGTATATTAATCTCAGTTTATTACTGCTGTCTGCATAAATGATTTGGCGAAGTTTTACGCAGGATGCCCTTCCTGACGCAACCCTCCCCATTTATCCGGGCTTGGGACCGGCACAATGAAATGCACTGGCATCCCCAGTGGCTGGGTTCAGAGTAATGGTGAGTGTGGAAGAGAGGTGAAGAAGAGAGTACAGGCAGGATGGAGTGGGTGGAGAAGAGTGTCAGGAGTCATTTGTGACAGACGAGTATCAGTAAAAGTGAAAGAGAAGGTCTACAAGAGGGTAGTGAGACCAGCAATGTTATATGGGTTGGAGACAGTGGCACTGACAAAAAGGCAGGAGTTAGAGCTGGATGTGGCAGAGTTAAAGATGTTAAGATTTGCACTGGGTGTGACAAGGGTGGACAGGATTAGGAATAAGTATATTAGAGAGTCAGCCCAGGTTGGAAGGTTTGGAGACAAAGCCAGAGAGGCAAGATTACATTGGTTTGGACATGTGCTGAGGAGGGATGCTGAGTATATTGGGAAAGAGATGCTAAGGATGAAGCTACCAGGTAACAGGAAAAGAGGAAGGCTTAAGATAAGGTTTATGGGTGTGGTGAGAGAGGACATGCAGGTGGTTGGTGTGACAGAGCAAGATGCAGAGGACAGGAAGAAATGGAAACAGATGATCCGCTGTGGCGACCTCTAACGGGAACAGCCGAAAGAAGATGATGATGATTAATCTCAGTTTATTAATGATGCTATAACATGATTGTTAAAAAAGCACATGTAATTTGTATGCATGGCTGGGAAAAATACAGCTTCATAAGCCACAGTATTGCTGTCTTTTACACTGCATTCTTTTAGTATGTAATAAGAGAGAATAGTACATGTTGCATGAAGTGAGGCATGTAGTTATTACAAAATTGTTAGCCTGACTCTTCCAGGCTAGAAGTGCGTTGTTGGCTAGGGCAAGTTTGAAACATCCAATGTCATTAGCAAGACCCCTTGGAAGCAGGTGGATCATGTATAGAAAGGTGTTCACGTGAAGTCCGAGGCTAAAATCACGAGGGATGAGGACATTTGCAAAGTTTTTCATTTGTCAAATTAACTGTAATGTAATGACGCTGCATGACCAGGTTAGATAAGAAAATGTATAAAATTACAGGTTCTCTGTAAAGTGAGAATCAAGAACTATGAAGACTGACTCCCAGCTCTGTAAGAATAAAATGTCTGTTTGCACATCCTGAAGTGTTGTTCCTGACTGAAGGCATACCAGGTAAATTTGTTGTTGTTTTGTCTTTCGGCTTTTCCCAGTTAGGGGTCGCCACAGCAGAACTCCGGTCCACAAATGATTAGCAGTAGATTTTTACGTGCCGAGTTGCCAGCCCTGACACACAACCTTTAACGAAGGTATGCCCATTCACGCATGTCTCCTCGCAGAAGACGCTATAGCTGAGAATCGAACCGGACAGCATCTTACTGTGAGGCAACAACACTACCGCCGCATATTTATTTATGACTATAATAATTTGGTGCTCTTCTATGGATCTGAACTTTGGTATTGCTGCAGGGCAGTTCTGGAATAGGGCCCATTACAGACTTTCTGTGAATTCCACACTGCTTTGTATGGAATAGTCAGAGACTCAGATGTGCAGTTATTCAGGGTGTGCAAACATACTAGCCTTGGCAGGGAAATTGTTTTGTAAGGGGAAAAGGGCTGGTTTGCATTTCTTTTCTTTTTTTTTTTTTTAAGACAAAGTTTTAGCAAATGTAAGTACATGGCTGCGTATGTAGTATAAGTACATGACTGCATATGTAGTGTAAGTACATGACTGCATATGTAGTGTAAGTACATGATTGCGTATGTAGTGTTAAGTGCATGACTGCGTATGTAGTGTTAAGTGCATGACTGCGTATGTAGTGTTAAGTGCATGACTGCGTATGTAGTGTTAAGTGCATGACTGTGTATGTAGTATAAGTGCATGACTGTGTTTTTGTTTGACTGAGTGGCTGTAAGGTATAATAGTGGGAAGAAATTCTCATTTCTAAAATTCTCATTCTAAAAGTCATTCTTAGACCTATGTCAGACCCATTGTATGCATTGCCCCTATTGTTAACGTTATGTGACTGACAATTTTCCACCACAACAGTTCCCACAGGCTGATACATTTTATGCAGACAAACAGTGTTTAATACACACTACCAATGTTTTTGCTTCCGTTCGCGCTGCATGTAATGAAATCTTCAGACATATAATATTACCTCCACATGTCATGGTGCATTTACTGTGTCACTGCATGTTAATTTGCACTGCATGTTTATTTGAAGATCCAAAGGATAACAAATTGCAAAACATTTACAACTGACATGAGTATTTGCATTACTTATGGCGAAAAAGCATATACAAATCTGGAACTGGTATCCTGCCCCTCAGTGACCCAGTTCTGGTACATGAGAACTGAAATGCACAACGTTCAAAGATGTCAAGTGTCATCCCTTTATACATAGCTATACATGATGTTGATTTTCAGTTTAGATACAATACGGGTACTGCAACCGTCTATCTTGTATCTCATAGCTGTTACTGTCTTGGCATTATTTTGAATGCCTTTAAATTGATCTCTTGCATAATGCTTAGATATATTCCTAAATAAAGCACTCACATATCCTCTATTCTCAGTACTTCACACAAGGTGACCACTTTGGCATGTTACATCCACACTGAGATCATCCTCATTAAGTACACGTACATGGGAATGCATACCAACACCAACATAGGTAAGGGATTAGTGCAAGAGCTTACAGGACTATTCGAACTATGGTACTTGTCCAAAAGCTTTGGGTTACGATTCAATGGTGCACACAATTGTCTGTTCCTTTGAGTGAATGTCATCAGCAGTACACCAGTAACTGCAAGGAAAACTCAGTGAAGAACCATTAAAAAGAGGCATCCAGCAGTCATTCCACAATGGCCAAAGTTTCATTAAGCCATAAGCAACAGACTGCAGTTAATATTTGCAGGATTCATTCAATGATCCTCAAAGTGAAACAGTCAGCACACAGTTTCAATAAAAAACCTCGCAAATGTAAATCACCAGAGTCGATTTTTTGGGATGCTCACTAATTGGCAATACCCTTTCTAGCAGTGTCCCAGTACTGGCTGCCATTTACTGCCTGCAGGCCATCCTATGGCAACTTTCAGCTGAAAAAAAGCAAAGCATTTCCTCTGCTTCACCCAGCCACCTCAAGATACTTGTACAACACAAGGATTATGTCAACTCTCATATGCAAGGACACAGTTTGTGACAAACTCAACACCACAAAACAGCTGTTCATAACAACTGCTGTTTTACCCTTACGTCATGCTTTTTGCACTGCTTACACTGTTCTCAGCTGTTGTACACAGAATGACAAATCCCCAAAATACAACAAATTGCTATCTATGCACAATGCATATACAAATGACTGCTGCAAAACAGCATATTGGTATATAGAGACTGTTAAACTTCTACCTGATAATTAAGCTTTATTGGACAAGTTTGAGGTGCACAATACTGCACGGCTTCATTAATCCAGTGTCATGTCACTATGGCTATCATTGTATTTCTGCTACCACACTCAAATTACATTCCCTAAGTTGTATGACTTTCATTTCAAAGCAATGCATAACAAGACTGTTTTGTTTTAAGAGAAACACATTACCCATAATATTGAATTTATTAAAAGTACAATTTTAATGACGTACAGAAGCTAACTGTAACACTGATGTCAGTCACAGAAGTTTAGCTTGTATACAATGCAAAATTGCCTCCATTTCAAAACATAAAAACACTGCAGTAAAGGAATGCACATAATTGCAGTTCATCTGCTAGGTAACCCAACATTGACAAGACAAAACCAAAATTTTCAGAAAACGATAGTTATTCTTAAAAACAACTATACTCGTGTACACAACACTGTATACACTTACTGGGGGAACGTCCTATAACATGTAGCCAAAAAGTTAGAGAATATAACACTCTGCTTATAACTGGATTTCTACACTGATTACTTCATTGGGAATATACAACTGTTTTAAGATTTACTAGAGAAACATCCAAAAACCCTCAAATGGCTTGAATCCAGTATAGTCTGCTTCATCAGAAGGAAATCTCTGCCGGATTTAGTTCACCACACACGAGGGTATGACTACATGATGTCCCTATCCCAATTTTCGATTGTCATACATCCACAACACATATTCATGATACACAACAAACCTGTAAGTACTACACTGAAGTAAAAATATGCTGTCAGAAATCATCACAACTGAGCGATTAATTTAATCACAGGGTACAACACAGAGAAAAGGTTAATGGTCATACAACAACCTGAATATCCGCATTAGGAAGAAATGTCAATTGTGTCCTCGAAAGAGACTTATCTGCCCCTGTCCTTACATTTCTCCTGATTGCAGCTACCACAACACATACTATCAAACACCAGTCAAAGAAATTAATCTTTAAGAAAACTTAGCAGCTGTATCAGTGTCTTGCATGTATACGCACCAACTGCAAACCATGAAAGAAAGTAGCATTTGCTTGTACCTGTTTGTCCAGTTTGTTTGTCGAAAATTCCCTCTGAACAAGTACATCGCACGCATTAGTATGTGTAGAAAGTGTAGTGTCAAGCAAGTGCTGTCAAAGAATGAATGTTCGGTAATGCACCTGGGTGCCGGATCAAGTTCATTCATTTTCACACATGCACATGGTGATGATGCACAGCAGTAGCATTCCAGTCCTGAACTCATTTGTATGCACCGCTGGCAAGAGCACCATTCAGTCTCTCCATTAATTGTGGCCGAGGGTTCTTCGTCCTCACTACTGCTGCTACTTCTCCGTGAACGCTTTGTTGGGCACTCTCCTTCCTTGTAAACAGGTTCAAAACTGTACGGCACAATGGAACGGAACTTCCTTTGACTCACCATTCTCTGAGTACGTATTGATGTGGGTCGATGCCAATATGTCACACTACAATTGCACAATACCAAACAATGAGAAGCCACTCAGATTATCCTTCCGTCAATGACAGCATTCTGTTATACTTCAAGCAGTACTTTCTACTGAGGTAACACTTCTACCATCATGTCTGGTATGCACCCTTGCAGGGGAGCAAACCCGTACATCAGTGACATGCAAATTCGATGGAAGACTCACTCAAGCCTGCAGGACAGTTGACTCATGTCTAAACTGATTAGGATCACAATTAAGCTTATCTGAGTTGTAATCCCAAACAATCTTGTGCTGAACAGCATCCACTCCTGACTACTGTCTTTCCACAAAGTCAGCCTTCCCATATATAACAAGCCTGTTTCTAGTTGGTGAAATACTCACTTAGGTGGTTTTAAAGTGAGGTGAACTTCAAATAGTTTTAAATTTGAGAAAGTTTTTTTGGTAGCACTATACACTTGATTCCTCTTATGTCACTACATTTTGATTCCACTGTTGAACATACTATTAACTCATCACATCCAAGTGACGCCTCTAGGTGCATCTGCCATCAACTCCTACTGATGCGGCCAGGCATAAAATATTGATTGTTCATATTTGCATCAGTAATTCCAAAAACTTATCTAACAATTTTTGGTGAATTTGATGGTAAAGCTTGCACGTGTCTATATTACCTTATTGTACAATGAAAATAGCGAATGCTATTTCATTGTACCGATAATGTCTAAACCACAAAATATTGAACATATGTAACAGCAAATTTTTTCCCAGGGAAAAAATTTTGCTGCTCCGCAAAAAAAAAAACAAACTTAAACACAAAGATAAATGGGGGGCTTTGCCCCCGTACCCCCTACTTAAATATACCAACTCCAAGATCGCACCATAGTGGAGTATATGGCAAAGTCCCGAAGACGGCCCACCAAATTTTTTCCCTGGAAAAAAATTCGATGTTCCGTGACTTCGCTATTTTGCCATTTCGACAGTATTGGATCGACTAAATAGCTTTCGCTATTTAGTCCATTCGATACGCTAATATAGCTCCGCTTGCACAATATCAAACTCAACTGCATTAATATTTGACGTTGGTCTCATTTAGGTGAATAGATGTTGACTTATTTTTTAAAAAAAAATTTATAAAGATATGTTCACAACAGGGTCAAAGAATAAAATGGACACACATTAAACCCACCAAAATAGGGAGGCTTCTCTAACCTCACCCACCATGTGAGTGCTGTGCCCCATACTACCAGAACTAAATATACCAACACAGAGATCGCACAACAGTGGGGGAAAAGGGCAGTTAACCCTGGTGCCCAAGTGATTTATTTCCCAGTGAAAGCACTTCGGTGCTTTGTGATTTTGTTGTTTTCAGGTTTCATTTAAGTTATTGAAGTGACAACATATTTGAGTAAGTGGTCTTTGTACACCCACATATGTTGATGTGTATGTATATATATATATATATATATATATATATATATATATATATGTATGTATATATATATATATATATATATATATATATATATATTTATATATCATATCCCTTAACAGAAGACAGAGATAAAGATAGCCAACTGATTATTAGAAATTGCTGCTAGACTACCTTGATGGAAGATTAACTTAGATTCACAGTCAAAATTCTCAATTACATAATCCAGAAAGGATGGAAATGAAGCAGGGAAAATGACTGTTTTCAGATGTGTACTGGAGCACACATAAGAGCATATGCTTTGAAGATAAGCATCTTTTGACTTTTAGGAGCAAGTAGTCCACACCTCTAAGCACAGTCCAGCCAAATTAAGTTGGTGCAAACACACTACAGTATCCGCCTCTGTTTCCCTAACAGGACTGCCATTTCCCCAAATAGTCTATCAGTCTTGTTTACATCATGGAATGATAAAGACAGATGAAAAGACAAGACGAAAACTGATCATGGAGGTTGCCAAGAGACCTACAGCAACACTGAAGGAGCTGCAGGAATTTCTGACAAGTACTGGATCAACAGTCTCCCGTATTCTCCATGTGTCTGGACTTTGGGGTAGGCTTGCAAGATGGAAGCCTTTTCTTACACTGAAAAACATCCAGGCCTGGCTAAAATTTGCAAAACAATACATCAAGTCTCCCAAAAGCATGTGGGATGATGAGATCAAGGTTGAACGTTTTGGCCACAATTCCAAAAGGTACATTTGGCACAAAAACAATTCTCATCACCAAAATTACACCATCCACCATGGTGAAGCATGGTGGTGGCAGGATCATGCTTTGGGGTTGCTTTTCTTCAACTGCAACTGGGGCTTTAATCAAGGTGGAGGGAATTATGAACAGTGCCATATACCAGTCACATTTGGCCCAAAACCTTTAGGTGTCTGCTAGAAAGCTAAGATAAATAGCAATCTCAACTTTCAACACGCCACTGACCCCATGCATACATCCAAATCAACAAAAAATGGCTTCGCTGTAATAAAATTAAATTTTTGGAATGGCTCTGCCAGAGCCCAGAACTAAATCCAGTAGAAAATCTGTGGGGTGACCTGAAGACGGCTATGCACAAGAGATACCCTCACAATCTGACAGATTTGGAGTGTTTTTGAAAGAAAGAGTGGGCAAATATTGCCAAGCCAAGATTTGCCATGCTGATAGACTCCTACCCAAGAAGACTGAATGTTGTAATTAAGTCAAAAGGTGGTTCAACAAAGTATTAGTTTAAGGGTGTGCACACTTATGCAACCAGCATATTGTACTTGTTTTATTTTTTCATATTTTCCCCTAACAGAATTGTTTGTTTTTCAATTGAATTGTACAGGTTATAGGTCTCATTAATGGTGTAATAAGTTTTGAAATGATTTACTGTGGTCTCATTATTTATATCACAAAAATAGCATTTTAACAGGGGTGTGTAATCTTTTTGTATTCACTCTCTATACACACACATATATCTGTATGCCTCAGCAAGCAAATTAGACCACTAGTGAAAACCTCCAAAACCAATTATGAGTTGAAACTAGCCTCCAAAACAAAGGGAAACCACAAGTTCGTCCTAAGTTACATTATGAACCTCCATGGCAAAGCCCAAGTTTGTTCCGAACTAGTACTTAATGGTGCCACTTACACTGATCCTGCTGACTTACCCAATCTGCTGGTTGACAAACTTCATCCCCTTATCAACCTCCTTACTTCAGTACAAACTTCACTCCCCAAAGTCCCAGTCAACATCCCCAATACTTGTTCAACTCGCATCTCTGTACATCAGCTGTTAACGGCCCTATCCAAGGCAAAGAACGCAGCTTTCATGGGACCTGATAGTATCCCAGGCTGTATTCTGCACAATCTCCAGCAAAAACTAGGTTCGCCAGCACCCTATTCAACCACACCCTAACTACAGTCTGCATTCGAGAGTAGAGAACTGCCATAGTCAACCCTTTGCACAAAGGTGGTGCCAATACTGACCCGGGAAACTATCACCCCATCAGCTTGTCAAGTATGATATGTAAAGTCATGGAGCTTATTAATATGGATCTCATAAACAAGGACATAGGCAAGCTTCAAGCAATTGACCACATCCAATTTGGATTAGTTAGGGTCAGATCTTGCTCACTGAACAAAGACAACTTGTTTGAGACTGTCACCAAGGCCCTGCATGAGGCAAAGTCAGTACATACATCCTATCCTGACCTGGCCAAGGACTTTGACACAATTCCCCACTCTGGCATCATCAAAAAGCTAACACAACTTGATGTTAATCTGGATCTATTCAGATGTGTGGTCAGCTGGCTCACAGATAGGACCCACAAAGTCAAAATAAGCACTGCCACCTCCGACAGCAGACCTGTCAACAGTGGTGTTCCCCCGTGATCTGTCATGGGACCCCCCTACTGTTTGGCATATACTTCTCAGAGGTCCAGGCAAAGACAAAGGGAGTGTGGCTGACCAAGTTGGCAGATGACTGTAAGCTGCGTGCTGTCACTGACACCTCAATTGATGTTAACATACTGCCAAGAGGGTCTCACAGCTACAAATAACTGGTGCCAAATTCATGGCCTTAAGTTAAACGCAAAAAAAATTATTATCGTACCATTCGGCAAAAAGATGGCCCCTACTGATTACCACACCAATGGCAACCCCCTAAGCAGACAATCTGTGGTGAGAGACCTGGGTACTCAGGTTGACAACAATCTCACATTCGGCCATCATGTGGCGGTGGTGGTCAGAAAAGCCGACAAATGGAGCTTATTACCTCTCTGTACTCCTCCCTTATTAGACCTAGAATTGAGTCTAATGCCCACTTCGGTATGTACCTCTCCAAACACCTACATCAACAGGAAAGGCCATAGAAATACCTCACAAAGAGAAGCCATGGCTTCCAACACCTATCCTACGTGGACAGGCTTAAATCACTGTCACTTAACTTAGTATCATACAGATTACTCAGAAGTGATCTGGGTCTCGCCTACAAGGCAGTGTCGGACACAGACCTAATGGAGATGATGCATATCCGTAAGTCTAACTCCTCGCGCATTACCCGCTTGATATGCCTAAATCTAATATGTGACATCAACAAAACCTGCTGGAGAGACCGGTTTGTCTCCCAGAGGCTGACCCATCTCAGGAATACACTTCCCATACATGTCAGAGTACCTCACTGACCCTCTTCATACGCAACCCTGATGAGTGGATGGGAAACCATAAACCTGTCCTGAGGGTTCCACCTTTGTCCCTCACTGAGAGGGTGTGACAGATGCTGACTGAGGTTTCTTTTTTTGGAATAAACTCTTGGCTAGGCTTGTAAGGGCTCCAGTACCATTACTCTCGTAATCTCCTATGATCCTGTGTGTGTGTTTATATTATATACCTTAGAGTTGATATATATAGTTAGGGGGGGTGGGGGGCACAGCCCCCCACAATGGGGAGTGTAGGGTGCAAAGCTCCCCACCTATTTCTGTTTAAAAGGATGAAAATACAAGAAAAACTACACATTTTAAATGAAAATAGGTGGGGGGCTGTGCCCCCCACACCCCCTAACTATATATATATATATATATATATATATATATATCAACTCCAAGGGTCGCACAACATTGGGGAGGGGGGCAAATCCCTGTTAAGTGCCTTGAATACTGGTTGTCGACCAAATGAATGTTGATCGAATGGTCTGTCGATCTTCTGAAGTAGACCCATATATGTATGTGTGTGTGTGTGTATATGTATATATATATATATATATATATATATATATATATATATCTCTATGTGTGCATAAATAACATATATACACACACACAAAATATATATATATATATATATATGTGTATGTATATATGTATGTATATGCACACGCACATATATATGGTTGGAGACGAAAGTGCTTGATTGACTGGATGTATCTAATTTATTTTTATTTGATAAATTAAAGTTCTCTTTTTTAAGCACTTCTTAGTTGCTTATTTGAATTTTTTTATCTTTCTTCATCTCATTGCAACCGAGGCCGTTTTTTTTGGATTGTGCTTTGTTTTTTGACTTTTAAAAGTTTGAAGTGTATATATATATATATATATATATATATATATATATATTATTATATATACGTGTGTGTATGTATACACACACACACAAACACATGCATTCACAAATTCTATTTAAAAAAAAAAAATATATATATATATATATATATATATATATATATAGTGAGAGAGAGAGAGAGAAAGATACAGAGAGAGACTGATATAAAGGCCATTTTGCACAGGAACACCACACATACGAGTTGATGTTTTGGTATAATCCTCCTATGTACCACAGGCAAGGGCCATGGCTTCGTCAACAGAAAAGTGTGCAAAATGTAATGTTTGGACTTTAAACAACTGATCTCAAACTTCAAAGTACTTTCAAGCCAGCAAATGCACAAACATCCCTTGGCAACAACATTGCATAAAGGCAGAGCATCATAAGACATTCTCTAATGTTAACGACAGATCAGTTATGCAAATAAGCCACCTTTCATGTATCTTACTATCTACAGGTGTCCAACTTGTGAAGCCAGATGAGTAACAAAGACTGTGACAGTCAGAACAGGAAAGACCAGGGTGGGAGGTTGGCATAATGGTTATGGTGTTTACCTTACAGACACAAGGTACAGGGTTAAATTCTCACATGGGGTAACTGGCTAGGCTTAAAATGGCCCACAAGGGCAGTTAGCTTAGTACAAACCTATGAACCTAAGCTGAATTAACAGGTGTCATGCTGGGGAGATGAATGCACTATGCAGACATCATGACTCCTCAGTCTAACTTCAATTGACTGTTCATCCACAAATGATGAGGGTGGTGTTATGCATATTCACGTGATCTCTAAGTCAGACAACAGCTTAGCACATTCACAGAAATCCAAACCATTGCATCAGATGAGACATGAGAAGTACCACAGAGGAAACCATTTTTTTAAAGTAAACATACAGGTTAATATTATGGCGTTATAATAGATCTGGGAAAACAGGTGGACACCAACCTCTCTTTTGACCATCACATTGTCACTGTGGTCAAAAAGTCCTTCTGTGTGGCACATATCATTCCTAAGGGTTTTGCATCCAAGAAGTAAGAGGTCATTGTCTCCCTCTACTCTTCCCTCATTAGGCCAATCATTGAGTACAATGCCCCATTTGGCATGTATCTCAGTAGACACCTGCAACAAGTAGAGAGGCCGCAAAACTACCGTATAGAGAGGATCCTAGGCCTTAAACAGTTGTCCTATATGGACAGACTAAAAAAGTCCAACTACTCTCTGTCTCATATTGCCTACTTAGAGGCAATCTCTGCTTGACTTACAAAGCCATGTCTGACCCAGCTCTGTTACAAATGCTACATCTGAAGAAATCCCAATTCCTCTGTACCACACGCTCCAAAGACCTCAACCTCATTACCACAATCAACAGAACATGCTGGAGGGTCAGGTTCATAATCCAGAGACTGCCCATGCTATGGAATTGACTTCCCAAACATGTCAAGCAGAGCACCTCACTGGTCCACTTCAAGAGAAATCTTGATGAGTGGATGGGAAATAGAAAAATCACCCCAGGGATCACTCCAGTGGCTTTACTTGACAGAGGCACTGTGGACTAAGGTCGGTTGGCACAATGCCAGGGTAATTCTAGGGTCTAGGCTTCTGAAGGCTCCAGGGCCATTAGCCTAGTACACACCTATGAACCTATGAATGGAATACTTGATCCCATGTTGATTAGCTAAGGGCTCCGACTCCGCACTGAATCCCCTATAGCCTTCTGAGGGGGGACCTTTGCCTGGCTTTGAGGGCTTTGACGACCCTTCTCTGATGTATCTTTAGCACATGCACAAAATAGACAAGACCAGATCATAGGAGCTGAACTTTGGCTTTTGAGATAAACAGAGCATTCCAGACCATCAATTCTGTCCCACAAGGATCCATAGAGTACGGAATTTGCTCACCAGCCATGTAAAGTAGTTCTTCCCTGCCACCGTGCAAATATAACCTTGACAAATGTATGTGAAATAGTTAAATAACCCACAATCTAGCCTGTAGATTTACATGCTCAATGTGTATTATAAACAATGTCACAATCTACAGAATGCAGTCTGAGAGACATGGCTAAGATTACAAAGGCATGGTAGGGTTAGTATAGGTTCATAGGTTCATACTAGGCTATCTGCCCTAGGGCATTTATAAGCCTAGCCAGAATGTGCTTGGCTTTCGCCACCCATTTTAAATTTATTTTGCTATGCCCTTTTTCGAGGTTAGTATAGGTTCATAGGTTCATACTAGGCTATCTGCCCTAGGGCATTTATAAGCCTAGCCAATCACTTATTGGGTCATGTAACCAGTGATCGAGCAATAACATGAAGAATAATGTTGGCAATGACCTGAGGGTTTAAATTCACAAAGCTGATCAGTCCAGCTGGCATTGCAGTCCTCCATCAGTACATTAATTTGTATTAGAAAAAATATTGAAACCCTGGCTGTGTAAATGTCAGTCAGTGCTCTTGGTTCATAACAACACATTGCACATGAAAGCATAGTGATGTATAATATGAAGTCATTAATGCAGACATTGTACTGAGCACACCAAATACAGTAAGCTTTTTTTTTCAGTGCTCCAAACCCCATAGTGACCAGACACACAATTAGCAATTTTTCCAGTGGTCAAAGCAGTACAAATGGCATACGTGACCTAAGCAAAAGTGACATTTCCAAACCCAGTTCTTGCTCAACACCAGAGTAAACTATATCCCTACATGTGCACAAATACCTACTCCATCCCAATTGTCAATAAATACCTATTCCTACCTTACATCACCATAATCTCTCCTCTTCCCACATTCCCGTACTGGAACCAATTTCTATCATAATGTACAGGAAGACTGCTTTTCTCTCACTGCAAATGCCTAGGACACTACCATACCATTAACTTGTCTTAAGTGGTTAATAATTCTCCAAGTATTACCTCACTTCATATCACTTGTATATTCCTAATGGCTTCATATTATGTCTAATTCCATTAATTTGTGCAGACTGTTTTTTTTTTTTTTTTTTTTTTTTTTTACTTTTAAACACTGCCAAGTTATTGTTGTTCAGATGCTGTCTAATACTTTAGAATTTTTCTCCATCGTCCTTTTAAGAAAACAGGCTGCTACTGACTCTGACTTTCCAGACAATCAGAGGATGCACCATTCACATATCATAGCATCTACAAGGGCCTCAGCCATGAAGGTTTATGGAACACAATGTCCCTGGCTTTCAGTAAAGGAAGAGGGTAACTGAGAAATGGGTATAATGCTGAAAAGTTGAATTGCTTATGCAGACATCAAGATTCCTAAGAGAATGAATCCAAATGAGTGTGCATGTGATCATATCTTGGACTTGGTATTAACCCACATGAGTAACCACTGCAGCACGCCTATAGTGTCATCCTCCCTGGTAAGATGTGAGCATAAAGCAGTCACTTTCGAAGCCTGCATCTCTCCTGACTCCCCCTCTTGCTAGGGTCAAACTAAAACAATTCTCCAAAGCTGATGGTATGAACAGCTTCACAGCCCCCTACCCATCTGTAGGAACTGGCACCAATGTCCAAATGCACACCAAAGTATTATACGAGCAGTTATATAGATGCATGTAATCAGGAATACCCAACAGGACAAAGTCATCCTCCACAAGGAAGAGTAAACCTGTCTTGTGGACTTCTGCAATAAACTATATAACAGAAAAAATTGCTGCCCATGAGCAAGAAGGAGCAGGTGCCCAACTGGAACCAATCTGTCCTTAGCCTAAACAAGTAGAGAAGAGCACTAGTCAAAATCTATAAAGCCAACGTCAAGTCCAAAGTGGCCACATCTACTAGAGGGAATCATAAGGCATTTTTCACATATGCCCGCAATCTCAAGGGAAGCACCCAGATCTGTTCACAACTGGTGTTTAAGGACACCACATACATGAATGTTGTAGATATAGCCAACCTACTGGCTGAGAGATGGAGGGAAAACTTCACACCTCTATCCCCCTCATCAGTAAATCAGGACATCCCCAGTACCTGCCCCCTAACCCTTATCTATAGGGAACAGCTCATCACCGCCCTATCAAAGGCAGGAAATAATGCCTCCATGTGAGCAGATAACATCCCATGCTGCATTCTACATGAAGTCAGGCATGAATTTGTAGCACCATTAGGCATTCTATTCAACCAAATCCTGAGTACCGGCTTTGTCCCAGTCGAGTGGAGGGCAGCCACTGTGATCCCTTTACACAAAGGTGGAGTGTCCCATGGTCTGTGAGCTTATAGACCCACCAGACTAACTAGCCTGATCTGCAAGGCCATGGAACAGATTACCATGGACTTCATTAACAATGACATTGGCAACTTCAAAACACTCGACCCCACATATGATGGCTTTCACAAGATGAGATTATGTCTGTTCAATCAGGTCGACTTCTGTAAGACAGTAACCAAAGCCGTGGATGAGGGGAAGATGGTGCACACCACCTACTTTTACCTAGCCAAAGCCTTCAATGCTATTCCCCACTCAGGCATAATAGATAAACTCTCTCAAATAGACTTAATTCCATATGTCACCAGATGGGTAGCAAACTGGCTGACTGATGGAACCCAAATAAATAATTGAAATACGGGAAGCCACTGCAAGCAGTAAACCCGTAAAGAGTGGCATACCCCAGGGATTAGTCTTGAGGCCTCTGTTATTCAGGAAATAGTTCTCTGAGGTGCAGCTGAAAAACAGTGGCCTGGGGTTTATCATGTTTGCAGATGACTGCAAGTTGAGCATATTGTCATCATTTACCCAGGTTATGTGGACGTCCTCCAACAGGGTCTCCACCACTGAATAATTTCCTCTTCGCTTTCTCAAAATAGTTTATATATCTTGTAAGTAGACTGAACTTCCTGGTACATAACACTCAACATCACCAAGCCTAAGTCACTGTGTATCTGACATAAAAAGAGTGGGTGAGACATTCTACATGATCACCAGTGTCCTTGTTATAGTAACTGGGTGCCCAACATGAAAAGGCATGCACAAGAGCATATTAAGACAATAAATAGATTGTGATGACAAATGTTTATACTGGCAGCAAATACAGTGGTGTGTCTGTATGAAAAAAAGAGAACTACAATTGTAGTTTTGTAGAGTGTAGAAATTGATTGAAATTCTGTAGTAACCCCACAGATCTGTGGGCTAAAACGACAGTGTACAAGCCAAGCATATTATTTTCTATAAGGATATTTTGTGCGCTATGTGTGTGTGTGTGTGTGTGTGTGTGTGTGTGTGTGTGTGTATCTCTGAGTATGTATGACTGCATGTGTGAGTGACTGCTTTCATGGGATGGAGGCAGACATGCACAGTAACACATTCTCTGTCTAGCCTTATATTTTGCCTGACATCTGAACTGCATGAAGATGTACCTGGCAAGTTGACTTAGTGCGTTACATAGATGGCAATACAGTTCACATACTCAAGAAGGACAACATCAGGAATGGAGTATTAGTGCACACACAAATGTAGTAATCTCCATAAAAATCATACTTTGTACCAACACTTAATAGCATGATTTCTCCCTCAGCTACATTGGAAGTCCTATACTCCGGTATTGTTTAGCCTGAAATTCCATCCCATTACCTTGATAATAAAGTGGCTACAAGGAATCAGAGACAGAGAGAAGTGAATGGAGAAGCTCTTATAAAAATATATTCAATATGTCTAGGTGTACAGAAAGCAGTCACTGCAATTTGCTTTTCCTGAGCATAAGCAGCTTGTGATTGACCTGTGTTTATACAAGTGATCAAGAAATGAATGCCATATTGGAGAGCTGAGGAGCAGGGAGTCATGCAGCTGAGCATTTTGCACTGGAATTAGTGGTGCACCGCCTGCCTTGCGCACTTACTGCATTTGAACACAAGGTGTAATATTGATGTAGCTGCTCCGTACAGCTACATGAAATAACATATTGGGTTGCACATTATAAAATGTATAATACATACACATCCTTTTGTCCATCCATTGAATATCTCTCAAATGATCAGCCTAGCTTAATTTTACTCTCTCATCCATCACCTGGATTGGGACAGGGGATCACCTTCCATCTACAAAATTGAGAACAGTGTCTCTCATGATGTGGAACAAATTGACCAAATGTGCAGCAATTACTAACAGCTCACTCAATTTCAGCTAGGAAGCACATAGTTTTATTAACATGTGATATTTTTACTTCTCATATAGTTCTTTTCATGACATAATATGATTCACTTACAGTTACCATTGATAGTTAAAATAAAATTGCTAAAAGTATATATTTCAGACCCTTTCAAATTATAATCTTGATGAACATTAACTTTTTAACAATCCATATTAGGAGCATTCCCCGTAATGAGATACACTTGAGAGGTATGGTGTTACTTATGATAGGTAAGTTAGTCAGCGATGGCTTTGCTAAAAAACATGCAATGTTTGCCGGCATTACTCACGAGGGCTTGTTTTGAAGCTCTTAATGTAAATTATTCCACCTCGATTCGTGAATTTCCAGCTACAAGTATGTCAGATATAAATTAGACCTGCATTATTATATGCAGTAAATTGGATGATTGTTTCTTTGTTGTTTTACTTTTTTGTAGTGTTTGCTGTTGTGTTCAACTTACAGCTTATAACATAAAACAAATCGAGATAGTCTATGCCAAAGAGAGGTGCCATACTTGAGTGCTGTATGTACCATACCCAAATACACAAATATAATCAATCAAACAAAGTATGTATGCACAGTAACACTACATACACTGCAGTCAATCTATAAGATGAAAATATGGTACAGTGTCTGTATATCCAACTTAAAGATGTGGCTTCATCTGCGATTCTTGAGATAAATGGTTGAGAGGTACATCAAGACATCTGAACCAGGCCATAAATAAAAGTGGCACAAAGGTCCCACATATGGACAATTTTTAAATATTACTTTAACAAACTTAAAAAGTTGATAGAATAACAGGCTTTGCATTATTATGGATTTTCTGAACGGTAAATCAGTCTGAGCATACCTCTCAACTTCTCAGCACAAGAAATCTGGGCAAAGTCACAAATAATGGATGGTGAAAGGCTCAAAACTAAGGACAGATTTCAAATATTGCTCCCGTAAACTTTCAAAATTGGTAGATTAACAGTTCATGTATTATGTATTTTTGGAAGGAACTGAAATCAAACACTCAAATGTCTGTAATTATTGAATATTATTTAGTCACATCAATCCTCAATGATTTGTCAGAAAACGTGCAAATTTTGTGAGAACAGACCAAAAATATGAGGGAGAAATAAAGACATTCTACAAAACTCTGGACAGTATAATTCTGATAACAAACTGAATATGAAAAGAGAATCCAGATTAAGCAGTATAGCAGTTTTTATTTCGTGTATTTCTAGATCCTATGGCAAGACATTTTTAATCCAGTCATAAAGTGCTGCCTTTCACATTTCAGATTTACTCTCCCCATATGCACATTGACAGTTCAGCAGCCAATGGGAAACAAGTGGGGAAAAATAGCAGAGAAGTAACAGTGACAGGGCTATTCCAGATGAACAAAAGAATATATGAAAAAAATTGAGAATGAGTTACTGGAGAAGGGATATATTATGGAAAAGCAAAAACAGTTATGTGGATGTGGTAAGATGTTCTATATAATGTGACTCTATGACAAGTCTTAAAAGGTGGAAAAAACAGTGATAGTTTTTATCTGGGAGGTGATTTGCTCACTGATTGTTCTTACCCTCACGTGACAAAAATAGCTGATAAAGATTTGGTCTGATCTTTGACACAAATCATAATGCCTCTAGTTGTCGTTGTATCTTTTGGCTTTAGGGGTCGCCACAGTGGAACTCTGGTCCGCTAATGATTGGCAGCAGATTTGTATGTACCGAGTTGCCAGCCCTGACGTACAACCTTCAACGAAGGTACGCCCATTCATGCATGTCTCTACACAGAAGACGCTTTAGCTGAGAATCGAACGGGAATGCCTCTACTACAACTGCATAATAGTTACTAACAAATACAAACAGCAGGACACAATCGTGGAAAGATGGCATTCAGCTGAAGGCAGATAAAGTGCTCAGGAGTTTAAAAGTAAAATGAAAAGCAGGGTTTCTTTTACTACTGAATCATTGCAGCTTACCTACATGCAAGCTAAAGTCTAATCATAACTGATCATAAGGATAATCCCAGAAAAAATATAGTCATCATACCCACTTGTAGCAAACAAGGTCAGAATCACTGTCAACTGTCTTGTCAGGTCTCAACGTTCAGTTCCACAACTTTTAAAAGAGTAAATCCTGTAAGCTTAAAGGTGCACACAATTTCTGAGTACTGCATTAAATCACTGCAGTCATCCCAAACATGGTAATCTGTAAAAAGACATCCCACAAAGTGCTGAGCAAGATCTCAGTGCTTCAGACAGCATCATATGTCATACAGACTAGAAGGCAAGGGCCACTTGTTGGCCAAAATGGAAAAAATGTTCACCAATACTGATGACAGATATGCATCTGTCAAGGTATATGTACGTGTTGTTCTTTTTCAGGTGGGTTCCCACACTACTTTACAGTACTTCACCTGTTGATTTTCAAGGCAAGAAAAATGGAAAGACTGTCCATTATATGATATATAAGTGCAGAAAATTACACTCAAATCCCAACTTTTACCGTATGATTTGAGAATTAGTTGTTTTTTTAACCATAAAGCATTTAAAATCACCTCTGCGAAAGTAATAAAGCCATATTTTTGATAGGTATCATTACATCCCTTATAAATCAAACAAATTTTCCATGAGGTAAAGAAAGATAAGCTACAAAAATAACCCCAGACTACCAGTAAAACCCTGTAAGCAAATCATAACTGAATGACTGACACCTGGAAAGCATCCAAAAATGAATTCCAACTGGAAGACAGAAAAGATGGCAAATTCATTTTTTAATAATAAGTGAAAACTATCCTTAGAAGCATTTAAATAAAGTTTGATAGAATATAGCGGTAGATGTAACATCCCCATCTACAGTACGATAATGGTAGGTCAAACAGTTCTGCCTCTGGCACAAATATTGGCAAGAAGGCTCAGCTGTAGCCATCAAATTGAGTGATGAAGTAGTGTATGCAAACAGTGTCACCTTCAGTCAAAGTCAGCAACACACAGTAGATAATAAGCAAATAACATAGGCTTGAAAGTTTAGCCAAGTTACCAACTAGTTTAAGTAACAATGCTGTTTTGAATCATTTGGGACAAAAATTGCAGCTATCAAGAAAGAAGAATCATGTAGTACACCCAGGAGCAGCCTTAGGTCAACTGGTGCCCTAGGCAAAAGGGCTCTTTGGTGCCCCCCACCACACTACCTGGTGCCCCAATCCAGGTCTACCTACTCCAAATAACCACAACATTTTTTTTCTCAAGCAATATAAATAAGTACAAAAAAAATTTAAATATCTTTGTATAGTGTACCTAAATGTGAAGTTATCTAGTTCACTAAAATACTACATGGACATTTTTTAAACTATCACTTATTCACTAACTGTTCTTTACAAGTTTAAAGAAAGATCTTCCAAAGACATTGAAGCAAATCAAAACACTTTTCTCCATATAAACCCTATTTCAGATGAGTGCATCGTCCACATGTACCAAAAAATACTTTTGCAATGTACTCAAACAACACTCATCCTATTAAACAAGTGACAAAAACACAACCAGGCAGTGCCAGTACAGGTCAGAAAGCACAGAAAAATAAAGCTTTACTCCCATCATAACTGATCCCTAACCAATAAATAACAGCAACAACAACAAAAAAATTAAACAAATTTCAAGGTTTTTCCTTGCTACAAGAGCTCAACAACAACAAACTACAATTTTTATAAAATACCATACGTGCAGATGTGCGTCAAAATAGATAGCAACACTCAGAATAGTGTCCCAACAATGAAAGGACTGGGTAGGTGTCACAAAGCCCACTGAATAACCTGTGAAATTATATTATAAAACACATTTCAGGTTAGTAGATCTGACTTAATTATCCAAGGCACATGTTTTTTGGCAAATATGATACCAGAAAGAATAATTAATGAAAGATATGGGACACGAATGATCATACTTGTCAACTTTTTAGCACAAGAAATCTGGTCAAAGGCAAAAATAATGGGGGTCAAGGCTCAAAAATAGGAACAGACTATAAATATAAATATTGTTAATATAAATATCATTTAATATTATTAATATAAACTTAGAAAGTTGACAGAATAACAGTTTTTGCCTTAACATGCATTTTCTGAAGAATATAAAACCTGAAATTCAATTGTTTGTTATTATTTAGCAACTTCAATCTTCAGGTATTTGCCAGAAAAACCTTAAATTTTATGAGGGACAGACCAAAGATAATAGCCAAAAGTCTGGACATTCTAATTTAGTAACCTAGCCACAGCTTATATTTATTCTAAATTACATGGAAAAGGTACATCCAGTACAAAGGAGCCATTGCAGAAAAACAGCATGCAGTCTGTCACACAGAATATCATAATGACCTGATCAAGAGCACTACAGTAATATTCTTCTTGATCATCACGAGCCATGCAATTAAAAGACTTCTGGTACAATACATCTAATGAAAGCAGTACATTTTAATCACGCTAAATCAGCCATTTCTGAAGATGAAATCGCTTAATGAAGCCAGTACACCTCATATATGCATACCGAGAATACCCGATTTCCTGAGATGCAGCAGACTTCAAAACGGACAAAAGTAACACTTCAGCAGCTATACTAACAGACATTTTAAACTTCTGTCAAATCACCCTCAATGACAGGAAAGCAAACTGCAAATAAAAATGTCACGATCCTACAACTCTGTTGTATTTCTTAGACATTAGCTACCCATAACTGCACAACAGGATTTAAGGAAGTTTTCCTTGAATAAGACCTAATAAAAACGTGAAATAAGTTTTCAACCTGATAAAGACAAAAACAAGATAAACAGAAGGAACTTGTGCGATTTGTCCAAAAAACATCCCATACTTTGATCTGCAAGCTATTGCAATGAGTAAGGGACCATGATCACTACTTGTTGCGTTCCTCTGCCTTCACTACAACACTATTTAAGTAAGTGCATTGGTATCTTGCAAAATAGGACAGTTAAGAAGGCAAACATACCTGTAAAAAAGAGAGAAAGCCTTTGTCTTTGTAGCACAACAGTAGCTCCTCACGAAAACAAGATAGTACTCCCTCAAAAAATAGACCTGTCCTGCAACAAAGCTGAATGGAATAGTTCCCAAAGATGCATAACATTGCCATTTTATTGTCTGCAGAAGCGCAACTTGCTGCATAGGTAATTTGTAGGACATTTCCTGGCTGAAAGGACTGAAGAAAGGTGCTTTGTGGGCGGTCCTTGGGTAGAAACAGGCAAAAGTGGAAAATAATGAAGGGCGTTATTACCGAGCCATTCCTGCACTCATACACTAGGTACAGCTCTGCGAGATTGTTATTTTCTGTAAAATGGCTCACAGTACCGGAGTTGTAGCACTGGGTGATAAGAGAAACATTGGAAATAATGATGTACTGTAGGATTGCTCAATTTTTAAATTGTTATATTCAAAGGCTAGGGAAGAAAAACATTTTGTGAAGGAGGAAATAAACACAGAAACACATAGTGGTCCTTTAATTTCTGTATTAGATTTATCCTGTGGGTGGGTCAGATCGGGTGTGCCGCCAAAAATGTTAATTTAGCGGCTATCTAATCTTACTGCTTCGTGCTCAATACCTGTCAGCTGTACAGATTTTTATAGAATGTCCAGATTTTTGCCTCATACTTTTGGTCCATTTTCCATAAAAATGTGATTTTCTGGCAATGCTTGGTAAATCTTTCAAGATTGAGGTCCAAAAATAATAACATTTTCAGAAGTTATACCCATCAGAAAATTCATGCAAATGCAAAACCTCCTATTCTATTAACTTTTTTTAAGTTTGTAAGGGCTATATTTAAAAATAGTCCCTATTTTTGGTCCTTTGTCCCCCATCATTTATGGCTTTGTCCAGATTTCTTGCTCAAAGAGGTTGAGAGGTATGTAATGTCCACCATTTCAAATGCTGCCCTTTAAACCCTGAAGAAATGATGGCTGCCATTTGTCTGTTTCTCTTTATAATAATTAAAATAGGATATTTGTCAAATGCGTAGGCTCTAGGCTCAGTTGTAAATAAACTGTGTCCAGATTTTTGTTGCAGACATTAGTTTAATGATTGGGGACATATTTTGTTTTCTAGACTATAACTCACAGTCTTGTTTCTGAAATTTGCTCAGAAATGTGCTCCAGTAAAAGCAGTACCCTGGATACACTTTTGGGGCAAGTGCTTTGAAATTCTTGAGGACATCAGCCAGGTTTAGAAGTGAATTGGAACCTTTCCCATCTTTTCATGTAAAATGATTCAGAATTGAATTCGGTAAGCATTTGGGCTACCCCTCCCCCACCCTTTTCACTTGTAGCATTGCCTTTACTCCCTGCATACCACTTCTTTTTATTCACTGAGACTAAAACAGACACCACTCCATAGCTTGAATTTTCCTCCATTCACCATCACTATGCTCAGGCTCTTTGCTCCCCTACCCTACCCCCATTCCCAACCACCACCAAGTGCTCTAGATTTATACTTTAACCACTCTAACCTCCCCAGACCTCCTCTTCCTGTGCTAAACCTCCAGTCAAATCTCTCTACTGACTCCCCCTCCTTAACTACTCATACTTACCTATTACCATACACACCCTTCACCCCCTCTTACCTTTCTCATCTCTCCACTCCTTCACACCCACTAACTAACATCACTTATCCTTTTCCCAACTAACTTCTCATCTCACCGCTAGGTTGCACATTACACTTCCTCTATATATACCTCACAACCAAAATCCCCTCCTCTACCCAGTCTTGAATATTCTTAATAACTAACCTCCCCTTCCTTTGTAACATCTACCGTGTCACAGAATGCTACTCATCTTCACCTCTACTACTCTTCTTCTTTTGCCCTCACATTTGTCCTCTTATTATATTACACTGTCTCCCAAAAATTCTTCTCCTACCCTATCCAATCCTACTTCACACTTAAAAACTCACCACACCTTGGAAATAACTCCCTCTCTATTCAACTATACTAATCCACTCATTCTCAACATCAAAGTAAAACGTCAGTCACCCTGCTAGACAGGGGTCCAGGGAAGTAAATAGTGTGGGAAGAAATAGCCAGGGAATTGTTATGGCTAGGCATGTATAGGCCCTAGGGCTGATAGCCTAGTACCAACCTGTGAACAGCCACAAAAAAAAACTAGCAATTGCTGCCATTCTACCTGGCAATACTATTTCTGTACTTGAGCAAATCCTGTCCTGCTTAACTCACTCCATACCTTATGAAACTATAATACTGAGTGATGTCAGCATTGATTGGCAAACCCTCACCCTGACTCCCCTAACTCCACTCTAAACTTACATGGCTTCACTCAACTCATCACAACCCCAACCCACCTAAATAAGCCAACCAACTCTGGCACAATCCTGGACTGGATCTTAGTCTCCAATCCTAACCTTTACCACAACCCCAAAACACTACCAAATTCTTTAAGCAACCACTCCCCTAGTTGCATTCAAAGATATACCCTGCAACACTGCAAATCACACACATGCAAAGGCCAACGTACCCTATCCAACTTCAACCCGGTGGTATTTAATAATACACTCTGCTCTATAAATTGGTCTTTTCTTCTCCTCTTACCCCTCAATGAAGCTGTACACAAATTCAACACTACATTCCTAGATATTCTGAACTCCCTGGATCCCCTAGAAAAATCAGTATAAAATCCCATCCTGCACCATGGCTATCAAAGACCACTCATTCTCTAATGCTTGATAGAGGCAAGGCTTTGAGAAACGGGATAAAATTCAAATCTCAGACTAACCTCCTAAACAACGAACAACTCTGTAACCCCACCAAAAAGCAGGTTATCAACAACAAGAAAAACTTCTACCAAACAAATTTGGAATAGCACAAATCAAATTCTCTATCTAGGTAGCCCTAGCTCCCCTAACCCTCATCCCAACAACTGTCTTCTGCAAACTGCCACCACATTTAACTCCTACTTTATTGACTCCATCTCCAAATTAATCCTAAATAGTAACACCACTAATCCCCCATCCCTCTCCTCCCTCAACTAGAAACTACCTTCACACTCAAACCTGTCCTCACTACCTACATAACATTTTTTTCTGAGTAAACTTAAGCCATGGTTTCCCTCAGCAAGTAATCTACCATCCTACTTTCTAAAGCTTGTTGCTAGTTTTTTAGCTTATCCAGTTTCTATCCTAATTAACCATTCTATCTAAAAATCTTCTGTCCTCACTGTCTGGAAACAATTTTATATCATTCCTGTTCACAAGGGAGGACACTTCACTGACCTCTCAAACTACCACCCCATAGTCATACTGTCCAACTTGTCTAAGTTAGTAGATTAATGCATTCATAAGCAGTTCCTGGACTATCTACTGCAGGAAAACCTACTCACACCCACCCAACATGGTTTCTGCCGTAACCATAGTACTATGACTGCCCCAATTTCTTTCATCCAAACTATCGCACAAGCCAGAGACAATAATAAACTTGTTTCCTGTCTGTTCCTAGATCTGTCCAAAGCCTTTGACACTGTCTCCCACCCTAGGCTCCTTACCATGGTGTCTGATCTCAGTATCTCTAACCCTTCCCTGTCATAGATCTCCAGCTACCTCACAACCATGCAACGGTCTGTCATATGGCTCTCCTGCTACTCCCCCTTTCTCACTGTCAGTACTGGAGTACCTTAAGGATCCGTTCTTGGACCACTACTATTTAACATTTTCACTAACTGTCTTCACACCTCCTGCACTCAGTCCAAACTCATACAATACACAATTCTACTATCATTTCCACCACTGACAATCTCTTTGATCTCTACTCGCTCACCCAAAAATCCTTTCTCTATGTTGAAAATTAGCTTACTTACAACCAACTCGTACTTAATCTGTAAAAAAAAACTTCTCCTATTTTCTCCCAAAGTCCCTTTCTCATCATAAATCATCACTTACCATCTCATCACTCAACAACATTGTCATAAACATAAACATACACACTAAACTATTGGGTGCAATCATTGATGATCAACTTAAATTTGATCTGCACATATTAAACTGTATTAAAAAGACACATCAAAAACTAGGACTGCCTTATAGAAATAAAAAATACCTCACAAACAACTCTAGACTTTCTCTTTCCTATGCATATCTTCTTCCCAGCCTTCTGTATGCCTCACCTATTCCGACCAACTAATAATCGTCTGTAAAGACCAAGCTCAAACTCACTTACAAAATTTCCAGAATTGCTGCAAATCAATCTTACAACTCTCATTACTGCCATTCCTTACTAACTTTAAACTGGCTTGAATTCCCCCATTGTCTCCTACTCTCCCAACTCACCATTATACATGCCATCCTCACTGATATCCATGTAGACCCTCACCTGCTCTCATCATAGCGTTGATCAATTTCTCCTAGCAATCCATAAGCCAAGAAGAACAGTAGGACAAAACTTATATAGCTACTCAGTTGCCCTAGCAGGATATAAACTTCCAGTGAGCATTAGAAATCTTCCCCACACAAAGCTTCAAAAAAGCACTAACTGAAACCCTACTAAAATTGCGGATCTGTACATACCAAAGCCCTAATTTACTCATTTACTGTCCTTATTCTCCACGTATCCTCATTCTCTTATCCTTACACTAACTTCTTCCATCTATACTTCCTGTCTTATTCTTCTGCTTGCTCACCTGTACTTCCCGCTCACTGTTTCTCTTTGTGTAATGTCTTTCATCAAACCACATTCAACTGCTGTTAGCTTCCTCTCCTCTTCCTACTGTTGTAACAATTATGTTGGCACCAGAATCTCCATAAGTTATTTGATGTGTACTTAATCAAACTAAGTGTATCAATCTTGTATTTAAATACTCATGTATGTTAAAATGTCTTGTACCTACTGCTATTCTCTACTTGTAATTTGGAATCTTTGTGTACATGGGGCTTTTCCCTGGGCCTCCGCTGAAAATGGGCTTTTGCTCTGTTGAATGTACCCAGTTAACAAATGTCAAAATAATTAAAAATAAGTAAAATAAATAATCTCATGGTTCACTGAACATCCATCCATCCACAATTCCATCCAACAGGCTGAGGTTATTAAGAAAAGACTTTACTTTTATCCTGGGAAGTCTTGTTAGAGGTGAGGCTAGTAGTGACCCCCTTCCAGGTGAATGGCAGGCTTAGCTGTCTTTCCTTTCTTAATACTTTGATGTATTTTTCAGCTGAGGACTGTGCACTTCCTGCTAAGTACTTTGCTGCTAAGCCTGCCTTCATCAACTCTACTGTGGACATTGATTGCTTGTGGGACTGTTAGTAGTCTGTCTGAGAATTCCCTGTGTTGGGCATGGTCTGAGTCTAGTGTTCCAGGTTATTATATGTTTATTGCTCCAGTTTATAGGATGTAGGGGACTACCTGTGGACTTGCCTGTGTTCAAACAAGCTTGTGACATCTTGACTGGAAATGCTGAGTCCAGAACTTTACCGTCTCTTAGGATTGGAGTTTTCTACATCTTTACTAAAGTATGCCTGGGTTACTCTGGTACTCAAAAAAGGTTGTCTTGGACAAAAATGATCTGTACAGTTACAGACAAATTTCAAACTTTCTCCTTCTTGGGAAGATGCTTGTAAAGTCTTTTATATGCAACTGGATTCCTGTTTGAGCTCTAGTAAACTGTATGATACATTCTAGACTGGTTTTTGGTCATGACATAGCGCACAGACTGCCCTTGTTAGGGTGTTTTAATAATCTTCTTGTGGCTAGAGATCACTGATGTTATTCTGTCCTAGCCCTGTTAGATCTGTCTTAGGTATTATATTCAATTGACCATGAAATCTTGTTGGACTGTTTCAAGTTACTGTGGTATCTCTGACATTGCCTAGCAATGGTTAGCCACCTTTCTTACTGGCTATCTTCAGCAAGTTCTGTTATGAGCTAATACTTCACCTCACTTCCCAGAAATGTGTGAGGTACATCGTTTCAATTTTGGGTCCACTTTGTACATACCATCTCTCAGAGACGTTAATCAAAGGAGAGGCTTAAACACCATTGTTGTGATGAGGATACACAGCTGCATCTCTCCTTCCATCACGATTCTGTCTGCCCTGATTAAATATGCATCAGATTTAGAGTGCAGCCACAATTGGGTGGTCACAATTAGTTAAGACTCTGTACCACCAAGACTGTGGCTATGGCCATTCACACTATCATTTGAAACTCTGTTCCAGTTTTGCCTGATATCTTCCACAGTGGTGACAAATTGCTTTATATCAAAGGTGAAGAGTTTAGGTGTGATATTTGGTGATTGTCTTACTCTTGGGGGCTAGGTGTGTGCTATCCCCAAGTCCTCATGTTATCATCCTGAGGACTAGCTCCCTAATTAGTTACCTTATTCCTCCAGCTGCTCTTCTTTAGGTGGTGCATGCACTGATATCTTCTTGGCTGGATTACCCTTTACTTCAGTCTGCGAGAGTAAGAACATGACTGTTTGCAGTCAGTGCAAAATACCACATCCTGACTACTCAAAGGCATCTTTGAGTACTAACACATTTTACCGTAGCTGTGAATCCTGCGTTGGCTAGCCAGTCAGTCATGTATCATATGCAAGTCTCTGGCCCTGGTGTGTCTTACCCGACAAAACCTAAGTCTCCCTACCTTTAAGGAGTATCTTGACTCTTACAGGCCTACTCACAACATGCACTCTGCTCCATTTTAATTGCTGGAGATTGGCATTTCCTGGACTCATCTGGTGAGCAGGCCTTTGCTTTCTAGGAACTTTATCTTTGGAACCTCCCAACAAGGCCAAAGTTGATCCCAACCGTCAAAGGCTGTAAGAATTAACTTAAAACCTATTTCTTTACTTTGCCATTTGGAAATTGTAGTTGATTCTTCATTCCTCTAATACTGATTCAGTACTGCAATATTAATTAATATGATATATGTTGTGTATGCGTGTTTGTGTGTATCTGTGTGCGGGCACGTCTGCATTTCTGTGTGTGTGTGTATAAACTGTTTGTGGTATCACTTAGTAAATTAGTACTTAAATTTAAAATTGAATTTGAATGCTTACCACCTTCTGTTGCCTCCCTAGTTGTTTAGGGGTACATCTTTAGCATTGTTGTCCACTCCTCTTATTGATGGTTTTCGTTTGATGGAAAATTCTTACCAGACACAACTGCTTACGTTCAGAGAAAATAACCAAATTTTTTTTTCATAGCTATATCTTTAGAATTCATTTCTTTACCAGTACATACTGTTGTGGCAGTAAGTTGTGTTTTTTTCTTTTTTGCGTTTTAAAAGTTATGCATTAAGACAGAAAGCTGGTTATGAGTTTCTTTGTATGAATGCTAAAGAAAACTAATTGCTAGAAGTGTGTGTGTGTGTGTGTGTGTGTGTGTGTGTGTGTGTGTGTGTGTGTGTGTGTGTGTGTGTGTGTGTGTGTGTGTGTTAAAGTTTGGGGAACACCAGATAAAATTTTCCTTCAGAAAACTTCCAGAACTGACTGCCATGTAAGTGAATTGGTGTTCTTCATCTTAACCATTTTGCTGCTGCTAATTTCTTAAATCCATGTGTCTTTATAGTTGTCTGTCATTATTCCCTTTTAATTTAATTTATCCATTTGTCAACCAGGTAAGTGAAATGGTCTATCCCAGACCCTTTTCATCCATCCATCCATCCATCCATCCATCCATCCATCCATCCATCCATCAACAACCCCTTTGTAGCCATAAACATAGCCAAAATAGCAAGGGTAAAAGCAATATATATGGGCAGTGTTATGTAGCCAGTCAACCAATATGTTTTTGGGGGCTAGTGAAAATAAAAACACTGAGACAGAACCTGTGCAAACATAGGGAGAATGTGCAAACTCTGCACAGTGACCAGATGTCTGGAGAGAGTCCCAGTTCAGGTGGAGGTGTGAGGCAGACAGTCCCCTAAGATAGCATGCTGCCCAAATTTAGCTTCAGTGACACCTCCTCACCCCCACACATATTCACACTTTCTTCATTTATCCTTGCTAATATCTGTCCCTTCATTTTTTTCTGTCTTACTAGTGGTCACTGGATGATCATATTGTGAAGATTCACTAATTAAACTTCAGTTACCCTCCCATTCATATCTTCCAATACCTAGTCACACACTTCAGTACTTGCAGCTTTAAATCATTTTCTAGCTTAGTACTGCTGAAGTCTCTAGTTAATAAAGTGTCTGTTTGAATGTACTTTTATCCTGTACTACTTACCAACTGTTAACCCTGCACGACTCACTGGCCCATTTACTCTTCTATGGGATGAGAGCTGATCACAAGAGACTGTCATCCACTTAGTAGGCGGGGTTTTTCCTTTAATGCCCCGCCCCTAGGTAGCTGATGTTTGAGCTTGCTTACAGGAGAGGCTGCTGTGCCTTTCCCTTCCACGGCATTGAGCACGTGCTCCTTGTAGGTCTGCTGCCTATCAGTAGTATGACATTTCTGAATGCATGTTTCCTGCCCTTTTGTCCATGATATAATCCTACTTCACCACAGGAGGCAACATCACCACCTCTTTCCCTTCAATATGAGCGAGAGCCAGCATTGGCCTCCCACTCCTACCTTCACTGATCATCTTTTTCAGTCCCCAAGTCAATAACTGAACTTCGGTCATCTTGGTCATAGTTATGGCTTAATCTGTTTTTAGCATGGAGTTGACTAGTAACAGGATCTAGCTTTGTCCTACAAAAGCAGCTGTAAGCACATAAAATGCAATGCATATAATTAAGTACAATGTTAAGTAGTTTCCAAAGTGTTAACTCTTAGCCTAAGCTATTCTTAAGATATTGGCATTTCATTACAACATTATATTAGCATAATCAATTAGTATTTAACAAATATTGATAGCAACATACTGTTATTTGTCCAAATTTTAAGAAGCTTTCTTTGGATTTGAAGTTACAATTCTTCTTATGGGGGGGGGGGGTAGTTGCATAACTTCTCCACCTCTATAATGCAAATAAGAACTACATGAACAAAACTATGTAGTAAACAGGAGTAATAGGAAAAATATCATAAATTAGAAATTATACATGGAAGGCATGACAGAAAACAAATATGAATTCAGTTGTACTGGCCATTTGGCATTTGGTGGTGTAGAATCTCTTGCATATAAAAACTATATTAATAATCTGCTACTCTGCTACAGTTAATAAAGTAGAAAATCAATTTCTTCTTGTAGGTGAATTTTAGTCACCTAAACACAGAATAGCAGAAATTTCATAGTAATAGCATATTCTCCCAAATATTAATTGGATTTGATGAATCAAAATAATTTAGCACAAATTGTTTGTAATCTAGCTAGGGGTAATAATATGCTTGACATTTTAATGCTGCTTCTTCCCCACAATTATTTTTTCCCCTTTCTGCTAAATACTGACAACAATGCTGTCATATAACCACAAACTGGGAGCATCATCTACTTTCTAGGTCGGGTAGAAGGTGACTGCACAAAAGTAAATGAACTCCTCAATATCACCGACTGCATTGCTCCACCTAACTCAATAAACAAATCTCGCTTAAACAAAATACAGAAAGGAAGTACTAAACTTTTCAATCAGATCATCAGAATACAAGATACTATTATTATTATTATTATTATGGTTATTATTATTATTACAGTTTGATGACCGGGGAAGTCCACTGGGCCAGGAGGAACCCGTTTCCAGTGGAGACCCAGGGAGAAAAGCTCCATAGGCGATACAATACAGTATATGAGTTCTTAGAGAATTACATAGACAATATAATCTTGAATATCAAGCAATCTGTATACAATATTGATAAAATAGTGCAAAGTAGTAAACTATGAATTACAAAGTATGAAAGTAATCACATTTGAATACAGAGTGGCTTGAGTGGCAGTGGAGCAAAACAAAATACATGTTCAGGCTGTAGCACTTTAACATTTGGAGAATAAGAACTTTTTTTTTTTTTAAACTTAACTTACAGAAGTAGATGGACTTAGAGGAAGATATAGCAGAAGATAAGTATGTCTAGTAGAAGTTTTGGATAGGTGCTAGAGGTTTAGTGGAGTGTAAGGTTGCTAAGTGGAGAGAAGATGGGGCTGCTGAAATGAACGGTAGTGGGGGGACTGAAGTAGAAGATGAACAGGAACATATCCAATTTGATGACAGGTAGGAGTGTCATAGGGATATGAAGCTGGTGTGGTTAGGGGTATTACAAAGGGAGGGGGGGGTTCCATAGTTTGGCTATGGAGTAAGAGAGCAAAAATTGTCCTGGGGGCCGGGAAGGTTTGTGAATATGTAAGAGATTCTGATTTTCTGATCGGAGTGAGTGGTTGAGTATGTAGGCGGTTAAGGAGGAAGAGAGAGCGGGGCAGCTGGATGGCTTGAACACAAGTTTGTGGGCAGTGGTGAGCTGTAGAATGTTCCGGTAATTAGGAAGTTCTAACCCCTGCAGAGAACGGAGGGAATAGCAATGATGGAAGGAGGTTTTGGAGCTGGTGGCGAATTTGCAGATTTTATTGTAGAAGGAGTGCAGTTTGGATTGTAAGCCAAGTTGGAGGTTGCTGAGTAGGTGGGGGGGGGGCGTAATGATGATGCTTAGGAGTTTGGTGTGAGGCACAGTCTGAATGGGGGAGTTATTTTTGCTAATTGTTGACAAGGAGGTGTTATCAACTACTGAGCTTCTGGAGGGAGTAAACATCATTAATGAAACAGAATGATGTTCTTTAATTTTACCAGAAAACAGAAGGAAAAAGAACAGAGATGTTGCAGAAAAAATAAAGGAGTAGAATGGAAAATGTTGTAGACTTTCAATAAGTAATGCAGTACTAGCTAATTTTCAGTTAGTCACAAAATAACTAGTAGGGAAATTCTGCACCAAAAATATAAGCCAAAGACTGTAATTTATAAAGATGTGCTGCAATGTAAGGCTTGCAAGTGAAGATGCAATTGCATGTTGTGAGAAATACGTATTAGTCAGAAATACCTAGGATGATGTGCTTTAAAGCAAATACGTTTTCCCCCTACTCTGCTCTGTGGTAACCATGAATGAAAGAACCAAGTAAGTGCAGGTAACTGCACAGCTTTAGGATTATGTAGCAGGGCAGAGCAACAAATGCATGCTTCAGAAGCACACCCAACTAAAGTGTTCTGATAAGGAAATGCTCCTTTGCAGTCCAAGTGGCAGTTTATGTACTAAAAGGTGCAATGCTCTGAAGTGTAATATAAATATTGCCCAAAGTGCTGGTCAGATGTAGGTATCCATCATTGCCATTGTTGTACATGGAATGAAGGGGTGTATAGGACTGTATGAAAGTGGAAAGAACACAATAAAAGGAAACATACAAAAGGAACAAACAGGACATTAGTAATAGGAGTTTTAAGGTACAGAACATCTTTAGAGGGGATGGATTATGTTAGGCAAGGGAAGGGTGAGTATGGAAAGAGAAAGCAGGAAAGTCTGCAGGAGCAAACAAACAAGAACAAAAACATTAGAGGCACATACAGATGGGGAGACAAAGGCTGGACAAATGGTGATGAGGAGGGTTGGACCACATTCAAGGTAAGGGTCAGGAAACGCAACAGAAGGCGGCCACATTAGTTGGAGGGTAGGGTGGGGTGCTGGCAGTACTAAATTTCAGGGGGGCCTGGAGGGCTACACAGTACCGTCTCCAGCTGAGGATGTCTATGTAGACCATGCCAGATGGTGCTTGACCCTCTGGTACTGCAGTGGTTGTGAACTGCAACTCCACCAAATCTGCAGTTTGCCACAGAAGGGCAAGTGCCTGTGCAAGATGTCATGCCACACTGCTGCATCCTGCACCATAGTCTCAACCATCTGGTCTCTCTTCAGTGGAAGCCTGAGGTAGTATTTATTCTGACTAGGAGAGGTTTGGCCAGCGGACCAGGGAACTTCCCATGCTCTCTTCAGAAAGTGCAGTTGGATGTTGTACATCCATCTGAGCTACCTCAAACTTAGGCAGATGGGATCTCAGTTGAATGTATCACCTGAAGGATGGCACACCCAGGACTGCAGAACCCCATGATGTTCTGCAGTATTTCCAATCACCAGATGTGTGAATAGAACCCACAATCCTCTGAGCTTCTAGCAGTAAAGGTGACTGTTATACCTTTTGAGCCACTGACACTGACCAGGTAGTTGTAGAATGAATTAATTTTTTCGAGTGCAATTTAATTTTCGAAAAGTGAAGCTGCAAGTGAGTAGAAATACTTCATGAGTTTTAATAGGAGTGTCTGTTTCTTCCATCAATATAGTACTTCTGTAGTGAGAACTGCACACCTGGAAAAAACAAGAAGTCAGAATATGAGAGTTTTCATTTTCTTGCTCGTAAAAGTCTAAAATGTACCAGTAAATGAATTGCACTTGTCTTGAAGTTGCTGAATCATGTTTCACTTGTAGTTCACTGCTGTTCATGTTGGAGACTGAGTTTTGGAATATTTTGAGAATAAGGAGAAGTGATTTCATGTAATAGTTTTGCCCATTTAGAAATAAATATGAGAGATGTGTATATTCTTGTTGTTGAGTTTGTGTTGAATGTTTGTATGCATAGAATTCTTCTAAATTTACTCACCCCATCTGTCAACAAATGGAGAAAAAAATGCTTCTTCCTTTTTGCATATGTATAAAAAGCACAAGCTATAAATAAAATACCAATTCTGTTTACACTCTTTAGATACATTTCTTGCTTGAGATACCCTATTATTGTGTTCTTTCAACTTTTTTCAATCATCGCTATAAAATTTAGGTTACATAATTATCATCCTGTGCTGAATCAAGAGCACGTTCAAAATCAACTCAACTGCTCTTAAGGTGATGCTGAATGCCAGGAGCCTAAAAAAAAGTTACTCCTCACACACAAGAATTTAGACATCTGTGCAGTTACCGAGGCATGGTTTAAAGTGGCAGAGAGTACCCTGACAGTGCAAGGTTTCAGTGCCTTCCACACTTTTAGACCAGTAGCTGCACAGACAAGGGCTAAAAGAGAAGGTGTCTCAGTATACACCAGTAACAAGATTACCTCGGGGGTGGTCAGACAGGATGACGTGCTGGAGTTCCTCCATGTGCAGATCACCATAGACAAAATACTGTACCAGATCATAGTCAGCTATAGGTCACCCTCCATGTCCTGAGAAGCTCACAATATGTACTTGGACATACTGGAGACACTTTCACCATCCTGTTCATGGGAGACTTTAATTACCTCTCTGTAAACTAGGAGTCCTACATGTCCTCAAATCTACAGACACAGAGATTTCTGGTTTTCTTAAATGCAAACACGCTTAACCCAATAGTGAATACGCCCACTTCAGACTTCAACATTCTAAATCTCATGCTCACAAATACTGCACCCCCCCCCCCAATGTCTTGTCCTCCTTGGTAAGATCCGTCCATAAAGCTATCTCATTCAGAACCAAAATCAACTCTGTAATGTCATTAAAACCAGTAACAGTTAAGAAATATTCCAAGGCAAATAACCTTTTATTAAGTGATGTTTTTTCAAAAATCAGTGCTCCTCCAAACCCTGAGAACGCAGCACCCTATGCTAAATTGCTCTCATAAACTCTCTACAACCATATCAATAGCTGCATAGATGCTGCTGTACCTCCCAGAAGTAAGTCCAGGACTAGCCCCACAAACAAACCGCACTGGTGGCATTCCAAATTAAACAGGGTGTACATCAAAAGGAAAAAATATGGCAAAAATCAGGAAGGGTAAGTCCCATGAAGACAAAAACTCTCTCATCAAAGTAAATAGGCAACTAAGAGAGATAATTAGGCCAAGCAAAGCCAACTTTAAAGTTAAGATAGCCTCCCATGTAAAAGATAACCATAAGGCTTTCTACAGCTATGTCAGAAAACTCAAAGGCAGCACACAACAATGTGATGAACTGGTGGATGATGTTGCCATGTTCACCTAGCCTGTTGATACAGTGAGTCTGTTAGCTGACAAATTCAGTTCCACCTACCCCCAAATACCCTCAAACATAACCCCTCCAGCTATAACTACAGACCATGTACTGGCTGCTCTCACTAAAGCTAAGAATGCGGCCTCCAGGGCCCTGATAACATACCAGGACTTCTCCTGAATAGTCTAAAATGCCACTTATCAGGACCCCTGGAGTTATTATTATTTAACTAAAGACTAAAACAGGCTTTGTGCCATGAGAATGGTGGATTGTGCCAGTCCCACTTCATGAGGGTGGACCTTCAACAGATCTGTGAAACTAAAGACCCATTACTCTGACTAGTCTTATTTGCAAAGCCATGGAAAGAATTATCATGGAACTTATAAACAAGGACATTGGAGACTTCCAGACACCCGACCCATCCCTGTTTGGCTTTGTCAAAGGAAGGTCATGCTTACCGAATCTGGTGGAAGCCTTTGAAAAGGTCACTAAGGCAATGAGTGAAAGGAAAATGGTGCATACTTCCTACCTAGATCTGGCTAATACATTTGATATAATACCCCTCTCGGGCATTGTCAACAAACTTCAACCCCATTATAATATGATGGATTGTTAGCTGGCTCACTGTTAGGACCCAGGAGGTTAGAATCAGTGAAGCCACCTCCACAAAGAGGCTGGTCAACAGAGGAATCCCTCACTGCTCTGTGCTAGGCCCACTCCTCTTTGCCATATATTTCTCAGATGTCAAAGCCGATGTCAAAAGCCTCTGGCTAACCAAGTTCACAGATGACTGCAAACAGGGAGCAGTCAGTGACTCCCCCAAGATGAGAACACCCTTCTGGAAGGTCCTATACAGACAAGGGTTTGGTGCCAAAGCCATGCTGTAAAATTCAATACCAAGAAATGCATTATAGTACCTTTAGGGAAGTCTGCTACCCCTTGGTAACTACATCATCAAGAAAACACCCCTAAAAGTTGATTCACTACTCTGGAATCTGGAAACCTATATAGATAGTAACCTACACTTTGACCAACATGTGTCCACGGTATTAAGAAAATCCTTCTATATTTCTCAGCTTATGAGCAAGGGCATGGCATCTATGTCCAGAGAGGTCATCATACCACTGTACTTGGCCCTCACCAGACCCATCATAGAGTATAGTGCCCCCTTCGATATGTACCTTTCCAGACACATGTAGCAACTGGAATGTCAACAAAGGTTCGTTACAAAAAGAATACAGGGAGTAAACACAATGTCCTACACTGATGACTTCAAAGCCCTGTGTATTTACTTGGCATTATACAGACTACTGAGAGGTGATCTTTGCCTGGCAGACAAGGCATCCCTGGACCTTGTTTTGATGAACCTTTTGCACATTCACAAAACAAACAGCATTAGAGCTACTAGATTAAAATACCTAGATTTTGCTTGCAATATAAATAGGACATGCTGGAGAGACAGATATGTTTCTCAGAGAATTCCCATTCTCTGGAACAGGCTCCCCAACCACATGAAGCAGATCTCCTCTCTATCCATATTTAAGTGCAATTTTGAGCAATGGATGGGTAATTGCAAATTCACCTCAGTTTGGCTTCTATGTCTGTGATGGACAGAGGCTGTCAGTATATCACCCCCCCTATGTAAATCAAATTTGTGGGTCACATTTGGATTGCATGGCTAGGCTTATAAGGGCCCTACTCACCCTAAAAAATAAATAAAACTCGTGCAAGTCCCCTCTAAATTGATACACTACCTCTCAAAAATCCCTCAGTGTGGTGACATCAACCCTAGCCTAGACCCCGTAAATTCACAAACTAATCAAAATAGTAAAGAATCAGCAACTTAACTAACCCAACTTCAGCCAGCTCTTCACACTCTACCTCTACCCATCTGTACTGTATACCAGTAAACCACCATCTATCCATACTAATAAAACTGGCACATCAAATCCATCACCCCATCATACTCCCACTGGTCTACCAAAAAAAATCGAGTATTGTTGCTATCAACTTCCATAGCATTTCTAACAAAATTAACAAACTGTATGGTTGAGTAATATTACAGTATACCCATGATATCTTTGCCATCACAGAAACCTGGTTTAAGCCTAGCTTTAAAGATTCTGAACTGCCCCTTCCAGATTATAGTATTATACTGTCAATATAATACTCCTTCTTCCAGATTATATTAGACTGTCACTATAATTCTACTCCTTCCAGATTATAGTATTATACTGTCACTATAATACTACTCCTTCCAGATTATAGTATTATACTGTCACTGTAATACTACTCCTTCCAGATTATAGTATTATACTATCACTGTAATACCACTCCCTTCTAGATTATAATATTATACTGTCTCTATAATACTACTCCTTCCAGATTATAGTATTATACTGTCATTATAATACTACGCCTTCCAGATTATAGTATTATACTGTCACTATAATACGACACCTTCAAGATTATAGTATTATACTGTCACTATAATACTGCGCCTTTCAAATTATAGTATTATACTGTCACTATAATACTATGCCTTCCAGATTATAATATTATACTGTCACTATAATAAAACGCCTTCCAGATTATAGTATTATACTGTCACTATACTCAGTATCCCACAGATTGCTAAGAGTTGACTTGTGTCTGCCATACAGTACATTCTCTGACCCATTACTACTGGATTTACTGCACATCAGCAGGTCAAATGGCATCAGAAACACTCTCTATAGGGATTTAAACCTCTTCGCAACATGAACAGAACAGTTTGGAAGGACAGGTATATCTCTCTGTTGTGGAACAGATTTTCCATCCACATAAAACAAAGTTCATCCCTGTTCACATTAACATGCAGCTTAGATCTTTCGATGGGAAAGAGAAAATGTACCCCATGACTGCCCTCTGTACTACTATTGGACAGAGGCAGCTCATAAATGCTTTATCCCATGCATGGGTCCCCTCAAGTTGTCTAGGATATGATCCTAGTAATTCTCATTTGGGGTAATATATAATCATCAACCCTGGGATGGGTAAGGCCAGTCTGTAACCAAATGGGATAGGTCATTTCGTGCAAAAAAAAAAGGAAATTGGCAATGCTTAAAATGGCCTGCATGGCAGCGAGGCGAGTCTAGTACAAAGATCCTATCAGACCTAGTAGGCCCCACAAGAAAGCATGTGGTGTAGCCTTCATTTATCCAAGTTTGTATAATCTGTGTCTCTATTCGCACTACATCTCGCAATTCCAAAATGCTGAAATAATCTGTATCACTGCTAAAACTTAAGAAAAATGTATTGTTATAGTCTGTCTCCCATATAGAAATGATATACCAACTTAAAAATAAATCCTGTCCAGGACAGCTAATAACATACATTATGAAAATGTCATACTAGGAGATGTAAATATCAACTGGCAAAAGCTTATGTCAGACTTTCTTCCAGCTAGTGTAAACCTTTATGGTTGCATACAACTTATGAAATTACGTACTAGATTTAATAAAAGCAACAGTATAGTACACTTTTAGATTGGATATTGGTCTCTGACCCCAGTAAATTTACAGCCTATGGAACATATCCAGATTCACTTAGTGAACATCTCCCGGCCTATACCCACAAAAATACCACTCACCAACTCAAAACATCCCAAAACCTTTCTAAATTCAGTAATTATGAATATAATGAATATGAAAAGCCTTTAATTGGTCTGCCCTAAAAACCTTACTGGTCAACAGGACAGTCAATACTTTCAAAACCTTATTCTTAAATGTTCCAAACAGCCATGGCCCACTCCCCAAAAAAAAAAAAAAAAAAAAAGGAAAATTGGCCCACTCCACATGGCTGACAACTCAGGCAAGATCTAAGAGTCTACAATGTCTAACAAAGATGCTTGGAAAGAATGGATCAAAAACCCACAGCTCTGTAGAGCATTATATAATATGAGTAAAAAAAAGTTAATCTATATTTAAAAAAATATATATTATAGCCATCTACAGCTTCAACAGAAAAAGACCCCAAAAATGCAGGACATCAGTATATAACCTGTTGCATCTGGGCTCAAATAAGGGACCCATTCCTTATAGCCCTCCACTAGAAAGAAATTATTACTAAATTCAGGACCTTCTTCATAGATAGCATTGCCTCCCTAACTAAAAACTTTTCACCACATTCACTGCTTCTGCCCTCCCCATAATAACATCCAGTCACAGTTTTTCTGAGATCAGTAGGTTAAACCAAAACCAACATTCTCCATACGTCACATATGTGACCACTTTCTTTACTTCCCCAACTTTACACATATGAGCCAGGGTGGGAGGATGGTAGTGAGCACCCTGTGCCAGGTCACTCATACTGGTGGGAAAGTATGGTGTCTTTAGGAGGTTACTATGCTAATGGCCCTAGAGCCATTTTAAACTTGGCCATTTATGCCCCAATTTTCCCTTTATCTATGCCTACAGAATAGAATGTCTTTGGTATATGCTTGCGCATTAGGTCATATACAACCTGCCCCTGTCAAAAAGGGACATGGGTGGCAAGATCAGGGATAAATTTGTGATTTCCCATCCATTAGTCTTCAGTCCTTGACTGTATTCCTTTGTCATCGAGTGAAGGCTTGTCAACACTAGTGTTGCAGAACAACAAAAACAAACCCAAGTGCAGCAAGCAAACAAAACTGTAAAACTGTAAAATTCACCAAAGCAGGCAGGAGACAGCTCGATATGCAGCTAAATCCAAAAACTTGATGAACCAGCAAGTAACCGTACCAGAAAACTTTATTGCAGAGAAAGAAATTTAGCTCTTTCATGGTAATACCATACCGCTTCTTCAGACAAACATGAATGGGGACAGAATAATTTATATACAAATGACATAATCTCAAACAGCTTAACAGCCAATAAAACAAACATTCATGCAGCCACATTCTCAGCTTAAGGTAATATGAAGTAGATAATATTTACTGGCATAAAATCTGACAAAAAATATAAAATAATAATAAAAACATTAACACAAATAAATAAAACATGAAAAATATTCATAAATATATAAACAAACAATAAACTCCCTACAGCCATTTATTCCTTAATACAGGCTTAATGGGGACATGATCATTCAACCCCACAGCTAGGTGCGCCCCCAACCACAAGATCCACTCCATCTCGACCACCTCAGTACGAATCACTATATCACCACCCCGCAGACCTGGGCTGATCACACATAATACCTGGAAGACAATGTTGTGTTCAGGGCCAGTAGACAAAACATGTTTTGCTAAGGCACTAAAATCATATTGCTTCTTCATGCAATACACATGGTCCCTAATTCTTTCTTTTAAGCTCCTGTTGGTCTTGCCAACATAGAATTTATGACAGCACTGACAATGTGCTAAATAAACCAATTTCCTGGTGGAGCAATCAGCAGATGCCCTCAACTTCTACAAATAGCCCGTGACAGGGTGCCTAAAGAACCTAGACTCATCTATAAACTAACAAACACTGCATTTATGACATTTAGATGTATCCATCAAAACTTGGCATCCAGACATAACATGTATAGGAAAACATAACTGTTGCCTTAAATTACTGTGGTTCTTATATACAAATCTAGGGCCATCTGCTAATATATCAGAACATCTGCTGTCAGTCTGTAAAATATGCCAGTTCTGGTAACTATATCTTTCACCATATTTACACCATGGGAAAATTTCAAAACAATGGGAGGAAAACAATACCTATGAGGTGATCTGATTGATTGCCTATACAGAGCAGAAAAATATGGACATGCGCCACTATCACACTCGTTGGTTATTCTGGCACAAGCTTGATCAACTTCAACTTGGGTGTAACCCCTGATGGCAAACTCTTCAAATCTGACAAACTCCCTTCAAAGTCATAAGTAGTACATGACAACCTCGAGACCCTGAAGGCTTGACCTCTCACAGTGTTCCGAAATATATGTTGTGGATGCATACTCCGCCTATGGAGATATGACGGTCTATATTAGTCCTTCCTATGCTTCCTGGTCAGCATTTTGCCATTCTCCAGCCGGATGTTCACATCCAAGAAGTCAACAGTGACTTGGGAACAAGTGAGGGTAAATTTCAAAAAATTACTGCTATTATTTAAAGAATGAAAAAACATGTCAAGCTCTTGCTTGTTGCCTTTCCAACCAATAAACATGTCATCAACAAAACGTCTATATATGGCAATATGACTTCTATGTTGTCCCAATACATGATGGAATTCCCATTCCGACATCACCAAATTGGTGTAAGAATTAGCACAGCTGGTCCCCATAGCCACGCCAGATTGTTGCCGGTAACATTTATCCTGAAACATGAAGATATTGTCTTCAAGGACCAGCTCTAGAAGCATGCACAGGAAGTCAATATGCTTCATGTCAAATTTATTACTCCTAGCCAAAACTGCCCTGACCATACTAATGCCTTCCTGGTTGGGAATGCAGGTAAACAGGGATACAACATCTGTCGTCACTAAAAATTGAATATCCGAAACATCCCCCTCACTGGTCACATTATATTAATCTCTCAAAAAGTTTTCAGTATCTTTCAATACAACTTCACTCATGTCAAGAGCTATTCGAAGTTGTTTGTCCAAATAAATGGACATAGCCTGAGTCAACCAACCACTCCCAGCTACAGTTGGTCTAAACTGTGGGAGTGTAGGGTGTTTGTGGATCTTGGGTAAGCCATGAATCTGAGGAATAACAGGAAATTCAGTAATAAAGTAATCAAATAGTTCCTTGGTAAGTAGACCTAGATTAAAGCATTCAAGTAAACAATTATCTATTTTGTTCTTTATCACACTCACAATATCAGCTTCCACACTAATATATGTATTAGTATCAGACAACATCTGATTCATCATATCATAATAATATCCAGAATCTAAAATCACTACACAGCCGCCTTTGTCTGCCGGGCGGATAGCTATATTTTCATTCTTAATCAAATCATTCAAGGCTTGTTGTTCAGATCTAGTCAGATTGTTACAACTTGTCATCTGTATTCTATTAATGACTTGATATATTTCTTTCTCACAAACTGTGAGGAAGACATTAAGTGCTGGTGTAAAAACACTGGGTTTCCTAAAAACCTTAAATTCAGTATTCTGCCTCTCAGAAATATTAGGTCCATCATCAAAAAACATACATAAAGACAAATCATGTGCAAATAATCGTAAATTAATCATACAGTCAACAAAATCCACTTTAGCTGCAGTTATAAATGATAACCCTTTTGACAATACTGACAATTCATGCTGTGTTAAAACATGTCTGGAAATATTCCAAACTAAGTTGTGGCTCCCACCCCCCACATCTTTTTCAAGGAACGGTTCTGTTGGACAGAAGGGGGTTCTTTATGTTTCTGTTTCGTTGTCAAAAGAGTATTTCCTCCCCATACGAATAGGGAGAGGCAGAATTGGAAAATCCAGCTGAGACTGTGGGGGCAGTATCTTCCTTCTAACCACTGGACCCAAGTCATTGTGGGTAGCTGGTTCAGTACTTTTGGTAACACCAGGACAGTCCATCATTGGTGTGGAATACACTGAACTCTAAGGGTCTGGTGAAGTCACTTCAGTGCATAAATTCCCACCCATGTTCATGGTATCCGGGGGCTCAACAATAGCCCCCTGCACAGGGGCTGAAACTGAAGTGGATGATGCCAAAATCTGCTTCTTTGCCCCCTCAGTAGGAACAGAAGAATCTCTATTGTCAGTACGACTAGCAGTATGCTGTGTTCTAGGCCATGCAAAGACGTGCTGGTTATGAAAATCATTGATGTCCCGAACCAGCTTTTTCTTCTTCACATTTAGGAGACGTTGTTTATATGCATTCACTTTTTCTATGATGTCATTAAGAAAACTATCTGAAGCATCCAATCCCAAACATTGTGTCAGCTGACACTGCTCTTCTCTAATCTGTTTGGCTAATTCAGCCTCAACAGGTGAGAAGTACTCGATCAAAAGTTCCAAATAGGCACAACCCGTGTCCAAATTGATCTTCTGCCAACTGGCCAAAAGATCTGGATACGTGTTCCCATAGGTCGGCATGTTCAAGACACACAGGCCTCTGAGTATAACATGATGTTCCAAACAAGCCTCAAGGTGGAATCATTGGCATTGTAACCTTTTAAACTTGTATAAATTATTCTCAAGATTTTTTCTCACCTCACGAGCCTTATTGTCCATGGTACACACAGCATTCTGATTAGTGTCCAGTCGCAAATCCCCCAAGCACAGAGGATTTTGCTGAATATTCAAAAAATTATGTAGTCTGTTCATTACAGGCAGATTTCCCAAATCTGAAGCGTCTTCCGCCATAGCTGCAACAGTATGAACAACAAAAACAAACCCAACTGCAGCAACCAAACGAAACTGTAAAACTGTAAAATTCCCCAAAGCAGGCAGGAGACAGCTCGATATGCAGCTAAATCCAAAAACTTGATGAACCAGCAAGTAATTGTACCAAAAAACTTTATTGCAGAGAAAGAAAGTTAGCACTTTCACGGTAATACCATACCGCTTCTTCAGACAAACATGAATGGGGACAGAATAACTTCTATACAAATGACATCATCTCAAACAGCTTAACAGCCAATAAAACAAATATTCATGCAGCCACATTCTCAGCTTAAAGGCATATGAAGTAGTTAATATTTACTGGCATAAAATATGATAAATAAAAAATAATAATAAAAACATTAACACAAATAAATAAAACATGAAAAATATTCATAAATATATAAACAAACAACAATAAACACCCTACAGCTATGTATTCCTTAATAGAGGCTTAATGGGGACATGATCATTCAACCCCATAGCTAGGTGTGCCCCCAACCTCAAGACCCACCCCAGCTCGACCACAGCAGTACGAGTCACTATATCACCACCTCACAGACCTGGGCTGATCACACATAATACCTGGAAGACAGAGTTGTGTTCAGGGCCAGTAGACAAAACATGTTTCGCTAAGGCACTAAAGTCATATTGCTTCTTCATGCAATACACATGGTCCCTAATTCTTTCTTTTAAGCTCATGTTGGTCTTGCCAACATAGAAAATTATGACAGCACTGACAATGTGCTAAATAAACTACATTCCTGGTGGAGCAATCAGCAGATGCCCTCAGCTTCCACAAGTAGCCCGTGACAGGGTGCCTAAAGAACCTAGACTCATCTATAAAATGGCAAAAATTCACTTATGACATTTAGATGTACCCATCAAAACTTGGGATCCAGACATAACATGTCTAGGAAAACATAACTGTTGCCTTAAATTACTGCTGACCAGGATGCATAGGAAGGACTGTTATAGACCGTCATATCTCCATAGGCGGAGTATGTATCCACAACATATATTTGGGAACATTGTGAGAGGTCAAGCCTTCAGGGTCTCGAGGTTGTCATGTACTACTTCTGACTTTGAAGTAAGTTTGTCAGATTTGAAGAAAGAGTTTGCCATCAGGGGTTACACCAAAGTTGAAGTTGATCAAGCTTGTGCCAGAATAACCAACGAGTGTGATAGTAGAGCATGTCCATATTTTTCTGCTCTGTATAGGCAATCAATCAGATTACCTCATATGTATTGTTGTCCTCCCATTGTTTTGAAATTTTCCCATGGTGTAAATATGGTGAAAGATATATTTACCAGGAATTGGCATATTTTACAGACTTGCAGCAGATGTTCCAGTATATTAGCAGATGGCCCTAGATTTGTATATAAGAACCACAGTAATTTAAGGCAACAGTTATGTTTTCCTAGACATGTTATGTCTGGATCCCAAGTTTTGATGGGTACATCTAAAGGTCATAAATGCAATTTTTGTCAGTTTATAGATGTGTCTAGGTTCTTTAGGCACCCTGTCACGGGCTACTTGTGGAAGTTGAGGGCATCTGCTGATTGCTCCACCAGGAATGTGGTTTATTTAGCACATTGTCAGTGCTGTCATAAATTCTATGTTGGCAAGACCAACAGGAGCTTAAAAGAAAGAATTAGGGACCGTGTGCATTGCATGAAGAAGCAATATGATTTTAGTGCTTTAGCGAAACATGTTGTCTACTGGCCCTGAACACAGCTTTGTCTTCCAGGTATTATGTGTGATCAGCCCAGGTCTGTGCGGTGGTGATATAATGATTCGTACTGAGGTGGTTGAGTTGGAGTGGATCTTGAGGTTGGGGGCACACCTAGCTATGGGGTTGAATGATCATGTCCCCATTAAGCCTGTATTAAGGAATAAACGGTTGTAGGGCGTTTATTGTTGTTTGTTTATATATTTATGAATATTTTTCATGTTTTATTTATTTGTGTTAATGTTTTAATTATTATTTTTTATCAGATTTTATGCCAGTAAATATTATCTACTTCATATGCCTTTAAGCTGAGAATGTGGCTGCTTGAATGTTTGTTTTATTGGCTGTTAAGCTATTTGAGATGATGTTATTTGTATATAAGTTATTCTGTCCCCATTCATGTTTGTCTGAAGAAGCGGTATGATATTACCGTGAAAGTGCTAACTTTCTTTCTCTGTAATAAAGTTTTTTGGTACGATTACTTGCTGGTTCATCAAGTTTTTGGATTTAGCTGTATATCGAGCTGTCTCTTGCATGCTTCGGGGAATTCTACAGTTTTACTATATTGCAGAAGTGATTGGAGTCATGAGCTTGGTTTACCAAGAAGATATCAACAAACTAACTCCTTAAAGCATTGTTGGAAACACACACATACATAAGAGGGCATAGTAGGTCAGCACAATGAAGTTTGTGACCATATCCATGACTGAAAGAAATGCTTCACTTTCTGGCCACCACAGTGATGTGAGTGCCCCTATCAGAGATGGAAAGAAATGCCTCATTTCCTAGGGGAAGTCCTTCAGCAGACTGGAGGAAATGACAGCAACAGTGATCTGAGGTAAGCAGAGGCTCACTCATGATGTTGGCCCTTACCTGCATGGCCTTTGTGCTGCTAAAGGCTGGTCCACAGATGGCCTTAGAACAAGCAGCTTTCATGTCTGTCTGGCTAATGTTTTTCTCTGCTTGTCTGTCACCAGATTCAGTGAATGAACTGGCTGAGACTTATCAGGAATGCTGTTGTTTGGGAGGTGGTAGGCAAGTCATACAGAGAAGAAAGAAATGATGTGCTAGCATGAAGATCTTGGAGTCCCTTTACCATTTTATTTACATGATATTTGGATTAAGTAGATGTCGACCATCAGTGCAGTCTTAAGGCAAGTCTGAAGTAAGCAACCATTTTTTTAAATTAATTAATTTATTTATAGATTTTTGTTGTGTAAAGTCTGTGTGCAGTCTTAGTTTCATAGTTTTGTACTAGGCTAACTGCCCTAGGGCATTTATAAGCCTAGCCAGAGTGTATGTGGCTTTCGCCACCCCATGGAATGATACAGTTGTGCACAAAATAGATTTATTTTAATGTGCTTCTGTCTAGTAGTGACACAGAGATGACCCCTGGGGTAAACCTACGATCTCCCATCCACTCGTCAAGATTTCTCTTGAAAAGAGTCAGTGAAGGGCTCTGCCTAACATGGACTGGGATCCTGTTCCAGAGTGTCGGAAGCCTCTGGGTTATGAATCTGTCCCTCCAGCATGTCCTGTTCATATTTGTGCTGAGGTTTAGATCTTTAGTTCTTGTGGCTCTGATGGATTTGGATTTTTTGAGGTGGAGCATGTCCATTACGTCAGGCACAAATCACCTCTGAGCAGGCGGTATGCAACTGAATAGAGCTGGAGTTTCTTTAGTCTGGCAGCATATGACATATGTTGGAGACCCTTGATCCTCTTGGTGAGGTACTTTTGGGGTCTCTCCAGCTGTTGCAGGTGCCGGGTGAGGTACATACCAAATGGGGCATTGTATTCAATCATGGGCCTGATAAGGGAGGAGTATAGGGGTACAATGACATCCTTTGATTTGGATGTGAATCCCTTCATGATAAGGTGGGCAAGGTAGAAGGTTTTCCTAACCACTTTGGCGACGTGGGTGTCAAATGAGAGGTCACTGTCAACTTGGGTCCCCAGGTCTCCGATTACGTTTTCAGTACTTAATGGATTACCACCTATGTGGTAATTTGTGGGTACCTTGTTTTTCCCAAAGGGGATGACTATACATTTTTTGGCATTTAGTTTAAGGCCATGACTCTGGCACCAGTCATCCGTTTCTGTAAGGCCTTTCTGTAGGATGCATGTGTCAGCTGGTGTATCGATTATGGCGCCCAGTTTGCAGTCATCTGCGAACTTTGTCAGCCACAACCCTCCTATGTTTGCTTGTACATCTGAGAAATAAATACCGAACAGGAGGGGTCCCAAGACAGAGCCCTGTGGTACACCACTTGTGACTGGCTTAGAATCTGACATAGCTCCCGCAATTCTGTCCTTGTGGGTTCTGTCCTTTAGCCAGTTTGCAACCCATCTTGTGACATACGGGTTTACATTTAAGCTGATGAGCTTGTCTATGATGCCCGAGTGGGGTATTGTGTCGAAGGCTTTTGCTAGGTCCAGGTAGGCTGTATGAACTGCTTTGCCCTCATCGATGGCTCTAGTGACTGTTTCAAAAAAGTCAACCAGGTTCAAAAGGCAGGATCTGCCCTTTACAAAGCCGAATTGGGTAGGATCATGTGTCTGTAGGTCCCCGATGTCTTTGTTTATGAGTTCCATAATGATCCTTTCCATAGCTTTGCAGACCAGGCTCGTTAAGCTTATGGGGCGGTAATTTCCAGGGTCTGTAGAGGTACCTCTTTTGTGGAGTGGAACCACTGTTGCTGTGCGCCACTGATCGGGTACATATCCTGTAGTAAGGCTAAGATTAAACAGCATTGTTATGTGCGGGTTTAGCTCCTCTTGGAGTTCACGTAGCACGCAACCCGGGACACAGTCAGGTCCCATTAATGCTGTATTTTTCACTTTGCAGAGAGCGGCTCTCACCTGGACATCTGAGATGTCAGGGAGGTTACATTCAGCTTGGGATAAATATTTCTTCCTTAGGGGGTGAGGGAGGGGAGAAATTTGCACTGAACCTGTCTGCCAGTATGTTGGCAATATCTGTGGGTTCAGTGTATTTTTTGTTGTTATGAACTAACTCTGAGCATATCTGAGGGTTTCTGCCCAGGTTTCTAACATAACTGAAGAAGGCCTTGTGGTTATCCTTAGTGTCCTTAGCGATTTTTCTCTCAAAGATGGCCTTGGATGATTTTGAGCGATCGTAGTTTTTTGCTAGTGCTGGTCAGAGATGCCTTCCCTTTATTTGCTCTGACTTGCAGTAGCTTCCTTCTCTTGTTGTAAAGTTTGTTTATGGCTGGGGTCCACTAGACAGGACGCCTGCCTTTGGTGGAGAGGGTCTTGGTTTTATTTGGGATTGCATGATCCATGCATTCTTGGAGGTGTCCGTAGAAAGCATTTGTGAAGGATTCAGCAGTGTGGGATGTGGTTTCCACTGGCCCAGGGGGCTTGAAGGATACCATCTCGGTCTTAAGGAGTGTAAAGTCAGCTTTTGAGAAGTTTCTCACTGTGGTCTTTTGTGCTGGGGGTGGAGGTGGGATATGGATTTCCAGGGAGATTAGTTTGTGGTCTGATCTCACTAGTGAGGGGTATACTTCTGGTGTGGAGCATTTTGTTCCCATGTTTGTGATGATCAGGTCCAGTATATTATCTCCCCTTGTGGGAGAGGTGACTAGCTGTTCCATCACATTTGAGTTAATGAATTCCAGGAACCTTTGGGCTACAGTGTTAGGGCTTGAATAATGCACCCAGTCTATGTTTGGGTAGTTGAAGTCTCCTAATATGATGGTATTTGTTGAGACATTTATATCCTCCAGTGTCTTCAGGAAGGCTGAATGGGGTTCCTGAGATTGAGAGGGTGGTCTGTAGCATGCTACAAGTTGTATAGCAGTTTTGCCTACGGTTAGTTGCACATGGATGGTCTCCGATGCTTCGTCCGTTGCCACTAACCTAGAGGTGTGGGTGTCTTTGATGAATATGGACACTCCCCCTTCTTTTGTGGTTCGGCCCAAGTTTTGGGGCCGAAATGCATGATACGAGGTATAACCTGGTAGAGCTGGGGTGCTCTCGGGAGCCTTGAACCAGGTTTCAGTTACTGCACAGACATCGATGCTCTCCATACTGAGGAGGGCTTCAAGAGCCTGCATCTTGAGATGTAGACTTCTGGCGTTGAACAGCATTACCCTTAGTTTTTTTCCATTTTTGTTTACTAAGGAGGTGGGTTTATCCTTTGAGCCTTGCCTAAAACAGGCACTATGGGGGTGGCAAGAGCCTTAGCCAATATCCGGAAGCCCAGGGGTGACAGGTGCAAGCCGTCTCTTGCGAAGCAGCGTGGCTTGTCCAGCATGTCATCCCAAGCAGACAGACATTGGATCCCCCTAGAATGACACCAGTAATTGAGCCAATTATTAAAGCTGATCATCTTGTCTTTGTATTGTGGCATCATTCTTGGTGAGGGCAAGATGCTGCTCAGGGTCAGGGTCATACCTGTCTGGGCTACATAATCAGAGAGCTCCTCTATGTCCCTTTTCATGTAGTCCAGGGAGGTACTAGTCAGGTCATTCACGCCGGCATGGACAATGACAGAGTCATATTTGTACTTGCTTTGGAGTGACCTGAGTGCTTGTGTTATGTGGCGGATCCTAGCACCCGACAGGCAGCTCACCATTACCCTCTCCTTGCTCAGCCTGGTAAGCGGAACGTCAGTGTGTCTGACTATAGAGTCACCTATTACTAGTGTATCAGGCATGGTGTTTGGCCTTAAGGGCTGTGATTGTTTGGCACACTGACTTTGTGAACTATGTGTTGCATGTGCTGTGTTTTGAGGTGGTGGTTTCTTGGATGTCTGCTTTGGGAGCCTCTATTGTTTTGGTAAGTTTTTTATTAGAGCCTCTGAGTATGTCTTTGTGTGTTTATGTGTTTGGTTTGCAGTTGTGGTAGGTCTATGTGAGACTGGGTTTGTTGTGTGTGTGGTTACCTTCTCCTCCTGCCTGGTCTTGCCAGTCCTGAGTTGAGAGAGCTCAGCCTCCAGTTTGGCTATATAGTTGCATCTCTCACATGTATTTGTGTTTGCTGGGAGGAGGAGAGGGTTGTCTGTGTACATGAGGCAAGTGTAACATTGCCTCAGGATTCCCAGATTAACCAGCTGAACTGGAGAGGACGCTAGTAATCTACCACTCAACATGCTAGAATAGTATAAGGGAGTGCTGTGAAACTGGGTCAGAGAGGACTTTAAGGGAAGTGGGTATTCACGGGGATTGTAGGTGGATGTAGTGCTTACTTTAGTTTAAGAGTGCTTCACTTTGAAAGAAAAAAATTTTAGGAGCAAGTGCTAGGCTTTTAGTATAGAGAATAGACTGATTTTATTGAAAGTAGAGCTTTTTTAAGGGAAAAACTGAAGAGCAGACTTGGCGGAACCAGAAATAGTTTAAGCTTGTTTAACCTCCGCTGTGCTATGCGCACAATCGCGAAAAAGCGGATTTTAAACAGAGAACTTCAAAAGAGCTAGAAATGGTCCAAAACGACCAATTACTACAAGCTCTTGTGCTGAGGTCACTCCTTCAGGGACAGATAGGCTGCTCAAGGCTCCCCACTCCCACTGGTGAGCAAAGAAACTTCCTTCTATCCAAGTAAGGCAATGGGCAACACAGGAACTATATCACAGTCCAGAATACAGCAAAGCCTGTATAATGGACTAATCTAGTCAAGAAAAGGCGGGAAAACAAGGATTTTTTTTGTTTTTTTTTTTGTTTTTTGAGTTAGAAACTACAGAAAAATGCAGGAAACAGCAGTAAATTAATTACACAGGCTAGCGCACTTTAGTGGGCAGCCTCAACAGTTAAATTAAATAAACAAACTTTCGACAAACTGTAACTTAAGTGCAGATAATGTACAATGTAAAAACAAGTAATAAAGCAGTTTAAACTTATTTAAAGCAAGAATAAGAAGGTCGCTCAGGTAAAACAGCAAAAAAAAAAAAAACTTAAATCAGGAAAGTAGTCTCTTTTCTTAGTTCTCTGCTGCTAGCACCACTCTGCAGGACCACGAGGAGCTGTTGCTGAGTAGTATAGTCAGAAAAAAACGCTCGGAGGCGGATTTTAAACAGGGAACTTCAAAAGAGCTAGAAATGGTCCAAAACGACCAATTACTGCAACCTCTTGTGCTGAGGTCACTCCTTCAGGGACAGATAGGCTGCTCAAGGCTCCCCACTCCCACTGGTGAGCAAAGAAACTTCCTTCTATACAAGTAAGGCAATGGGCAACACAGGAACTATATCACAGTCCAGAATACAGCAAAGCCTGTATAATAGACTAATCTAGTCGAGAAAAGGCGAGAAAACAAGGATATTTTTTTTTTTTTTTTTTTTTGAGTTAGAAACTACAGGAAAATGCAGGAAACAGCAGTAAATTAATTACACAGGCTAGCGCACTTTAGTGGGCAGCCTCAACATTTAAATTAAACAAGCAAACTTTCGACAAACTGTAACTTAAGTGCAGATAATGTACAATGCAAAAACAGGTAATAAAGCAGTTTAAACTTGTTTAAAGCAAGAAAACAAAGGTCGCTTAGGTAAAACAGCAAAAAAATACTTAAATCAGGAAAGTAGTCACTTTTCTTAGTTCTCTGCTGCTAGCACCATTCTGCAGGACCACAAGGAGCTGTTGCTGAGTAGTATAGTCAGAAAAAAAAGCTCGGAGGCGGATTTTAAACAGGGAACTTCAAAAGAGCTAGAAATGGTCCAAAACGACCAATTACTACAAGCTCTTGTGCTGAGGTCACTCCTTCAGGGACAGATAGGCTGCTCAAGGCTCCCCACTCCCATTGGTGAGCAAAGAAACTTCCTTCTATCCAATTAAGGCAATGTGCAACACAGGAACTATATCACAGTCCAGATTACATCAAAGCCTGTATAATGGACTAATCTAGTCGAGAAAAGGCGGGAAAACAAGGATTTTTTTTGTTTTTTGAGTTAGAAACTACAGAAAAATGCAGGAAACAGCAGTAAATGAATTACACAGGCTAGCGCACTTTAGTGGGCAGCCTAACAGATGTCCTAATATATAATTTTATTGTAACAATGGACCTATTTGCGGGGGTTTAATAAAACTTTGTATTTGAGGTGAAGTACAGGTAAAATTATTACCATAAATATCCATGTGATCAAATATTTCTGTACATATTTCTGCTTCATCAAACATTCATGCCTGTGCTAACCATATCACAAGTTAAGGACCCCCACACACACAATAACAAAATTTAATGAACACCTGTCCAAACTAGAACTGCTCACATAAATCAAACCCA